>NW_020454816.1:995282-1064965 GCF_003342845.1 Nothoprocta perdicaria
GAGGTCTAAGTAGTGAGTTAAGAAGAAGTGCCTTGCATCACTGCTCTCTGTTTTAAACTTGGATCAGTTCAGGTAACATACCTGTTTGCCATAGGCCCTGCTATACTCTCTTGGCCATGTTTTTCACAAAATTCACCCATTTCTACTTTCATACCATAAAAATAAGTAAAGGTAGCTTTTACTTTCCAATAACGTAAAACAAAAACAACACACRCATGTGCTAAAAGGAGTCAAAATAACTTCATGGTTCTGTACAGCAGCTAGCTCCCAAACTTAATAAGTCTGCGCAATGAAGAAAATMCTATTACGACTATTTGCCAAGTGATTCACCCTCTACACAGCATAAACCAAGAATTATCTCTCAGAAACTATACAGGGACAAGTATATAAAAAAGTGATTTTTTACAAAGTTAAGRTTCATAATTGTTGCACTGCCCCGCAAAATTCAAGTAATTCTTCACTGAAGACCTTTCTCAGCGTTTTTTGTTTTTACCTATGCAATTTAATTGTTGCCATTCTTTTTGGTATAATTACTCTTCTGCATGCTCAAGATGCTTGTCTTAATTAGCACCATTTTTCACAGCTTAATAAAGAAAAGCTCATGAATATGAGTTATCAGTAAGCTGAAATATAATGCCTTCATATTAATTATTGCCTTTTATGCAACAAAGATATATGTAGAGCTTCACAACTTCCTGTTGAAACAAAATTTTATTATTTTATCAAACAAAAAGTCAGGATACCAAAACTGTGCTRCTTTCTCACTAACAGGACAGAAATTATCAAACCCTATTTTTCAGCTTTACAAGGATTTATTCATGTTATTATACACATATGATAAACTTGATCTGTCCAGGCTTTGAAGCTTCACATATTCATAACCATCCTCTGCTATGTTTGAAACACTAGCACTGCACACTGCTCAAAAAAAAGCTCAAAGATAAGATTTCAGCATACATATATCTAATCATTGTCAACAGTATTATTACTAAAGCAAAGACACTTATAACAAACATTGTGTGGAACAGAATTTAGACATGAAACGCTTGATGGTAACATTTGTAATGTCACAGAACACCAGGCGAGAGCTTGMRGTGTGAWTMTGTGTAGACARGGAAGGTGAATTCTGATGCATTTCAGAGAGMATCACAAACACTAAGTTTATTTCCTAATCAAGTAACAATCATGCATTAAGACCTCAGTTATTTTGATCACTCCTACCTTACAATATTAATGTGAAATTACATTTTTAACTCACCTTCAGACATCCATGTAAGTCTTTCTTCAGTTCGAGTTTATTCTCTTAATCTGCTTTTCTTTTTTAAAAAAGCAAACAACAGTTAGCTATTTTGGATGAGTAGAAGCTGCAGTTTTAACAAGGCTCTTCAAAATAGTCTTTTTCTGAACCAGCTTGAAGCCTGTGGCTGTCATGAAAAATGCAGATCTCTAGTTAAAGCCCCATAGAAATGCAAATCTTATTCAAATCTCCCTTAAGGAAGCTGTCAGATAGTTGAGAATCAGCCAGATTAGGCAGTGCTGCCAAGGGACAAATGCTCTGCAGTAAATCTGGAGAGTAGACAAACAAGCTATACGCAGGGTCATTTCCTTGKAGTATATATTTAATTTCTAGAGAGTATTTGGGAATTTCATCTTTCCCTCCTCTCTGCTCTTTTACTCCTTTTGGCACTCCCCTCTATTCTTCCATACAGGATCCTTGTTTTTCTTAACAAACTATATACTAGATGCTCCCTAAAAAAAAAATTAAATTTTTGTTTTCTTCYCTTCCTWAGAATGAGGGGGAAAAAAAAGAAAATTAAGAACAAAAACAAGGTTTCCTATTATAGCAGGCAAGTATATATACTATGCTTACTATTTAGAAAATAAATAAATACAGCTTTTCAGACACTGCAGGAACATAGAGACCCTCAACTTAATCATCTGCTTTGCAGAAGATTAATCAGGGAGCTCCAAGCAGCTTGGGTCAGAAGCTTATAATGTGATAAAGAGGAGTCACTGCTTGCAATTTCCAACCATGGGTGCACTAAGTCATTCAGGAATACTATGTTCAAATAAACTAATTGGTTAATAAGCCTCCCCAACCTCCAATACTCAAAATAGAATTAATCAGATGAAAAACTTCTGAGTTTTCTGTYTGGCAAAGCACCACATGTGAATATCCACAGCAAAGAGGAAAAACCTTTTCCCAAAGCACTGCATGCTCCCTCTAGTCACTTTGCAACAGAAATCCATCTCCCTGGATTTATGAGGCTTTATTACATTTTTTATCTCTCTATATTTATCCTYCTAGATTTATTATCTCCCTGTATTTATGAGAAGCTGTCTCCTCTGCCTCCATGCAGAGAACAGCTCA
This sequence comes from Nothoprocta perdicaria, assembly GCF_003342845.1. Classification (NCBI taxonomy): domain Eukaryota; kingdom Metazoa; phylum Chordata; class Aves; order Tinamiformes; family Tinamidae; genus Nothoprocta; species Nothoprocta perdicaria. Next base: position 997,654 of record NW_020454816.1, read on the forward strand.
TCACACATCACTTTGGAAGTGCTCACAATCTTTCTGACCGCTGTGAGCAATGTAAGTGCGTCCTGCTCAGAGCAAGGGTTGCCCTTACAGCAAGTATCGAGACTATTGCTTCACTTGCCCAGCTGGGACGGTCAGCAAAGAAATGAATTTGGGGGCTACTCACCTCCCTGAGAACATACTTGTGGAAACTGAGAATCGGGGGGAGAAAACAAGCATGAAAAAGAAAGTTTGCTGCTAACCTGAGCTCACAATGACAAACGGCTGGCTCCTCCGCGCCCCGTCCTGTTAAAGGGCGAGCAGGGCGACCGGCTGCGCGACCCAGCGAATACAGGAACCCAGACCCTAATCCCCCAAACGCGGGCACGCAGGAAACGGACCACGCACGCAGAACCGGCAGCTCCCTGCGCGGAAAAACCACGCGACCCATGCAGCACCGCACCTCCACAAATAATAACAAAAACACGGCTGAAACTCGCAACCRGGGAAGCAGCCGCGCGGACCGTTAACGCAGCCCAACTGGCGCGCAACGGCCGCCGCCGCCGTTTAAAACGGCCTCCGCGGCGCCGCCCAACTCTCGCGAGACSGCGCGCCGTAGTGCGCATGCGCGGCACACTGGCGCGCGACACAAAAAAAGGCGCATGCGCGCAGTAACGGCTTTTTTTTTTCCCCCCCCCCCTCTCTGCGCTTGCGCGAGGTCACGTGATGCCAGCGCGAGCTTTTTAGCGGGGCAGCTRCCGGCCCCGCGCGTCGCCTGCCGGGGCGGCTCATGGGTGGCGGTTGTGTCCGGAGAGGGGGAGAGAAGGGGAAAGGAAGGGGAGTCTCTCGCAGTAGGAGCCAGGAGTGTCCCAGGCATTCCCAGCAGCGAGGCAGCTGTGGGGAGGTGCGATGGAGCTGCCAGCTCTGTCGTTGTAGATGTTTGTTCCCACCTTGCTCGAGGAGAYGGTGTGGAGTAAGTGGTGGGAGTAGGTGTGAGGAGGCTACTGGGGGTCTGCGAGGAAGCCCCAGAGGCTGGGAGGTTTTTCCCACTTCCTCTGTGGTGGTGCGATTCCTAGTAGGACACTAGAGTACTGTAGGGGTTCTGTTTATTCCCAAGTTGTTTTCCTCATGGAGGAAAACATCCCATCCTTTGAATCTCCATGGGAGGAGATCCTATGGGAGGAGATCCCATCCCATYCTCTACCCAGCCTTGCAGAGGTAATGCAGCTATTGGATTGAATGACATATTTCCTTAGGGTGAACACACCAGTGTCCTTGGTCACCTTCCAGGCACCCAAGAGCTGTGTGCTCTGTTGTACCATCTGTAGCACAGCTCTCAACTTGCTACATTATGTTATTTCTCTTTAGGTTATTGTAGTTTCTGCTTGTCTTGGCTACCTTCACCTGGTGGCAGGTGCTCCTCGYTCCTCACTTTGTGTGTTTTTCATGCCGTTTTTTCCCCGCCTTAGTTAGCAATGAGCTCTTATTTGCAGCTTGTCAGGTAGGTTGTGTATACCTCACAAATAGGACTGGGTTAAAAAATTAGCTTTTTGGGTTTAGCTCAAATTTATCTGCTAGAAATATTGTCAAGTACTTCTTTTCCTGTAAAGCAAAGTACYTGTTTTGGTGGAAGGCTGAATTCAAGCAGCAGGTTGGAAGTGGATGCAAAGGTAACAGTCCTATTGGGAACAGTCAGGGCAAAAATAGGTAGTTGAGTTTTAAGAKAAAAAGGTGCTTGCAAAATAAGGAGCTGTTTTAAAGTTCCACAGAACATTCAGATGAAAAAAAACTTCTACATTTTTATCAGAGATTGTTGGTTGGTTTTTATCAGAAAGTGTTGGTTGGAAAGTGTTGGTTAGTTTTTCTTACTAGAAATGTGATTAAAGATCAATACAGAATGGTCTAGACAGGCAAGAAGAGTAAGTTAGTTAATACAAGGGCAGGAAACAAGAGAGTTCTCTGTGCTAATCCTGTGTCTGCTGCATTCACTRTATGCCTAACTGCTCCAAATACCCTGAGTTTAACCCCTCCCCTTGTTTTAAAACAGGGATAATGGTTACTTAATTAACAAATCCATGTAATTCTCTTTACAGTTAGTGTGATGATTACTGTATTAGCTCATGGTCATTGTCTGCCTCTTACAGTATATTTTGGCTTTATGAGGTCAAATAGTTTTTCCTTTTCRGATGGGAAAAGCTCTCAATTGTCATATTTCTAATCAAATTTGTATTTCATCATGGTACCTTGCCTGTGTGACTGTGTGCAGGCTCTTAAAATCCTTTTGTCTACATATGGCCTCAGTAGCACTGTTGTTGTATATAGATTCTAAAAGTGCATTTCTTAAACTAATTCATAAAGGTTCCCTAGGTATGTAGTTTYGTTCATTGATATTTTAGGTAGCTAAATGTAATTAAAGTGTATTGCCTCACTTAGATAAAGTATAAAGACTATCTTTTAAGTCTAGCAGGCAAACATTTCTTATAATCAATGGARTAATTAGGGAAAGGAGATGGATTCATTTTCAAGAGGAGGATTGTTGGCCCTTGTGTATATAAAGGCAAATTATATTTTAAAAAGTCTCTTAATCTTTGCTTGGTAATTGCTTAGTAAATTTTGCTGATGTTCTGACAAATGCTTTCCTGATTATAGTGCTGTAGGAAGCCAGCAAATGAGTAGCAGCAGCYTATTAAGAAGCAGCTGATTACTAGCTGCCCAACAAATGCAGGTTTTGGKACAATGAGAACTTGCTAAAGCATTAGGTTTGCTCATGTTCTTGCCTTCCAGTATTTAAGAATACTGAGTTTTACACAGTTTGAAGCCATGTTTGCTTGCTATAGCAAACTCATTGAAGCCAGGGCTTAACTCCTTTCACATTTTAAATTGCTGTATCATTAAACTGCTGGGGATTTTCCTTTGTTATGGTTTTTGAGATGAGGCATTTTCTCCTTCAAAGAAATAGAATTCACAGGTCTATGTTTTAATTGATGACTATGTATTCTGCAAGCACTAATACCTGTCTTCTAAAGAACTCAAGGAGCTCAGTAATTACAGCAACAGATTGAGAGCAAGTAGCATACTGTTTTTAATCCTCACTAAACTCTTAGTGACTGACCTCATCCAAACCACATGATCCCACTATTTCAGTCATCCTTGCTAAACAAAGAAGTGTTTTGAGTTTTTCTTATTCATCTAATCTGTTTAGCTTCTGTGGGAACCACTATGCACCTCTTTTGCCAACTAGGGCTTTAGATTACTCACCTACCCCTAAACCAGCAGTTTTGTTGCTCATCATATGATTTATTGCATGTATTTAACTGCTAACATGCTGCATTTTGGCCAGGCATCCTTCATACTCCATCCTTAYCTTATTACCTATGCCTATAGTATTGGTCTTACCTATTCCAAAAGCAGATATTGAATCTTACTAAGCCTACTGTTTTTAAGAAGTAGTACAGGTTGATTTTGAATAAAGGAACAAGGTTCAAATTACATTACAGGTTTATTTGTGTTTTAGTACAACAATAGATTAGGACAGTTATTTTGAGTTGGGATAGAGTTTATTATTGTAAAGATCATGTGCATTTTGTACAGGAATTTTAATACAGTTACTGTGCTTTTGTAATGAAATKAAGTACAAAGAGCTGTTTCAGCATCAAAACCGAGTTAGCTTTAAATTAAACCCATTTCAGACCTTTTCTAAACTATCTTCATTTTGTGTAAGAACTAGGAGAACTGTCAAAGTAGATCCGAAGGGCAAGGGAACTGGTTGTCCTGTAGCCTATGACTTGTATATTTTGCTACTATCAATATGTGATTTTTAAAACATGCTAAATCACAGATTTTTGCATTACAGGTGTTACTTGATAAGTTTCTTATCTTATTCTTTCACTATTACATTGGATTCCTTGTTGTATGTTACTTGGTTGATTTATGATCTCCCAGGTAATTTTGGAAATGTTAATTTGCTGTAATTAGGGTCTGTCATTTGGCAAAAAAAGGAAAATGAAGTGTCATAATAGTGGTGTTGGAGTGTGTAAAATTTCATGATAAAACATAAACATTTTGTAAACATTTCTGTCTTTTAAGATTTGCTATTATTGAAAGGTAGCTTTATGAAATGTTCAAGACATGTTTTCCCGAAGTATCTAAGTTAAACTATAAACATGATCCTACCGTAGGCATAAAGTATATACTATAAACTGCGAAAGGTAATGATTYGTAGTATGAAAAATTAGATTGGGTATCTAACTAGTAAAAAATTACAAGATGGGTTTTGTTTGGCTATACATCTCCCTGAAGGCTTAAACTGCAGAATACTGAATTTTTGCATCAGCACTGTATCTTCTAAAGTGAGGTTTAGGTGAGCATACTTATCCTGGGTTGTCATAGGAAAGAATAATGAGTTGAATTGCACTTGTTTGTTTCTATGCTAGACTCTCTGTTTCTGAGAGTGCTTTGAACCACTCTGACTTGGTCAAGGTAAATACTTGTGATCCTTCTAATGCTGCTCCCAAGCTCCAAACTGCTTTTTGACAAGTAAAACAGTTAAACAATTTCTGAGGTAAAACTAAGGGTTTCTTTCTTAAGCTTAAATGATATTCTTGAGGATTGAGTAGTGCTGTGGCTGGGATAGAGTGGTATAATCTGAAGTGGGACTACAAGAAACAGACAAGAAAGGATGTYTTAAAGTTCCATCAAGTTAAGAGGCTCTGATCTTTCCATACATAGAATTGCAGATTGAAAGGTTTGGGGAATTTTTTGGTATTCTGTGCACTAACCATTGKTTTCTCTTTTTAGAGAATCATTTCACTAACCATCCATTTTCTCTTTCTTGCCTAAAGGGTTAGAAGGGCATCACCAACCACTGCTGCTGAATAGCTTCACTCCTGGAATGGCAGTCTGGAATGACTCAGCCTGTTGAAGCCTTGCCAGCCAGCACCTCGAAGATGTGTTCCMACATGTTTGGGAAAGGTTTGTGTGTGCATGTACGTGTATATATCTATATATATGTAATATATAAAGACTTCTAGTGGAGGTGGTCTCCTCATTGTAAAACGCTTTATTTACTTTTGAGAACCAAGTGTAGAAATAAAAGCAATGGAGTAATATAGACCAGAGATAAGATAATTTGTAAAGTTTGTACAGAAGGGCCTAATCATTTGAATATACTATTTCCCTAGCCTGATATAATATTCTGATACTTGGATTGATAAGATTGCACACAGTGGATTTGACTTATGTTAGATATTCCTGATGTGTCTTTATATAAAAGACTAAAGCTTGTAAATTTAAGTGCAGCATGTTACAAAATACCTCAATGAATATGGCATGTGACCATGTTTGCTCCTTTATTTTTGTTGTTATAGAGTCTTTAAAATGAATCTTTTTCCGTGGACAAATTATATTGTTGAGTAGCCTGGAAGATCAGCACGTGGTGCATAAAAGTTTTTGAGCATAGGCTCACTACATCATGTAGTGTAAGCTGTGAATCAAGCTTTATAAAATCTTACTTTGACCAGACTTAGTTAAGATATCCTATTTTCCTATTTGGACTTGGGTGGATTCATCTTGATTTTAATTTAAGGTTCAAATCTGCTTCCTTAGAAAAAGAGAAATATTTTTGTAACAATTGTAGAGTCAGTAAAATACCAGGTTACATACAGTTTTTGTCCAAGTTKTTATTCTGGTAATTTATACTAGTAAATACCAGCATGAATTTATACAAATTGTCTTGAAATATTGTAGCAACAATAATCTGTAAATGTTTCCTTYAGTAAAAATGAAATGTTAGCAGTTCTCAGAAGTAAAAAACATAGATCTTTGTTGCTTCTAGGGTGTTTGCAGACTTTCATTCCCTTYTAGGGAGCTTGCAGAGTTGTTTCAAATCTTTCAGAATTAAGCAAGCAGAAGGGTTACGTTTAACAGTGCCTGGTTTTGCTGGTTTGAGACAGAATCATTAGTATATCTTAGGACATTCCTATTTAAGGCAAACTATCAGAGATGCTACTTCTTGCAGATTGATTCAGTGTGGAGGGAAGACTAGTTCTCCTTGAAAAATTCTCACTAATGAAGAGAGAATAAGGTGAAAGAGAAGCTAAAGCACAAACTGATGTGATAGAAAACAGCTGATCTAAGTTAGAATTTGCAGCGACTCACCTGAATTCTCTTSTTTTTGTTATTACAATGGCATACTTCTTGTGTAGCTAAGTCAAGAGTACTACCTACTATGCTGAGTTCAACATTATTTCTCTGCCTTTTCATTGCTTTTTTATTCTTAAGAAGTTACTAGATCCCTATAAAATCTATTTTCTGATAATGTGAAGTTGCTTGTTAAACTGTTTCATGATCTTAGTAAAATCTTCAAATGCACTAATAGCCCTCTGACAGAGGTAACTGTTACAGCCTTATTCAGATTGTTAAAATTAAGTATAGCATTTGCGTTTTTTAGTGTAATTAGAGGAGTGAAAAGCTTTTAGCATTGTGGTATGGCTTTTTTTTTGCTGTTGTGAAACTAGGTAAACATTTCATACATTTATATGTATATACATATCTGCATGGACATCTAAAATCCAAAATATAAATTAGCAGATATTTTTACRTGAGTTGCTTAAATAACTCTTTCTTCTTGACCATAGCAGTTAAAATACAGCTAGCTCTCCTGAGTTTTCTCTCTTGGCAATAAATGTCAAGTGCTTTATATTTTAAGTGTGATTGCATCAAAGGATAGCAATAGCAGTGAGACACTCATGACACAGTGAGTCTTTTTCATGCAGAATATCTGTGTAATTTTTCAGGACTTGTTTTACGTTAAGTGTGTGGTTAATTAGGCTGACCAGCTAGGATCTTGCTTTGAGTAGATGATCTTGTTTAGGTGAGTAGTAGGATTTACCAGATAGTTCTGAACTTTTCTGTTTTAGAATGCACCACTGAGTMAGTAATGTACCACTGGATGTCACTGTCTTTCTACAAGTGCAGAGCTCAATTTTTTAATACAAGTATTAAAGCAGTTGAGTATTAGAGCAGTGATTTAATGCAAAAGGATTACAGAAGAGGCAGTATGTTTAACTGTAGCTAGAGACAAAACGTTCCAGGTGGTGGAATACTGAGCTTTGCATGGTGTTTGATGTGAAGTTTCTCATATAGTCAACCTGGTTAGGAAACTAGAGTCTGTGCAGGAAACAGTGGGACAAATTCCTACAGAAAGCCGGGCTCATAACCTGGTGGTTTATTGCTTATCACTATAAAGCTAGACTGTGAGTACTTTTCTCCTTCATGTCTGTTGAAAATGTGTGCTGCATCATGAATATATTATTACATATATTCACTTTATGATGGGGGTGCTATTTCTATTGTTTCTCTACAGTTCTGTTAATATTTTAGTAGTCATTGTATGTTGGGGAATATTTAAGTAAAGTTTCTATAACAGGTTTGCGTTTTGCCTTTAGTTTCGTTCTATTCCGCCATGTGGGAAGTAGATACTACTGAAGGGAAGGAAGTGCTATATTCTGTCCTATGTCCTTTTGTGCTACTCTGAATTATAGAAATAACTTGAGTGGGTGGTTTCTTCAAGAAATTTCTGCTCAGACAGTCCACTGATGCCAGTTCTGTTGTCTTCTCCTGCTGATTTAAAAGATGTAACTTATTAATTTACTCAAAAGCAATGTCACCTAAAGTCATAKTGCAGTTGAAATGCTATAAAAATGATGTAGTCATGGAGGCATTAGGTGTGCTGTTATTTTCCAGTAGAATATATTTATGTATATATATCTGTACTTATCTCTGAGGCCAACTTGGTTTCTTCAGACTGCAGTGAGGTTCAGTGAACTTTGGACCTCAGGTGGAAGMTACTGTTTGCTCTCCCTTCTGCTTCAGCTATGCAAATGAACTAACCTGGATTATTAGAAATGATATGTAGGACTTATTAATAAGTTAAAAGGCATTAAATCAACTTAAAAKATAACTTGTATTTTCCAGTTGTTTTTTCCCTTTTCTGTATTTCCTTTAATCTTTTATTTTCTTCAGATACTCTGTATCAGTCTAACTAGCTTTTAACTTGCATTATGAATTTAGATCCCTACACTGAATTCAGAAGAGTATTTGAAAAAGATAGTTTAAATCATCTTGTGTTCATATTTTAAGGCCTGCAAGCAGGGTCCTTCACCTGTCCATTRGGGTTTGCTTAGAGAGATTTTTTTGGATGCTTTTAGGGGCTGACAGCCTCAGCTACAAAGCCCTCCTATTTGCATGATCCCCCAAATTCATGMAACTTGTTTTCACAGAATGACAGAAKAGTTGAGGTTGGAAGGGACCTCTAGAGATCATCTAGTCCAACCCCGTGTTCCAGCAGGGCCACCCCAGAGCACATGGCACAGGGTGGCATCCTGCTTTTGTTTTATGTTTTGTCTTTTCTTTGCCTTCCCGTTCAGGCCATACTCTTTTAAGCTGGCAATAGCAGGAATGTTCTCTTCCACCTGGCTGTTTATTTTCATGGAACCTGTAGGAACTTGGTTTTCCTACCAGGGAGCCAGCTGTGTTCATAGTCAGCGAGTTCAATAGCTAAGGTAAGGGCAGTGCAAAYGCTGGTGCTGTGGTTCTGCAGGCTGTTTAAGTCAATATAAATGTGGGCCGCACCTGAAGAATTCAGTTGTTGCATTTTCTGAGTCCCTAGCTGCACATTTGGTCAATAAGAGTAGTGAAAACATTTGTGCAGGTCCTCTGAGGACTGATCTAACATGAAAACTAATCCAGCCTAAAGGATAGTAATAATACAATGTCATGTTCTGTGTTCCTGTAATGACTCCTTTCTGATTAAAAAGCTGATTTCCATGATAGCAGTCGTTCTGATTCATGACTTTTAAGCTGTACCTTAACTGCTATGCCATTTAGACTTAATTAAATGACTTGAGGGAAATTAGAAGAATACAGTGTACATCTAAWGTTTATGTACCGTAGAAATTTAGCATTTTTTTCCTTTGATTTTTATGTTCTAATTGTGTTTTGAATGAATTCAGGCTGCAGCAATGGAAAGTCGAAGCTCTTCCATATGGAATCTTTACKATCTGTAAATCCAAAATGTGTGGARTAATAATTTGCCCAGGTTCTGTGKTTGTTCTTTGTGAACTGTGAGATATATATATATTTGTGCAGTGTGGCATAGTAGAAAATCACTTCATGCTGTCAAGTTAGAGCTTTTATATGAAATTAAACTAGGTCTTTTTTTACCATTTGAAGTGATTGGTGGCCACTRCTATATCTCTGCTCATCCTAGAGGAATAGAGAGCTCGGAATGGCTGTTTTCAAGGCAAAGTTGAACCTCAAAGCTTGTTCATAGACCAGACTGAGTTAAATTGCTTAAGCTGTGTTGTACCGCAGGTGTCAGAGGTCTAGGATGGGAAGCCCTTGGCCCTGAGCCATAAGTACATGGATCTCCAGAGGAACAAACAGGAATTGCAGTTGAATCCTGAATGTATGAGAACCCTRTTATTATTAATTCTTTAGCAGATATTTCTCTAGATAATCTACTTGGAACTAATTTCATGTGCAGATCTGATGTGGCTTGAYTAAATAGGGTATATTTAAATTAGTTTTATTGTAATCTACATTGATACTARGTTCTGGCAGATCAGTACAATACCTTATAACACCTCCTTTTTTCTTTTCCCTGCTTCCTCCTTCCCTTCTGGAATTAAGGGATTATTAGGTATCCCATAAAGGGTGCTTGCCATTGTCAAACCCATTGGACACAGACTGRTTAAAATACTGTACTTGCTCCATCTAGCAATTTGTTTATTATTATTATTAAGGTGGATTGTGCCCAAATGGAGATTATTGCCACAAATATTGTCAAAGCAGAATCTGAGGAAGTCTGCATTAGCTTTCCTCCAGGATATAAGATGGCAGAATCTGCTCATTTAAAGTGTAATGTTATAGCTGAGGCCTATACCCCCTGTTGTGGAAGCTGACAATTTTTTGCTTGAATTTTTTCTGCAAGTACAATCAGCCTCAGTGTGACTCATTTTGAGTACCTGACAGTGTAACTGCTGTAAGGGCACATTTATTTATTACATTCACTAAATTACTCATACTTGCACATGCTGTTGGGCTGCCTGCTTTTCTTTGAGTGCTGTTTCCTCCAGGGTGTCAAATTCTATGCTTTGCCCATTTGGGCATGAAGTTCATCWGCTTCTTCATGTTTATACAGGACTTAAAGTTGCCATGCACCTGGATAAGAAGCAAAATTACCTTGGTAGACTATGCTGAGCTAGCAGTTCGCTTGCTGTAAAATGCTCTACTGTTAGCTGCGCTCATCAGCCCAGCATAGAAATTCCTGCAAGAGAACAGCACAGTAGTAGATCAACAAGCATGTTTTTAATCCAGTCATTTATGAAAATTTTTCTTTCCCATTATGTTGCACAAAATTTATTTAAGTAAAGGCTGTTTTGGTCTATGCTGACTGAATTCATATTTCCCATCTCTGATCCTATGTGCTACAGTTGCTTTGAACRTGTTTTTGGCCTCTTCAATCGCAATAGAATGTTGACCCATGTTAGTATTTGATTGACTCATCCTACTGAGGCTTGGCGTGTTACCAGTATTTGACCTTCACTCATACTCTATCCATAGATCTCTTGTCCTTGATCTCCTAAAATACTGTCTGCCCTGTTGCTTTAAATGGAGTGAAAACCTGCCTCTCTCAACCTTAAAACAAATATTTATGTATATGCTGTTCACAGTTTAGGTGATGATCAGAATTCAAAGATGGAAAGCATTAATTTTTACAGACCTCAAGGTGAGTCTTTACTAATCAATTGTGTGAATGTAGGTCCTAACTCATATTTAGAGGTTTGCTGAGTTGTAAAATATTTTTTCTCTGAAGCCACATAAAAGCCCAGCAGTGTTTAAGTTGTACTGAAACTGTTTTTAATCTAAAATCTGTAGAAGGACAGTTCCTAAAAGTTTTTATTATATAAGAAATTAGTGGTTGCTTCTAAATGAGCTTGTGGTTCTATTGTTGTACTGCATATTTGCAAAAGAGCATTCGGTTAATACATATTTGCAAACGCATGTTCAATGGGCTACAAGCGTACTCTATCAGGTGGCAGGATTTTTTGCCAACAACAGCACTTAGGAAATTTTAAGCCTTCACTGCTAAACTTTGTTCCACACCTGGTAATAAATTGTTCTTTGACTTGACGGGGAGTGTTTAAGCTAAAGACTATTTTGTTTCAAAGGCATCCCACAAACAGTTAACATTATTAAAGAATGTGTCAAAATAAAAATGTCTTACATCCCATTGAATTGTCACTTCTGGGAGAAGATTGTGCAAGTCATAGTTAGGATTGCTAGCTGCATAATTACTGTTGTCTAATGCCTTCAGCTGAGCCTGGGGATTTTGCTCTCTTCAGATGTTAAGATATTCCCATAGCTTTTGGGAGGTGTATGGTCCTGATTGTGGACTGCACCCATCTACTTAAGCAGTTAGCTGGCAAGATAGCCAGCTTTCTGGTTTTGTTTAGGAGATTTTAAAACCTATATTTAATGGCAGAAACCCTAAATACTCCAAACACTTCATATGTTAATCTGTTCTGTCTGCCTATTTTATCTGCCTCATTGACACTCAGGTGCTGCAAGTAATTTTGGACTTAGGGGAACAGGAACACTTTGGAAGTTCTTCATACTTACCTGTCTCACGTGAAGATGAGTTCCAAGGACTTTATCCATTGTGTYAAATAACTTTGCGTTAGACATCTACTGACTTTCCCTCCCCTCTTCTTGTCATTCATTTTCTCATGGCTTGTTCTCAGCCACAGTTCTGCAAGATGAACCAGTCTCATGTGGTTTTTGAATTTAACCTTATGACTCTGCTGTGGTCCTACAACAAAGTCCTAAACTATCCTTATTGTCAAATAAGTCCTTTTAATGTTCCAAGGTTTTCTGATTCTGTTGTTTAACTGGACAAGGTAATGTAGCTTGAAGCTTAAATTCATGCACCTCACTGCAGGAGGTGATAGTGCTCTGAAGGAGTATGTGTACACATTATACTTAATGTTTGATGAAACTGAGGTTCTTAGCTTAAGTCCAATGGATTATGAGCCTTCTGGAAAATTAGGTGGACTGRAATTCTGGCATGTTTCTGCCTTTGGAAGTACTCACCTTGAATAGACTGAAGGTGTTGCTCTGCTGACTGCTGTGTTGCTTTATGTACTGAGGGACTTCTTGCATGGTCCATAGAGCATGAACATTGTAAGTTGGCTGAAGCTGGTATAGGATGTAGTTTAAGCTCTTTTTTCTTTATAATTTTTTAATAACCATCAGGAACTGTCTTGGCAGTCACTTCCTAGTTGGAGACTACAATCCCCAATCCCTTTTCCTTAGGCGAAGTTGAAATGTGGTGGGAGGAGTAGGAAGACTCATCCACTGAGTCAGTTGTTTACCACAGGTTTTATTTCATTTGAGAGCTGATGCTAAAACTATGTAGACCTTTGTAGTAATATAGCTGCTTTATTCCTGCTTTTCCTCCGGGGGGAACAGAATCAAATGCGTTTCATTTTTAGGCAGAAAACTGGCCAAAGTTGTCATAATTAACACTCCTTCCAACAGAAGATGAATTAAAATGAATTGGAGCACATTGGATTTAATCTTTTTGGCTGGCAGCTTCAAACATGCCAAGTGTTTGAAATAGTTAAATGTGGAGCACCTGCCTCTCCTCAGGAGTCCTGACGAYCCCAGCCTGCAGTACAGGCATTCAGAACCTGACCCATCTTGGCTACTAGTTAATTTGTCATTTTAGGATTTTTAGTYGGTTATATGCAGCTAATGTAGAGCCTGGAATTCACGTTGGCTCTAAGAGCTGTTTCCTCCTTCATCTTTGCTTTAGTCATCTGGTTTCTGGAGTTATAGGTGAGTGCAAAAAGTTAATGCATAAAGTGGCCATTAGTTTTGGATGGAACTTAGCTTTATTGGAAGTGTCTTCTGTCTGTCTTGAGAGGTAGAACTGTAAAGAGGAATTTCAAACCTTGTGAAGATTGTCAGTAAACTTACGTTTTKTGCTTTATTTTGTTAAGCATTGAGCTTGTAGTTGAGAATGGAGAAAAGTGTTTTTTAAATTATAATTCATAATTTAGTCCAATTCCTTTTAAATATAGAAACTTCTGTCTTTTTACATATAATGTGTCTCAAGTGGAWGCTATTTGAAATAGTCAAAAGATCTCCCTTATTTATTTGATTTGTATATGCTTTTGGAATACTCATTGAAATGATTGTGGCTTTTATACCAACCTGGAAAATACTGTGCTTGTGTATAAGTCTTACATTGGCAACCCTCTTATTAATAATTTCAATAACTTGTTATTTCTTGGTATGGTGGATGTTGAATAGCTATGATTATGGAAGGACAAGCAGATTGTTATGTAACCTATGCTGATACCTGCTTTTCAAGCTGAGACCTCAGGTGTTTGCCATTATCTTTAATGTTTAAACTGTCTTTTTGTAATTATATTGAATGATGATATGAATTTTATACAGATTATGAGATAAAATACCAAAATTGCAACATCATTTACACTGGTGCTCTACAACCAGTCTTCATGAGGACGGTTGGTAGGACATAAACATTAAAGGTGGGGACTCGGACTCCAGATTTTCAAGTACTGTATAATGGAGGAGTCACAGAGAGAACCAGGGTTTATATCCTGGTCTAGTTAATGAGTTTACTCTGTTCAGRTGATGATTTCTCGGATAGTGGCTGTTGCAGCCTTTGTTCCAGCATGGGAAGTGGATGCATTCCCAGGGAATGTGGAAATAGCCTAACATCTGAATCAACAGCTTAGGAACAGAGCACCTACAGAAAGCAGTATCCTAGAAACTAGCCCTAAATTAAGCCTTTGGTGGAATTTGATGTTTTGTTCAAAATATTACATATCTCATTTAGAAGTTTTCTCAAACAGCATTAAATGCTTCAACAAAACAATTTTAAAGAGTAGACGGAAGAAACCGTGTTAARCTTTCAGCAACTTCACTGACAGTTGTTTGTGCATGTATAGTTTTGGTTTTGTGTTTTTAAATTCTTCCAGTTGAGTTAAACTTTGACAGCATTTTGTATATGCTGTGGTGTCCTCATATTTACACTTACAGAAAGCGTAAGCGAAAACTGAAGCATATATCAAATTCGGTGTTATGTGATCCATCTTTGTGTATCAGTGCATATCTATTGCATTAAAATATCATAGTTCTCTACAGTTATATCTTCTAAGCAACTGGTCTAAAGAAAAGTAATTAACCTGCTCGGAAAGATTTCTCTTCCCTGGAATAATGTGCCTTAAGCAGAAACAGTAGCCATCTGCCAAACRAGACCTTTGGGGTTGTGTCATCTAGGTACTTCTTGACCTTAAAGCTTCCCGTTGAGCCTCAGCATGGTGTGTGCTTGATTGAGAGATGRTTGTGTGGGAGAAGGGGCAGGGGACTCCAGTGTGACCTGGACAGGGGCCACCCGTGGGCTCTTCACCGGGACCATGGGGGCCACATGTTGCTGCTGAGATGGGCCTCGTGTGAATCACCCTTGTCTGTGGCTGCTGCCATGGCCTGGGTTGCTTTCTCCCAGAAGGAGCCTAAGAAGAACCCCTTAGGTTCTTCTGTGCAGGGTGTAGAGTTGTCCTGCCTTGGAATTGAAACACAGGCTCTGTGGGAATGTCTTGTCTTTTCCTGAAAGATACAGCAAAAAATGGCATTTTGGAATTTCAGCATTTCCACCCAGTGTAAAATCAATTAGTCACTGTATTTTAATTTCTTTGCTTATTGCTAACTACCACGGAAGTCTCTATTAGTTCATACTTGATTATTTGCAGATTCTTTTGTTATATAATTACATTGCTTTGATATCATTATACTTGAATTTTCAAGGCCAAATATCCATTTGATTTTTAGGTATAGAACTGCACACTGATTTTGCYTGCCAAATGACAGCATTATTCTTAAAGCTTATTGAAGTACCTCTTAGCAAACTTGTAACTTCATCAAGTCCTAAGAACTAGGGTATGTTTATTATTTTTTTATAGTCTATGGAAAATGAATTCGTAGTCTAGTTAGGACTATTAGAATGAAGATCACTTTTCTACCTTTCACATGAGGGGGGAAAAAAAAGTGAGTAAAACAAGAAAGCAAACAAGGCACGGCTGACTGCAAAAATGTTTGCGTAGGTGTTTCAAATGTAGTAGATCTGAGAGGGAAGATGCCAGAAAAAGCACTGAGGGGCCTGGGCGAGCTGGGGCAGCAGGTTACTGCTCAAGTGGTAGTTCCAGACCTTGCTGCCATCCTCCTTTGTGCCATTTTGCAGATCAAGTTCTGCCTCGTATGAATTAAACCCGCCTGATTTCTAACACTGAGTTAGTGAGGCCCTTTCCTCGTGCGTGGCACAGYACACTGAGTTTCAAGTAGCTTGTTTCACTACATCATTAGTGCCTGTGTAAGGGAAATAGCCTTGATCTTCCCCAGCCAAAAGAAACAGGAATAAAATGCTTCATTGCTAAATATCACACATACTTCTGCTCAAATTTCTCACCATGACAGAGTGAGTACAGTGTAGGTAGTTTAACTGAGTTTGTCCAAAGAAACATCCCTGGCAGAATGCTGAGTGTGACAAGTGTCCTGCTGGGCTCCGTCAGAACACAGTGTGCAGAAAGGCTCCTCCAGAGACTGATTTAGAGAAAGTTCCAAACTTTGTAGCTATGAATTAAGGATTTATAAAGAGTGCTGCTTGCATTAAGAGTTTATAAATACTGCTGTTTCTTGGCCTCCGTTCTGGGAGGTGCCTTTGTGTCCACTGGCTGCAGAAAGACAAGTACAGTAGCTGTTTTAAGGACTGTTGTGGTTAGTCTTTGAACATAGCCTTGGATGAGTTAAAATTCCGTCTTTTGTCTTGGCCACAGTAATAAGGTCTGGCAGCCACTGAAAAAGGATTTTGCTGAATGGAACTGGTGTGATTTACAGTATGAGGTGATTCTTTTCAACATATTGCTGAAGGCTTAAGTAATGCAYGTCTGCTTTCAGATATAGCAGCTCACTATCAGTTATTCCCTGACATTCTTTCTATGCTAATTGCTAGTAGATAGTCAGATATCCCTCTGATAGTGTTTATGTATTGGGATCATGGCGTTTAACCACTCGTGTTAGGGCAACTGACTGCCAAATTCTTATTTCTTCATGAAAGAATGTATCAAAACTGCAAAAGATAATATGTGAAAATTTCAGGGCTTAATTAAGGTGGTAAGTGGTTTATTTACTATAGTGTAGGTAGGTGTGATGTTATCAAAGATAAACTGCTTGAAAGGGATTTTTTCTTTTAATAGAAAGCCAGATAAATAGGTAGCTGATAGATCACTTTGGGCAAGGCAATTTTTAAACTCTAGTATGCATTTGAAGTCTTTTTTGATGGTCTTTGTACAGAACAAGGAAGTACTGAGTACACATGGTGTAAGACTAACAGTAACAGTGTGGTACAAAAAAGACCATCTATATATACTACTTGAAAAGCAAATTGCTTTTAACATTCAGTACTTCTAGTGCGGATCTGGCAGTGATTAGYTGAGCATACTTTAAGGGTTTGCATTCTGCAAGGAGATTTTGCTTGGATATCACAACTTCCATGCTGAGTTCATCTGTAGCTCATTAGGTTTGAGCTGCATTCCTTGAATAGCTGTTCAGTTCTGAGGTCTAAATATATCCAAACGCAGTGATCAAGTCTCTTTGTTCCAGGTTCGTGTTCTGCTTTAAACTTAGTGATAAGGTTAGTGAAACTGAAAATGAAGAAGCAATTTTCCTATGCTGATATGGGATTGGACTTTGTCAGTGATATATTAAGCATAGATACAAGCAGGAGGGGCTTAGTTTGTAGAGAATTTCTGCAGTCCCAAGTAACCCAAGATTGAATTTAGGTATTTGCCCTTTGTATTTGCCTGCTTCTTGTTTGTACAGGTAATTCCATGGCAGATCTCTGTCTTCCACTGCTCAGGGTTTTCCTCATTAGCTATTTCATGCACTGGCATGTAGTAGAAGTGGAGACTGCTGCAGGTTACTCTGGKAGGCCTTGAATGCTATGAAATGAGTAGTTTAGAAATGAATACTCACCGTGGCATATAGACCACATTCTGGAGTTAGTAACCTTAGCAAATCAACCTTAGGACCAAGTGGAGATAGTGCCTATACTTTGCTCCTGTAAAAGAATCAGAATAATCCCTCCTGAGAGTGCTGGGAATGACAGCTATCATGGTGACAGGTATGTGCAGAAGTGCTCTGAGTCCTTGTACTTGTTTTGAGCCACTTAAAAATTTAGACCTGACATATTAACCCTTCATACAGGATGCAGATTAGCACTGCRTTGTTGTATTCGTAGCACCATTCTTTGCATGTGCAAAGGAATATAGGAATACAAGTTTGGTCATGCGTCTAATGCTTTATACTTGTCCTTCTAGTGCTGTTTTATGCTCGAAACAAGCTCAGCAAGTGATAGGAGCAGAAAGTTTTATATTGTGCCTCATAGCAAGCACTAGGGGTCAGTGGAGAAGACTGCAGTATTGCCCTTAGATTTTTGCATAKTTGGCAGTGCTGGAGGAGTAATAAACCCAGAAGATGAATTTAGCTGTATAAGTCACATAAAGCCTGAAGCCCTTTTGTACAGCTCAACCCCAGTGAGTTTTTGGGGTGACTGTTGAGGTTCTCCCGTCGCCCTGTTGATCTGGGCTGGGTGGCTCTTGTGCAGCACTGGCCCATGCAGCCTTTGGCCCGTCCTCAGCAGCCACTGCACGTTGGGCTATTGGCACCACGTCTGTAGGGCTTGGGGAACAGGGGGCATTTTGGTCAACTCGTTGCACKTAAATTGTTTGGCAAGTTAAATTTAGTGTTTCCGGAGCACTTCTTGGTAGATGCGGTTTCTTYCACAGCATAAGCCCTAGCTTAGTGTTGGTAGGGTGACTTGTCTGACCCTCTGATGGTGCCAGCCTCAGCAGGCACTTTGCAGTTCAATTTTGGATGAAAATGCTTAAGTCCTCAACTCTTGATAGTCAGAAAAAAACCCTAAAATCTAGGAAATGAACAGGTAGCTCTGTCTGAAATGGTATAATGCTCATTAAAGGGAGGCAAGGTGTCACTTTTTTTAATAAAAGTTGAAACCTTCTGTGTCTGCATGTATTAGTTCTTTGAAATGTAGTGGAGAGTATAAAATGTTTGCCTGTTTACCAACTCTGTCTTGACTAATGCCTGTTAGTTTGTTACACAGTGTAGAGATGAATGAGGCTTTTAGTGCTCCTTGTAGTAGTTGTAATGATTAAAGTGTGCTATACATTTTCAGACTTGATAAAACTGGTTAGGAGAGAAGTTTACTGCTGATTTTCTTGTAGTTATTATAAGAGTTTAAAAAGACACAATGGGAATGCTGGAAATGGTTTTTAAACATCTGTGCTCTGGKCCCACTGGGCTGGATGCTGCTGTCATCCTGGTTAGTACAAGGCAGAAGTGTCTGCTCAAGTTGTTGCCTTTCTTGTAGTTGTCTTATTTCCAGGGCTATCTAATGCCACCATCAATGTGTTCAGGGTCTTGTAGGATGTGACTTAAGCAGCAACCTGTGTCTTCAGAAGGCCTAATGAAGCAATGTGAGCTCATTAACTGAGGCACTTAGTAGTTTTGAGCTTTTGTTTTGACACAATGTAGTTTATCTGGAGGAGTGAATCATTTATCTGATAGAGAAGTGAGAGGAAAAGATCAAGAATTGAGCTTGTCTCACTTATGGTGGACATGTGATTCACAGCTTGGCAGCTGCTGGCCACAGGAGAACATGGAGCTATTGAAGTTTTTCCAGACAAATACCTCTTTGAACAGATTTTTTTTTCTTTTTCTCAACCCCATAAAATCACCTTTGGATCAAAACCTCTCGGGCTTGGAAGACATGCTCCTTGATTAAAACAGGATGCCACATTGCATTCTACCGGGTCCTTTAGAGCCTGTGTAACCAAAAGCCAGATCTAATTATTTCACACTTTATGTAGCATCATAGTGAAGTTCTGCCAACAAAACTTGGTGGGAAGGAATCCTGGTTACCAGCATCTGCAGTGTGAGCTGACCTGCTTATGGGATGGGGCAGATGTGATGCTTTTTGCTCTTCCTGAGAGGGTTTTAGGTTATTGTCATAGTCATTAGCTGTAATTCCTTCTGACAGATCTCTCTACTTCTAGCTAGTAGATAAGTTCCTGTTTGTATTCTTCAATTGCTCAAATGGGTATCTTGAGAAATTTTCTCAGGTAAGAAACCTCCTTAAAGCAGTTCTCAACAGGTCTCAGCTCTGGGGTTCATTTGAAGAATTCATATTAGTTTGTGGATTTCAGGTAAATTCACAATGAACTGGTAATTTTCTGTATTCCCTTTTCTTATTTCTTCTTTAATTCTAAAGGATAGAAAATACAATCACATAGGTAGGATGGAACTGACTCCAGTGTAAATTAGGCTGCTTTCCAATCAATTGATGACGGGATGAATTCTGAAACTTTGAGTAAATGGCACTTTTGGAGCCTACTCCTGTGTATTGGACAGCTGAGAAACACATCCTCTATTTGGGTAGCAATGTTTTAAGTCAAAAAAATTAAATGTGTATTTATTCAGTASTATTTATATAGTTATTGAAAAAGAAATACAGCAGTAGGTCACCAAGACTTCTGGATAACCAGAAAGAATTGGCCGTGCACAGTTAGCCTACCTGAATCCTGATAGTGATGTCTTTATTTTGCTATGTGCTTTCTATGCTCTATCATGTTTATTTCTTCTTTACATGTAGATGAAGCTTGTTGTTGTGTAAGTATTATTGTTTAGTGGGAATTAATATCTGTATTCATATAGATATATAGGAATACATACGTGTATTGTCATGCATATAGTGTAAAGAATCAGTGGCTAGGATAATGAATTCAGTTATCTGAATTCATTTGGTTGGGGGTAGGAAAAACAAAGCATTTTTACCCCCATCAGTATAGTCTCTTCCTATATTCTTAAGCAGTGAAATATAGTGTATTTATTAAAGGGTGGAAAATGCTCATTTAGGTTTGAGAAACTAAATAAAAATGTTGACATGAACTTTGCAGTTCTATCTCATGCTGAGGTTGGTAGCTGTCTGTGTAGGTTTGTGATCAAGTTTCTTGAGGGTGTTGTAGTACAGACATGACAAGATGCACGAGGTGATTTGAAGGTAGAATGAGAACTCAGAGGTTCATCAGTATGGGTTGTTTCTAATTCCTGGGCACTTCCAAACCTTGCAATTGTGTTTTCTATGCAAGCTGTGGCTGCATCTATTCATATAACAGACTGCAATGCATTCGAAGCAGCACACCTTAATACATCAGGATGCATATTGAATTTTGTSTTTTTTTCAGTCATATGCTTGTTGTGACACCTTGAGCAAGTCATGTCATTTGTGCCTGGCCTGTAAGGATGACAGGACTGTTTTCRCAGAGCTGTCAGTGCTGTCTGAAGACTTTGGTCATGTGTGTGACTTGCTGGCTCTGTCTTAAGCAGGTGGCTGAGGGCCAGTTGGCTGTTTGTTTAGGCAGGTTAGACATCAGTGACACTGTTAGCCAAGGTTCACTCTCTGTTTGACTAACATGAATGATAAGCAGCAGTTGTTTCCTAAACCCTCAGAGCATTTAGTCACAGTAGACAAGTGAGCATTATCTTTGGGCATCTGATAATAATTCTCACCATAAACCAAGTGGGAAGAGAAAGCTTCTTATCCTGGCTGCTTCTGAAGAAGATTGTTTTAGAAGTGATGTATGGGACATGTTGGACTAGCAGATACCATAAAAGAATGTGTGAGCAGAAAGTGGTAAAGTCATAGATGTGTTTTGTYGCAACTGGGGACAAAAATATCAGTTGCAAAAGCTTGTGTTTTGCATTACCCCACTGTATGACTTCTCCTTGATCCCATGAATTTTTGTAGTTTCCAAGGGGAATGTAATTAGAATGTGGACCTCCATTTGATATAATTGAAAAATACGTTTAGAAAAATAAATCACTAACAGCTAACTTTTTTAGCTATTGCTTTGAAATTCTCTAATTGGATTATTAGCAGATGGTGCCATTTCCATTGTCTTGCCTCACAGCAGTCTTTGCTGAAAAACGAAGAAAAAAAGCACTCTTTATGCTTAATTAGAGGACTGTTTCATCTGGAAAATGTTGCCTTTAGTAATCTGCCTCATAGCTATTGTCAAATAGTTGCAAATGAGACAATTGGATTGATTCATAGTTCTTTCTTACAGAATATGCATTGTAACTTGGCTGCAGTGAAATGTAATACTGCCCGCTTGCCTGCTAGGTTAAAAGAAGATCCAATGTCTATATATGTGTCTCTACCTCATATTTGAGGTCCCTACCAGGAACCACACGATTTCTTCCTCCCAAAGCTGATAAGCAAGACTCATTCTCTTTAGTTTCAGTAAAAATGCAGTGTCAGTGTGACATTGAGATATCTTACCTCTTTTCCCCCTTTCTTTCCTGTTTTATTAAAAGATGGGCTTGGTCTTTCTGTTGGGACAGGAGCTGCCTCCTAAGTTTAGTCATTGAATCGTGCTGATGATTCGGCTCATGTCTTCAGAGGAGAAAGTTGGGCTTGTAACTGTTTTGAAATGCGACTTTGTCTAGATGGTGTTGTCAAAGAAAATTTGATTATTTTCTTTTAAGGGATATGTTAAGCCCATTTTTACCATAAATTTGTAGATGGTAAAAGTTTTGTTGGGTAAATGGAGTGTCAGCTCTGGGAGGGAAATTGTCCTGTCTTTTAATAAACTTGCTTAATAGGGTTGAAGAGAAGGTCAAGTTTTTGGAAAATTTTCCCTGGAGTCTGCTTAGGGGGATCATGAAACTACTATAGCTAAGAGTGGCTAGTGCCCCTATGGGTATCATCAGGTCTACAGTTCTCAAACTGCCTAAATTTTCTAAATGCCAACATCTCCAGCAGTAAAAGCTCTGAGCCGACTGGGTGTCGGCTGGTATATGAGGATGGAGCCTGGGCACCCTTGACAAGATTGGGTACTCTGTGCCCCGTGGCAACCAGAGCAGCACTTATACGTGTTGAATTCCTATAGCAGCATTGACTATATGGATATAGCATGCTTATATGGATATAGCATTCTTATAGCAATAAGATGATGGTGACCTCCTTGGTCTTTTAATGTGACAAAATACTAGAGTGGCAGGGGAAGGCTGTATAAACTAGAATGTGAAAATGCAAGAATTTGTCTAGACCAGAAAACTGCCTAGAAAATATTAGGGACTTTCCTTGAAACAATCCACTATAGGAATGGTGTTTTCCTTATTTTATATATATATAAAAGCTATTTTCCATAAGAAAAACATCCTGGGAGAAGAAATGCAGTGTTAAGATGGTTAAACTTTAATGGTTGTCTATAAAGTTGTGGTAATTTTGAAAAAAATTGACGCATTTGTTTTGTTAAATTTATACATATTGTAAGGTTATTTCTCACACCAAACCAATTCACTCATTGCCCAAGAGGTACAGTGGTTGCAGTGGATGCAGTTAAGTGTTAAGCACTTAAAGAAAATGCACATAGAGATACAGACAGTTTTCCTATTTTGTCGTAGATAGGAAAAGCATCTTGAAATCAGCCATTTCTTGTCCATTTTGTTTATTTGTGTTGGAGTACCTTGCAATGAAAAGGCAACATTTGAGTTGCATGCAGTTGTTTTCTGAAGTAATGATAACTGGAGAAGAAGTATTAAAACTAACCTGAATGGGAGTGTATCAAGGAGTTTTCCATTTGTGATATTGACCAATAAAGAGTAATTTTTTTTAAGACTCTGTTAAAAATTTCCCAACCTCTTGGTCTGGGAATAGTCTCAGAAAGAAATTTTATGATTCTTCTTCCTTTATGTTAATGGCTCTCCTGAGGACCATAAACTATGGACTTCCACAGTCCTTAAATGTTAGTCGCTGTCTGTATTCTGTTTTGTTTCACTGTAGAAAGATATTGGTGTGATAAAACTTTTCTGATTTGCCTTCTGCGGAGGGATGTTAAAGCTGGGGGTACCCATTTTTACAGATTTTTCTCAGAAGCAATTGAAAGGTGAGCCAGACCTATATATACTCTGCACTTTTCCGAATGCTCTGGTTTAGGAGTTTGTCAGGATCAATGCTATTTTCAGGAAACAAGACAATCAAGGTGGAGGAATTGAGGAGATGCCACCTGAATTTGCCCAAACAAAGCAGCTGTATGTAAAGGAGTTAAAAAACAAAGACTGAGATCCCAGATTCAAAAGTAGTTTGCATTCTGGTGAATGTGTGAATTCTTTATTTTCTTATAAAATGTACCCTATTTTTATGTTGTTTTCTGGTTGTTTCTGAAACGTACATTTACATTTGTGTTTTGGACAGCTGTAGTGGTGACATCATTGCTACAGCATGTGTTTATAGAAATTGTCAAGCTTGAAACCTATTGTAAGTTTTTATGCCTTCGTTAACTAGGTCTGGTTTTAGATTTCAAGGTATGTGGTGTGTTCTCTAGGGGTGATGCTGCTTGAAGCTACAAAACTGGCTGTGTCTATATTGAATCCATATTGTAGATATTGATGGTGTGCCATATTCCCTGATGTAATGAGTTAAGCAAGCAAAGTACAAGGAAATCATAAACTTGTGTTAAATATGTCTGTAGATGCAGGGATTGCTTAATGCATTTCTTGGTGAGGGATCCAAAGGTGGGCCTGCATAAAAAGCAGAATTATATGGGCGTACATGTAGCTGTGAATTCAACTGGAGTTGTGTTTGTGTAACCCCATGCAGTCACATTTGGGTACGTGGATGTGCAATTGAATGAAGTTTTACAGTTCTTCAAAATGCACTGCAAAAATCTGTAGCGAAAATAATTTGAAAGTATACAGAACATAATCAGATCATGTTTCAGAAGCTGGTAAACACTATCAGCATGAGCCTGATGGTCCAAAAGAGAAAGCAGCCTCTTCTAGGGAGATGCAGGGGACAAATGGTGTAAGGAAAGGGTATGGACATGTAATAGAAAGAAGACATAGGAATGGAAAAGACTTTCAACATCATTAATGTAATTATGTCCTAAGAAGCTGAGGAGGTGCAGGAGATGGTAYAGAGGCTGGCTATGTCTGCAGGAACCGCTTACCTCAGTTGCAAAAATGCTTCCTTGGCAGGTAGAGATTGTTGGCCCGTGGATAAAAAAGAAGCAAAAGGTAAGAAGCTCTTTTGAGCAAGATGCACTTCATAATTCTAAATGCTATATGCCTTTTGGATTAAGAACAAACATATCTGTGAAACTGTAGCTGTTTTTCTGGATCTCTTTCTTTTTGTCAGGGTGCTATTTAGTGGCCACTAGGATATTTTGCTTCTCTGGGCGTGAACTTAAACTTGGGATTTGCTTTCCTGARTACAATATTTGAGAATTTCCATTTTATTTGGAGATTTTTTTGCCAGTACTGCCGTACCTGCCTTTTTGACTCTTACGCTCATGCCTAAGCAGTTGGATAGATCACTGGTAACACTGAATATGCCACATGAGGAAGAAGCTTCTGGTCCTGTAAGGTTGAATGCTTAGCTATTCCTATAGTCTTGTGTCTTAATTTGCAATTGATAATTTCAGTTTTAGTGAGCAGAGGATATTTTTGTGTATGGCAAGGCTTCAAGAGAAGCAAAAGTATATTCACTGTTAATCGGAGCTACCATAATAAACTAATTGTTCTTTTTAATGTGCCAGGGCTTAAGTTGTTTCTATTTTAAAAGTATTCAGTGTGATTGAAAGCAGGTTTCCCTCATCCTCCAAATCTTAATTGTACAACCCTTATGGAATAGTGGCACTTGCTTCCTTGCTCCACTCTTGGGCCCAGCCTAGAAGGTCTTGAGGGTTCCCAGTTGCATTGAAACAAATCTGCTCATTCAAAGTGCATGGAAAATAGGACTAAGGTAAGAGCAGACTTAAATACTTGTCCTTCTTCATTGCCTCGATAACATGAGGGAAGCTTAATTTCAAAAATACTTCTGAAGGATCGAATCCTGATTACAAGTTAGACTGTCATCTACTTAAGCAAAACCAAAATATGCAGTTTCAGGTTTTCTAAGTTGTTTAAGAGTTAGACAACTTACTTTGTAAGTGTCTTCCAATTTGGGAGTGTCTGCTCTTCTGTGGAATAGGTTGCTTCAGTATCAATATAGTCTCTTTTGCCAAGTTGTGTTCCAGAYGGACTTATTCTTGCTTCTTGCATGTGGAAGAGATGGTTTTAAGACTTGTTAGAGCCAGGAACTCTGTTTTCTCCACAACTGAATTTGTCAAGTGTATCTGAGAGTATATAATAGTTGTGAAGAGTGTGCTTAACTGCTGTGGAGGGGAGTGAGTGCTGTTGAGGATGTATTAGGCTCTCTCCAGCTCTTTGGAAATCCATGGTTTGGAACTGTTTTTCAGTTACGATGTGTCATCATATATATGCTACATGTTAAAAGTTTCTCATGCCAGCACCGTTTCTTCCTGCTAGTGGATCTGAAGCTCAAGACAGATACCACTTGAAGAAATCTGGTTTTATCTTGGTGAGGCCCATTAACATTCCCTCAGCAGTAATGAAGTGCAGATACACATGCGTGAAAAACCCACCCCATACTTCATCTCTCTTAAAACACACTTAAAACAAACTTTTATTTTTTTCCAAGCAGCTAGTAGTCTGGGGGTCCATTTGTGCTCTTTTTTTCCCCTCTGCCTACAGATAGCATGTTTATTCATGCTGGCATTCAAAACGTATACAGCCCCTTGATTCACTGCCTGCCTGGGTTTTGGCATTAACAAGCAGAGGAAGCAAGGTGGCAGGTTTAGATTATCAGGCCTGGTACTATCTAAACTTCTGTCAAGCCACAGTAGTGTCTAAACTTCTGTCATGAATGAACAGTGTCCAGGAAGTCCTCCCTTGTTGTATTAAAATTAAATATCCAATTGTGGCCTGTTTTTGCTAATAGCAACTTGAATACTGAGGTGTACGTTTCAACAGTGGACGTCTATAGCTTCAGTATGGAGAATACTAAAATTAAATTGGTAAAATTAGTGTTTTTTATTTACACTGATCTTGGAAGCCTGTATCTAAGTATTGCTGAGTTGTGAGASTTCTGGTGCGTATGGTACGTTTTAGAGATTACACAATCTGTMAGCAATATGTTCAACTGCCTGTACTGCCTGTATTCTAGCCAGTCTTTTAGGATGCAACTTYTTGGCTTGCCTTTTTTCCCCCCCTGTTGTTCAAATCCCTTCCAAGAAAGGACTTCCCCTTGAAGGGAATGTGCAGTAGTTGTTGGCCAAGATGACTCGGGATCTTGGTTGGAAAGCCTTAGAGAGGATATAGCCCAACAGAGTTGCACACATAYACCTTAAGAGTACCCAAAACCAATTACTTGTGGCTCAGAGTCATTTGGGAATAAGAGACTCAAGATTTTTTTCATATTTTTTTCTATCTAACTCTGACTTTTTTGAGTATTCTATTCACTAAATGAATCCTTCATCAACTCTTTTCTGGTGTGTAGTCCAAACTTTAAAATACCGATAAGACCGGTCAGTCACTACTTAAAAGCTTGTGAAATGCTGAGTGCGTACTTGTTTTACTTCTTTTTTTGACATCATATAAGCTTACAGCTATTCCTTGGGAAAAGAAAAATAGGTTATGTGAGGATGATGATTAAAATCTAGCAACCTAGGTCAATTTTCACCAGAATTTTACACTTGGAGTTGTATGCAATCAACAAAATATAAGCAAGTTGGAGCTCTTGTGTTCTCAAACGGAAGTCATGAAATACTGAGGTTTTTGTTCATTTGTGGAAAATAATAAAGGATAAGGGCTTGTGGCATTTCAGCTGCTGATTGGCCTTTTCTTTCTTTACTTTTTACTCCCTGACCCTTGTTTTATCAGCTTCCTATTTCTCTAGGCTCTTTTCTAGTGTTTTGCTGCAAGTCATAAAAATAGAGGATATGACACTTACCTTGTGCCATATAGCTGGTCAGCTGAACAGATTCCTAGGAGGCTTGTAAAGTGAGGCACTTCATGGGCAAATGACTGTTAGGGTTGTATGTCTAAAAYTGCTTACCCCGAGTTTAACGCTGTTTCTGAAAGACCCAGGAGGAAAGTATTATTTTCATCTTCATGAAAGTTGAAGAATTGCTATTATGATGATTTTTTTTGCTATTGCCCATCTTGATTTCCTAGCCCAYGGGGAAGTGGAGAAGTGGTGTTTAAGCTTGCTGAACTTGATGCTTAGCTAAGCTCTGGGGTGGTGGGCTGGCCTATAATCTTTTTTAAACAATTCTGATCAAGTGCCGTGAAGTAGAAATACACTTGTCATCGTTTCATTAGGAACATTGAAGTTCTTAAAYACATATGTTTACTGATATAAGTGTTCTGGGATCTGCCAAAATAATTCTCCCTAGATGAAATTTTCTACTCRTTTCCTAATATTCGTAGTAGTAGAAAATGTTTTCCTGGTAGAAGAATAGCAAGGCTGTAAGCTTCTTATCATTTTGCTAGCAAAAACCTTGGCAAGTACAATTATCCTAGCAAAATTACCAGTATTGGAGTTGTCTTTAATCCTGGCAGTAACTTGAACTAACACACAACTTGTTGGTACTAGCATAATCTTTTTGTGTGCTGATTGTGTTCTGATTGCTGGATTAAAACACCATTTTTTAAGGGCTCCATAAACATCCTTGATCCTTTACAGCTGCTGGTGTGGAGCTSGTTCTAAATCCCCCAGAGTTGTCCCTTTGGCTTTGGGAAGGATGTCTGCGTTCATTTAGGACTAGCTTAATTTCCTGGACAAGAGGAAACACAGCTGAGTCAGAAGGTACTTACCCAGACTGACTCTAGTACTGCCACGAAGGGTAATTAGCCAGTGCACAGTGGTGCTTGAAGCTGTTATTTCTGCCTAGTTCTTCCTGGGCATACTGGTTTATGTGAATCTCTCTAGAATTCCTTCTGCCTCTATTAAGGATGCAGAGGTGCTGATTTTTTTCCAATAGGATTAACTGTCTATCTTTACATTTCACTAGATTGCCAATGCTTTTTTTCCCCTGACTCTGATAGAGATCTGGAATTGATCTCAAGGGAGTGCAGTCTTTTCATCTAAGCCTTTTCAATTATTTGAGCCCTGAATGGTGAGCGTTCTCTCAAGCTATAAAAGGTGTAAGAGACGAAAGGTGAACCACAGATGAACAAATTCTAAGACAAAACAAGATAAAGATATGGATGTCTGCCTGAATGAAAAAGTCTGTTGAGAACTTATCTCGGGCCTTCCATTTAATGAAAGCCTGCCAGTAATTAAAAACAATGAGAGTTCATCTTCCAACAATGAGGTCATAATGCTGTTCTCTGACAAAAATGACCTATTTTAGAGTCTAAAGGCAACAGCCCGTGGTTACTGAAAAGCCAGCACTGCAAAATTAACGTGTAGTAAGGGATCAAGCTGTTGACTACATTGTGAACTGAAACTCTGTCAGCTCTTTCTGCAGTTGGCTTCTTGGCGTCTCTGGTTGTGGAGATGGGATTAGAGTAGGAAAAATGGAAGGCACCGTTACAAGAAACAAACTCACTCAGGACTGCTCATCTGGTTTATTCCTATGGGATACTAAGTGGCTAGATAGTATGTAAAAGGAAAAGTAAGGTTGAACTTGAGCTGGTTAGGTGTATTTGCTGAGGCAGCAATAGAAATTGCTTCTACTTGCCCTTCGTTCTTGTTCTATGTTAATTTTCACATCTGGGTGTTCTCTGTCTTCATTCAAGAATTTCTTCAGTGAAATTTGGTGAAAATGTCTCCAAGTTCACAAACCGGAGTTTTTATGGCTGTTAGGTTCAGGTTTTATTTGCCGGTTTCCAAAGCCAACATGTTAGACCACCCATAGTTGTTGAAAGCAGATCGTTAGCATTGCTGGCAAGCAGTCATGTTCCTGCTTTGGGAGATTTTCCTTGCTTCCTGATGGTGTTTTAATGCAATCTGCTCCCATGGGAYTGGAACATTGTCTTGTAGCAGGGGAAAGCCAGTCTGGAGACCCAGGATCTCCTGAGCATCTGAATTTTTGTTTTAAGGCAGGTACTAATAGATGGCAACCCTTSTGCCTTTGAAGCTTTATCCTGTTTAATCAAAATTAGGCAAGATAAATTTTTTATATATTTTTTATGGACTCTTTAATCACAGCAAGCAAAACTGAGGTTTCAAACAAGCAGTACAGAASTGTTTCCAGTGCTTATGAATTTTGTTAAGATCTTATCTGCCTTAAGAAAATGCAGTTACATCTGCCAGCTCCGAAGTTTTCCTTGATTCAGTTTTCCTTTACTGTTAGTGGGGGGTCCCAAGCTGTYGGCCCCTGGTGACTGTAGCACGATGCTCCCAGTTGTTTGGTGAAGCTGAACTCTTGTCCTCATGGAAAATTATTGCTGTGCAGTGGGCAGGGCRGTGGGAGGAAATGGGCTGCAAATAGTGGTGGAGAACCTGGAGCAGTGGCCTAATGACAACGAGGTGGGGAAAAATGGGAATGTAAATAACRAGGTCATGCAAGGGCATAGCAGGARTTGGASCTCAACAGTAACATRAGARCTCCTTCACTCAGCAGCTGTACTGCAAATTTATCATCGGGTCCTCGAGTTGTGTTGTTTTAAACTGGCCATACCAAAATCTCAATGCAGTTACTTAAAGTCAAGTATATTCTGGCAGTGTTTATTTAAAACAGACTTGTTGTTTTGCCTTCTGTGCTTATCAGGAGTGGGTTGGGTGAGTGAACAAAAAGTAGCTACAAATGGCAAATTACAAGTAGGCCATGGGAGGAGGAAAGACATGTAGTAGAGCTGTCTTCCTTCTTCCCTCTGAAACAAGGGGTGTGTGACTGGAGTTTCAAGGACAGATTATTCACCAAAATTTCAGATTAATTTAATTCCTGTAAGACTCCCTCACTCTCGGATAGTCTTGTGTGAATATTAATCCCTGTGCAGTGCCAGCAACAGCTGCTCTGTACCTAAGTTTGAAATCTAGATGGTTACTAACCTACCTGTCTTGAAAAGGATAGGGTTACATGCTTCTGCAGGTCTGGGTTAGTGGCTTGATGCTGGATATTGTTTGTTGAGTTGATGTGATATCACGTATGGTACCATTATGACTAATGCTGGTTAGACTGTGCTTAAGTTTGTTGAAAGCTGGAAGGAAAATTTCTTCCTAATGATAGGACTCATGAGAGAGTGTTTGTGTGCGGGCACTTGTTTGAGGGTGGGGATGGCTACAAAGTGTATTAAAGGTGTTTTTTGGTACAGATCTGATGATAAGACAGAAGTATTTATCGCCCACCCCTTTTCCCTATTTATATATAGAGAGAAAACAGGGATTGCGGGGGAGTCACTTTTGCCTTCAAAAGGATGAAAGGCAAGCAGTGGAAGCAAGGCATGTGTTAAACCTTTCAAAATCTCTCATTTGGCTCCATAATGGGATTCCCCTTGTCCTCCCCCATATGGCTCATGTAGTTAGGGGAACCCATTGCCACAAAAGCTCCTTAATGGGTTTTCAAGAGGATAAACTCATGCTGTCTGTAAGTACTKAAGGGGAAACCAGAGAGAGAATGCACAAACTCGAGGACTAGAAACTAGCTCTAGATAAATATTAGCTTAAAAAGACAAGGGTTTGGACAAGACCATTCTTCAACCACCTTACTGTAAAACTGTTGTCCCTAAACAAGACGGATGAGTTTATGAAGTATCCATCCATCTATAGTCTTGTGGTCATCTGCAATCTAGAGCAAATGACTCTTTGGATCAAGSAGAAGGACTAAATTCCATTAAGCTCTATGTTGTGGCAAGTTATAGCTCCTTGCAGTGGATTTTGTATGTGTCTTCACTTAACGTGTGTTAATCTGCTTTTCAACAAAGTGAAGTTTCTGAGGTTGCCCTGATAGTTCAAAGGTTTTTCTTTAGTTCTGCCAACTATTCCTTCTTCAGAATTACATATAAGAGGAGTCTTCAGACTTAAATACTGCTGACTGAGTCATGACATAGACTTGGCTTGTTTTGGATGGACAGGACTCCTCTTCCTGGGGCATGTCTACACGGTGCTCTTGGCACCRAGGAGGAGGATGGTGATGTAGTGGCTGTTCATACAGAGACTTCTGTATCAGCCAAATGATTCAGTTATTTTTTTTACACTTTGTAGGATTCACTTAGTCCAAAACTAAGTGTTTCTARACGATTATACTGCTAAAATAAACTGTTTCAATAGTTTGTTAAATAAAGGCTGATGCAGCATTGTCATTCTCTGTTTTATAAAGGGATAGGTTCCTACTTACTGGGGAAGGTTCCATCACAGGTGGTGGCAAGCAGTGCTCATAGCCTCTTGCCTTATGTCTGGCAGATCTTGATAACTGGGATTTTCCTCCTATTTTGGMATACTGGTTTGACAGCCATTTGGAAGTTATTAAGGCTAAAACTGCACACTCACCAAGAAATTTTTGGAAACATTTGTACTATTTGTCAGTAATGTCAGAAGTTGGAAGTGCAGTATAAATAATGATGAAATACATTGATAGAAGTCTAAATGCATAAAGAAGCYCAGTGGAACTGGGTTAATTGATAGTCATTAACTCAGGTGTAAGAGTGGGAAGTATTTCAGCAATACAATTTATTTAGTGAATAACTTCCTACCTTCCAACAATTAACTTAATGGGCTATTTCATTGATGCCATTACTCGGATATTTCTGAACTTGGCCATGATCATTTAACACACTGAGGCAAACAGCATCCACAGGCTACTTAAAAACAGAACCTTGCTGAAATGGTGGTTTGTGTCTCTGCTTCTCGTTCTTGCAAGGTGTTGAAGCCTCCCAGCTGGCTGGAGTCCTGCTGCAAGCAAATAGCTCTGTGTGCTGGAATGGGTAGGGCAAACCCTCGTCTGAGCGGGTCAAAATCCAAATTCTGTGTTGACCTTGAACTCTTTAAAATGACTTTTCCTTTTTTTGCTTTAGGACTGGCAATAGTTTCCCTTTCTGGAAGCAGCTTCCATGCTGGTCCATTTTATCTAACAAGTACTAATTACAAACATAGGGGTGTGGGGAGACGCGGTGTGATACGACTCGCACCCGTATTGCCACAAACTCATGGGGAGGTGGTAAATCATAACCTTATTGTGATTCAAGAGGAAAGCAAGGCTTGGAGTTGCTTTGGGGCAGTCCACATCTCGGTTTGGCTTTCAACGTGTCCCCTTAGCTCTTGGCTCCTCATCTTTGTGCTGAACWTGTCTGGGCAACTTGCCCATGTCCYGGTGAAAGGCATGCGATGTGTATTTGATAYTCAGCTGTGGAATGCTGTGATGTGAATGCTGTCAAGTGACTGTTCTCCAAAACAGGGACTTGCTTTCCCGCCTTCTGAAAGGATTTCACTAGTGGTGTAAGAGAAGATCGCCCATATCAATATTGTAAAAAGCAACTACTAATGCTGCAAGGCAACCTTGTGGGGGTACAACCCCCTCACTGCTTCAGGGTTATTTGTTATACAGTGATTCAAGGTGAATAGAGTCAATGTGGTGGCTAGTTTTCCCTTGTGTTGCCTCTGCAAAAGTAAACTAAARGGACAATTGTTTTGATCAGCAACAGTTTGTACCTGCTGCCTGTATGGCAGTCTTGTATGATAGCACTGCTCTCATAAAGAGGCTCAGCCTACTTGACTTAACATGATTACTTATTCAGAAAACCACATGTTAGGCAATAATCATCTGAAAGAGAGCCCGTCATCTTTACTATGCAGAGCTTGCTGACAGCCAAGAGGATTCTAAGCAAAGTACGGACAGTTGCAGATGGGATCTGCAGTGAATTGTTTGACCTTTATCAAAAATGTCTTTGCCAAGTACCAATTAAGCTGTATGATCCAGACCACTTAACAGGCCTATATTAGGTCTCGATTTCACATGTGAGGTACTAAGCTCATTTTGTTGTTGCTTCCAGTTAGTCTCGCCAATTCTGTACCTTGAAAATAATCACATGAGTTAATGTAGACCACGCTGGACTGTCTGAGCACCCTGTGAAAAGATTTGACTTGAATTAATGGTATCGAARATACAACAAAGTACATCAACTGAAACTACCATCTTTCTCGACTTCCCAGGTAACAGGCAAGCTAGAGATAAGGTAGTGGCCTTGGTTCTATTCTTGTATTAAGCTTATTTTCTAATTGTCCAGTTCTCCCTCCCTCTTTTTCCCTCCCCTCTGCCCACCCCAAAAATCACAAATGCTCTAAAGCTTTAAAGTTCTTGATGATTGTTTCCAGGAGAGGAGGATGGATCCTAATTTATTTGTAAACAWGATTTAATCAAGGGTTGAACTTGTCTAAGGACAAAGCCAAATATAGGGTTTAACGTTTCAACTGTAGTGCTGTGAGGACTTTGCAATTCAGAGAAATGTTTTCCTTTAATCTTTCTTGCCTCGACATGTGTGTCCAATCCCCCCATCAGTTTTTATAACCCTGATATGCAGTTATATGCAGTATAGTGAGCTGTTAATCCACTGAAGTTCTGATGAAAGGAACTTGTACGCATAACCATTTGTTTTGGCAAGAGCATACACCAGAAGTAGGTTCTCCCTTGATGTGTCACCACACAAATAAACACAGGGAGGGAGAAAAACACTGCAGAAATATACACAAATAGATATTGGGTATTGCAACATTGTAAGTTTACAAATATTTTCTTATAAAACAAACATTAAGACTGCAAAATTAAACAAATATTAAGTTCTCCAGACACTTGAAAGCTTTTACTAGTAACCTAAGAACAGCCTTGTATGGTTAGAGTTAAGCCTTAAAATAAAACACAAGATATGGAACTGAAATAATGAGGTGACTGTTTCCCTTCCCAGTTTGCTTTTTCAAAAGGCCTTAATATTCATGAGAACTCTGCCCATTGCAGTGGCCACCYGGGGGTTTCCATTTTGCTTCAGATCCCTGCTGGGATGCAATTTGGGCCAGAGACGATGATTATCCTGTCCTGACCAGCCACAAAATCCTTCTTGCTTTGTGGGTACTTGGAGGTCCTGCATTTTGGGTGGCTCTCATCACAGAAGTGTCTGCAAAGCCCACATTGTGACACACACACATATATATATGTATATGTATATAGTTTTCTGAGATGTCTTTTTATGTGTGTAGTGGGAACAGTCACATCATGAGAAACAGCTTCCAGGAAGCGCAGATAAGATCAGGCCACCAGAAAAATTTATTTGCCCGTAGGAATCTTGGAGCAGGGAGCTGGTCGCTGTCTGAATGACTTATTCTGCAGTGAATCAGACTGAATTGCGGTCTGAACCGACTTGTGTAGTTTGTTTAACAATTTTCATCCTTAAATGAAATAAGRAGAATTTTCTTCAAGGCTACAAAGTCAATGATAGCTGAGAAACTCTTCTTTCCATCACCTAGCTCCAGTTCCACTGTATCAGGACAGCTGACCAGGTAAATTGCTAATGTGAGTCTATACTTGGTAGGTCAAAGGCAGTTTTCCAAGAGTATATTTTGGGGCTTAGACTGCTGTGCAGCAGTGCTGAAGAGCTTATTAGTTCACTAATAGTTAGTGAACTAAAATTAGTTCACTAACTTTTTTCTTCCAACTGGTGATTCCTTRCTTGAAGAGCTTTTGGGTCAGACGCAATTGTGGCATAAGTAAATCTGAATATCAATTCTAGTCTTTGAAGAATCTCTGATGAGGGTTAGAAAATCTGCCCAAGGAAATGCTTTCAAAATGCCTAGGCAAAAATCTGTYGTTTTAGGTGATGCTGACCTCCTGGTGGTTGTTTGGTGCTACTGAAAGCTGATCAGGTTTTCTTTAAACCAGTAAACCTATGTTCATCTTCGCTMAATTGATTCTGATCACTTGAGTTTTGATTTGTTTAGTGGCTTTGCTGCTGCAGGTGTCTGAATTAAAAGACTGAGAATTGGGTCTGTTGTGAAAAACTTGTGGGCCTTTGTGGTTGGACTCACAGCTTAAATGTGAGCTCAAAAGCTACAGAATGAAGGATAATAAAGAAGGCTGTTGAACAACTTGATTTAGTTCAGTCAAGTGAAAGAAAAACTATGTGAACAACTAATTATAGCTCTCAAATGCTTAGGAAATGTCTTGAATCAGTATTCCCAGAAAAGTGGCTTCAGCATACTGGTCTCCTTGGGTTGACATGTAGTCATGGTAAGTTTGTCAGTGATACATGACAGTCATCTAGGAGAGTTTCTCCTGTTTTGGAGACTGGGGTGGTATTTTGAGTGTTGTGTGGTCAGTGTGTGTGGAGTGTGTGTGTGTGTATGTTTTAGGCTAACTGATGTCAATTGTCTAGAAAGGAATTTCCCACCTCATGCTGGCTTGATGAATAGGTAGAACTGGTACTGTTTGTTCCTGTACCTGAAGAGTTTTGAGGGAAAGAATGTAGAACAGATGAGCCTGGGGGGTTACCTGTTGTCCTACACATCTCTTCCTAAGACCTAGTCTAAGTCACCACTCAATTACGCAAGTAGAATGTTTAAGATGTTCTCACCTGAATTGCTTCCAAGGTAAGTGCGTGTCCAGGAAGTTAAATAGGCCTGGGTTTGGTAAGTTTAGATTACCCAGAGCTTTCTGGGTTACTTCYCTTGGAAAGAGACCCTTTGCTGAACTGCTTTCTTACCTGTGTAACATGGTGAAATTGCTGTCTTGCGTTATATGTGGTCTGTGCAATGTGCCAGGAGTTAGAATAGCAGGGACTTCATCTTTGTGGAATGTCCTGTGCAAGCACCCACAAATTCTTAGTTGAATATTGCCATTTTCCCTGCAGAAGAGGAGAAATGTAATAGTGCCGGGTTTTATGCAATTCATGAGCAAAATGCCAAAAGCTTTTGCAGTATGTCTCTCCCCTGAAGCAAAATCAGCTCAAACGCTTCAATTAAGAGAGTAAAGCTCCAAGAAAGGAGCCCTCAAGGAACTGCGATCTGGGAGGTGCTGCATCAACAGGAGATATGCGAAATCAACAGGAAGAGCTGCTGCAGAAAAGGGCCTCGAGGATGGATCCAGCAACCCAGGAATGCCCAGGAGCAACAAGTCTGGGTATGACCTTCTATCCCCACCCTCTCACCACTGTTCTCTGCCAAGAAAAGAAGAGTTTTTCTGGTTCGAGGTCTTATTAGAAGTGGTTTGGAGCTATAAGCAGYGGCTGCCCTGTTTGATTTCTGCTCTGTTGAGGGAAATACAATAGTGTGTTATAATTATAAAGAAAAAGGATGGCATCAAAGCTACCAGACTCCATTATCATCCTAGCTGGAACAATGTGCAGACCCCACAGTTTTTGGCTCATTGCATTGAAAGTGTGGTGACTCATAAAATCTTAGCCTTAGGAGTGCTGTTTGTGCTGATAATCAGTAGTTTAATTAACTTAAATCTCTGAAAACTAATGAAACCCTAACAGAGAGATTTATTTGATTTACCCCTCCTGTAACTGACTCTAATTGACTAGGAGCAGGCTCATTGGGTTTTGTTGCAAGATGAAACAAGCTGGCTTGGGCTCTCTGCCAAGGTGGTTGTGCACATCCCTCATGACCAATGAGAAGATGCTTATGGATGCAAAGCTATTAGTAGAAAAACAGTCCAAGGATGAGTCCAGCAAGGAGGTTGAGGGCAAGAAAGAACACTTCAGAGCACATCTATCCTCATTTTGTTGGATCTGGTATCAACTTTGTTATAGGGAGTGGTGACCCAAAACAACTGTCAACACTGGACCAGACTGTTTGGCCTGTTGTGGGTGAATGGTTATTCCCATAACAACTGAAATCACCAGCAACTTGGGTGGTGGCTTCTTAGACATAGACTGAGGCAGTTCCCAGGAATCTGTAGTTCGTGAAGAGACCAGTAGTGTTGGGTGAGGTGTGATGCTTCAGATAAGGAAGAGTTGGTTTGAATCACTTGAGTCACAAATTTGCGCACAAGTGGGACAGGTCTGTCTTGTTTTCAGGTTTATTTTGAAACCTATCAAAGTTCCTCATACTTGACRATGTTTCTGTACTGCAAAGGTGATGATTTTYTGTGTGGAGTTTTCTAGCACAATTTGAGCTGGACTAAAAGAAATTGCATGTGAGCAGTCATGGCTTCACTCTTAARGAGTAGAATAATCTCTTATTCTACTAAAATGAGGTATACCAGCATGTTGAAAGAAGTAGCTATTAACTTTTTCCTTTAGGTTGATGGGCTGATTTAAGGTGCTCAAGAACAATTGTTTTGAAGTCTGAGGTGCTTGCTTTCCCACAAGGATCAGGCACAATAAAATGCAATAAAATAAAAGACAAGATGATGTCACAGATAATACTTGGATAACAGAGACCTTCGTGTTGGCTCCAGCAGTTGCTCACGAACTGAGTTGACTCATCTTGCCATAGAAATCTTRTTTTCTTTTTGTTTTTTTTWAAAAGACTTGAAGCCTCTTAAGCATCTAGGTACATCAGATCAACGGCAAGTTTGTGCATGTCTTGGTGTTAAAATGCACTTTGCAGTGGCAGGAGAGGAGTAAAACCTACATAATGAGTGGGAAAGGAGCAGTGAAAACCATTTACAATTGCAGAGGTAATAAACTAACACCTCTTCTAAGGCCCTTTGCTCCTCTTGCTGCCACTTGGTTGATGCTGATACAAAAACATGAGCTAGGCCCTGGGCTTTGTAAGACCAGGTCTGTATCTGTTACATTAGGTAAAACACATCTCTCACATGAATTGTATTTTGAATCTGATAACTATTCTACATGAGTTAATGTAGAAGAAGAAATATAGCCATGTTGATGGGAAGTCACAAAACTGCACCTGTTATGTGGCATTTTAAAGAAATGGTTGCATTTTTTCATACAAGGACTTAGGCCCTTCAAATTACACAAGTCATCACCTAGGGTGGCTTTGCATATGCTCTACAGAAGCATTGATCGCGGCATTGTCAGAACAGAGCGCTCATCTACAGCGGTGTTACCAACAGCCCCTGGCTTCACCGTCTCGTCTCTGAGCAAGAAAATAAAAACACAGGCAGCCCTTCTTTCATTTTTGCTGTTTACCTTCTGGATAAACAAGAACTTATGGTTTGGACCATACCATATTCTTGAATAATCATTGCAGTTGGCATACTAGATACTGTCAGAGCAACGGTTTCTTGATCTGTTTGCTGTACCCCAAGTTATGCAATTACCGAGGTGTATTTGATGGGCTTCACACATGCATTTATTGAAGCTCTGTGCAAGCACTGATAGGGATTTATTTTCTCAAACATTAATTATGTAGAAATGCAAGCTGCAGATAGCAATATGAACTGGTGAAAAGCAACAAACTACAAGAGAAGGCAGAAATGACCTGGATTTGATTTTTTGAGTTTTGTACATTCACGTGTGTTGGGAGAAATAGTTTCATCTGAGAAGCCAAACTGGATTAAAAGCGTGCACAAACCAAGCACATGGGTTTATAATCACAACTTAATTGAAGGTTGTGTTGTGAAATTGTCATCCTCCCTTACCTCTAAAACTTCCAAATGTTCTTGTGTGCCAGTCTAGGAATACTTATCTGAGGTACCTAAAAAGCTTGCTTGGTTCTCAGGGTCTACAGAGCTATAAGAAAAACAAAACAGTAAAATTCTTCTTAGAGTAAATATTTAGAGCTAAATGGTAAAAAAAGGATACAGGAAATATTGTTATATAGCAGTAAAACTTGAACAAAAATAAATGTGGGGGAAAGATTAGGCCATACTTGGAGTTGGGAATATATGTAATTTCTAGTATCTAGCATTTCTGTAGGAGTATAAATGTTTTCAGGGAATAACATTGCAGCATCTCTCAAGTGATTTTTGGTGAACTGTTTTTCCATTTTTTAATGAATTAACACATAAAATTTATTATTGGCTAAATATCTGTGATAATATATTTTCCTAACATAGGTGGATAATAATCTTGTACTTAAACCAATTGTTTTAAACATTTTAGTGAAATTTGGTGATGGTTCTAAGTAGAATCATCTAACTGTTAGATTTGTTGAAGTTCAATRCAGTGGAATCAATGATGACTTAGGGTGCTATAACTAACAGTAAACTTAAAATAGCTACAAGAAACATGCACCAATATCCAGTAAAGCAGGTAGTCCTTCTGGTATTGACCATTGCAATTTTTCAGTGTAAATATGAATAAGTGAGGTAACAGCAACATAAGGAGTCCAAAACTCATTCATACTAGGTCTGGGACCCTAAAATTAGTGGATCATTGGAGTTGATAGAGTTAATTCATAACTATAGACAATGAGGTTGAGCTTCATCGACTTGTTATATTGTCTTCAAAGCCCTTTTCAGGAGGGACATGGCACAGTGGAATCCAGATCTTGTCTAAGCTGCTGCCGTGTCCTGTATGTTGGAACATGTTCCTTCACAGAATYACAGAATATTCAAGGTTGGAAGGGACCTCTAGAGATCTTCTAGTCCAACCTTCCTGCTCAAGCAGGCACATGTAGAGCATGTGGCACAGGGCGGCATCCAGGCAGGTTTGGAAGACCTCCAGAGAAGGAGACTCCACAGCCTCCCCGGGCAGCCTGTTCCACTGCTCTGTCACCCTAACAGTAACAGTTCCTCTTCACCTTCACTCCTCCTCCAGGTCTAGACACYAACTGTGTGTGCCCCTGTACTTTTAGACTTCCACAAAATAGTTATCAGTATTTATTTACCTGTGGAACTTTAGGTAGCTTTTTCAATATCTATCT
The DNA here is from genome assembly GCF_003342845.1 of Nothoprocta perdicaria. Lineage (NCBI taxonomy): Eukaryota > Metazoa > Chordata > Aves > Tinamiformes > Tinamidae > Nothoprocta > Nothoprocta perdicaria. The sequence continues at coordinate 1,037,405 of NW_020454816.1, forward strand.
TCAGACTAAATTACTTCCATAATTTTGTGAAGATGGTTTTCTAACTGCAAATGTTTTACATGTAGTTAATGTGAATAAGACTTCATTCTCAGGAAAAAATGCTRTTGCAGGAAGCGTTTCACTTCTGTAACTAGTGGGGAAATTTATGAACTGTTAAGCCCTTGCTTTTCATAGGGAAAAGAATGAGAAACTTGACGTCTCAGTGATTGCTCAGCGAGTGAAGCACCAGGGGATCCCTTTGCATGGAGATGTTTGGGACCTCGGCATTGCAGAGGTGACCACAGGGTGTCTCAGGTACCCAGTTAGTAGCCAGCTCTGAAGTGTCGCTCTGAGGAGCCCGTCACAGCGGGCACCACGTTGGCTGGGCTTCATCTGGGTGTCTGCTTGTGTTGGTGCAGCCTGCCACTTAAGTACATGGCACTTAATAAAATAGCGAAGATGTCAGAAAGAAAAATACTGTGCGAGAGGTAGACAGGCTCCCTAACAGAAATTGAGGGCTGAATTTGGGCAGCTTCTAGCACAAACAGAAATACCAGCAGTGGCTTGGGCAAATGTGGAATTTGACTGTGTTAGTTGAAAGCTGAGCTTTTTTTTTTTTCTGCTGGATATTTCCTAGGAAGTGTCACTGAAGCACAGCTATGCTAGATGCAGGCAGAGCTGTTCTGACCTGCCTTGAATCCTGAGGAGATGCAAGTTGTTGAGGTGTCAAGGCACCCCAAGTTGCTTGGGAAAATAGGGAGGTTTTGAGTTTTCACCAAGTTCTGCAACTTCAGTGGTTYCTGGTATGTGGTAAATGATACAAGAACTTTGATGGCAGTATTTTTGCAGAAATGGGACTGGCACTTTTGAGTATAGATATTTTTCCCGTCCTTTGCTCTTTTCAATTTTTAAATACATATTTCCCCTGTCTTAAACCACATAAAATAAAGRAATGCCTTAAGCAATATAAGTCATGCAGATCATAGGCCTTCCTGGTAACTTTTGCCATCAGGCTTCTCCAACTGAGCGATTCTTGATCAGATCTTTGTTACCTTCATTCTGTGTGTCATCTTACTTCATGTGTTCCAAGACATGAACAGTCTCATTTCCAAGACAAATGAGGTAGAGTTAAATGCTTGAGTATAATGCTGAGGCAACAGCACAACTTGGGCATGTGTTTTGTGCTGGAAAGCATCTGTAAGGTAAACTATGCATGGGTTATTTTCTGTGCCATTGTACCATGCTGCTATGGTATAATTCTGCTACTACTACTCAGAACGTTACTATTCTGAGGGTTTTTCTGTCTTTTGTCTTAAACTTTCTGCTGATTTAGTGAATGGTTTGTCCCTGAACAGCTCCCTCCTTAAATTGCGTACATATTAACCAACTTGACATTGAAGCAACTCATTGTTATGTTAATTTCCTTTTCTGAGAATAATCTTTTTTGAAATATTCAAAATGAAAACATGTCAAATGTTAAGAAAAAAATTGTTKCACATTTAAGTCAATTTAATCATAGGAGGATAAGGTCAACAATTCTCAAYCTGGGGATTTTGAGCACCTCTGCAATGGGCACATGTGAAAACCTCTGCAGAGGGATGTTCCTTTGCATCGATGTCAAACCCTCCTGTGTGCAGAGAAAAGGAGTTTCATGTAACTGTAGATGTTGGCTGTTGCTTTCTACACCTTGCTACATCCCGCTTCGGTTTGTACTTAAATAAGGACATCTAGTGGTGAAATAGCAGCAGTAGCTGCTTGTTCGGTTTTCAGATCTGCTTGTTCAGTTTTCAGTTGTGCTCCAGTTTGCATTAACTTTGCTTTTAGATAGGGACTGGGAAAAGAGTGTCCACATCCTGTACGGTTTACCTGAAATTGGATTTGAGGCTAGAAACTAGCAGAAATGCTGGGAACTCAGAAAACAAACAGAATTACAAGCAGGCTGTGCATTAGAACTGTCATTTCCTATCTAGGTATTAAGCAAATAACTTGAACTTGGAGTAACATTATTTATGATTTTTTTAACACTTCACTTTGGTCCTGGATGTTCAGCAAGGGCTAACCTGCAGTCAGACAGGTATTTGGGCTGTGTACATGTCCTTCCCATACCTTGGTGCGTCCTTATTCTGGACCTTGTRCTGTTCAGTGGTGACTGAATCCAACCTGTTGCTTTTCCTAGATAAAACAACAGAGTTGGAAAATATCTGATAGCTAGAAATCATTTTGAGTGGGGAAACAAACTATTGTTGACACCTTTCAGGGACCTGTGGTTTAAGGCAATCTTTTAAATTCTTGCACTAGTGGTATGAAGCTGCAGAATTTGATGCAATTTTGTTAAGAGCAGAAGTGGCAATGYTAGGAACCTATTCTGGGAGACATTAATGAAGAGGGGTGTCACCAAGCTAATTACCAGGGCTGCTGTTTTGCTAGTAAGGAAGGAAGAACTCCTCCTCCTCCTCCATAAGGTTCCTATTCCTCTCTAACGTTTGGTTCTTGGAGGTCTAGGACACAAGCATGAGTTTTAATCCTTTGTACCTTTGGACTCAAGCTTATGTAGAAGTAGACACTTGACTGAGGAAGTGCATCCTTTTCTGCTCCAGATATCTTTGGGAAAGCAGAGTTCTTTCCCTTGTGGCACCAGAAATCCTGGGACACCTTCAGCCACGGTTGCTGCCAGAAATTTGCACAAAGGAGGTACTTGCCCCTCCGGGCAGACTGAAATCTGAGCTGTGGAAAAATCTCCTGGAGGAGCGCAGGGAAGGGAGGGGTGTTGTGTGTGGGAAGGTYCCCAAAAATCCCTGATAAAAAACAAAAGCCAGATCAAAGAAGGGATTAAGGGAGCCCGAGACGGAAGAAATAGTGGAGTGTATTCGGTAACCACAGAGAGAGGATTGCTGGTTATCCCAGGCCATCTACCCCCGTTGTTCTGGTGTTCTTGTCAGGGAGCAGGCCAGCTAGTCCTGGACTAGTTAGGCCTTTCCTGAGCAGTAACACAGGTTTAGTAACACGAGCGAAGTTTGAGAGTTTCTAGTAGCACAACTGCTTGCTGTGCAGTACTACACAGGCCATGGTAACTGGCTATGGCTTATAGTCCATAGAATCCAACTGTTCTATGGCTTATCCAACTGTTCTATGGCTTATAGTCCATAGAATTCACATCATGTTTTCTTTCAAAATTTCCAATATATATTTAAAAAGTTATTCTTAAGTGTAGAAGGCTGTGGATGTATTGAAGGATATTACTGCTTCAAATCTCTGCACACAAGCCTYGGATGCTTTGAGGCTTCCCTTGGGAAAAAACGCTTAGATGATTCCGAAAACAGATGATTCTGGATGCTTAGTCGTCTAATTTGGTAATTGTCTTAAGTTCAGAAAGGATTTATTTGAATTCTCTAATTGGTAGCTTGTAGGTGCAGTAGGGTTAGAGCAGAGCCATACCAATAAATCAGCTGCTTTAATGATTATAAAATGCACTTGTTGACATGGATGTGAAATATTATGGAGGGCTAATGGGGTCAGCTAAGAACACGTGGCTGATGTGATATTAATGTGATAATATTCTGCTTTCTAAAAGGAAATCATGCTATATTGAGGTCACTTGAGAAGAAATACCACTGAATTTTGCTCTGATTATTCTTGCATTTTTAAGAAATTTTAAGAAATATTTGAGTCTCCAGAATTTTCTGTGTTAGTGATSTTATAAGTGCCAAGACCTTTAGGGGGAAAATACTGAGTGTGTGGAGGATCACTATTCCTTTCAATAGAACTTGCCTTAGAAAAATACTAAAAAGGGTGTATCATAAATGAAATAATGTCAAGCAGAGCATCTATGCAATGAGACGATGGAGCTGCATATGTTTTTTGGGGCAGAGAAGATGAATGTTTGTCCACTTGTTAGGAGAATCTTTTCATCTCAAAGGAAGGGAGAAGAGAACCAAGCAGAGGAGCATTTGAGTACATGGATAAGGATTAATGGGGATACACACTTGACTGCCTTAGGTCATCTCCAGCAAGCACAATCCTGAAATATCTCTATTCATTTCAGGATGACCATTTAGTGCTAAAAACCATCCACATACAACACTGTTGAAAGAGGATCTTAATAAGAGCAGCAGCTAGACACAAGCAGTAGCATTGCTATCTGCTGCCCTGCAGCCAGATCTCTTAGTAGTTAAGAATCAGAAAGTACCTTTGGTGAATGAGGTGTGCATTGCTAAGAGATGTTTGGTGTTGGCAAACGACTTCAGAAATAGCATGAAGAGAATTTCCTTAAAAGTGCCTAGAGATCTTCCTGCAGGAAATAAGGAAAGAAGGTGAGGGGAGATATCTGGAATAAATATGATGCCTTTGTAGATGTCATGAGGCTAGGGGCAAAAATATAGCAGCAAAATAGCCAAGTTGGCAGTGTTTGCTTTCTGTGTAGCTCTTCAGTAGCTGCTTCTGGCTGAGAACAGGCTGCTGTTCTGGTGCCTGTGAGTTGTGATGTGAATAATGGTTATATGCACAACATGAAGAGCCTGTGCTATCTTTTAGGTTGGATAAAATGAAAGGAACCAACTGCATTTATTGGCCCCCTGACACCAGAGCACTGCTGCCCTTGCAGGTTCTTTGCACTGAGGACTGCTAAGAGGGGCAGTGTGGGGTGAGCCTGAGCAGTTGAGCTCTGTTGATAGCTGCATATTGAGAGTTGCATATTGCTGATGACAAAGTGCAAATCTCTCATGCTTTGTCACAGTTAAATTGTTCTAGTTGTTACTTAAAGCTGCCATTAACTTAAGTGAATGTTGTATCCTAACAAGAGCATATGGCCTGGGCTTAAGATAACCAAAGCACTAACAACAACTTTAATGGTCTCTAGCTGGTAGAAGCAACCTTATGGTTGAGTCATGCACAACATCCCCTTTAAGCATGGGTATTAAGTACAACTTAGGAAAACAAGGAAGATGTGTTATATAGTAAATGGAGACACTTGCATAGCACAAGCCAGAACACAGAAATTGGTCTAAAATGGATGTAAAAATACCTCCCTCCTCCAGCTTTCTGAGCAGGCACATGATTTCCATGGTGTGTTGAATGGAAGCCATGTAGCTGTGGTTTGCACAAAGCGCAGTCCAAGTTTATCCTGCTGAGAGTTGGGGCATGTTTGCTGGGCTCAGCCTTGCATTAACTGTGGTTACACGGATTGGAGTTGGTGCAGACCTTGCCAGAATACTAGATGCATGCTGAAATGCCTTGCTCCATGGAGAGCTGAATTTCTAAGACAAGTTGAAGGATCTGGGGCTAGTTAAAGAGCTCAAAGGTTCCTAAGCCTCCAGAGAGAATTAGTTTCCTGATTGCATTTGCGTAGGTAGCATTTTCTAGATGTAAGAATGCTTAGAAGCACTCAAGAAAACTGCACAGCCTGATGTCCAACAGCTCGGCTGCAGTGTGGGGGAACTGTCTTCTACAAGAGCAGACTTGCTGGCTATGGAAGAACCCAAATTATTTTTCTAAAATAGTGGTATATGAGTGACATTAAACTTGATTTTTTCATGGCATGGAAGATAGAGCAACTTGATGGAAGAAAAAAGCCAATAGCGACCCGTGAGAATTTTCTGGCCTCTTAGGTACTTGGACACACATGGGTAATGCGCTGAAAAGTCAGTTTATTAKTCCATTGGACATTGAGATGAGCAGCATGACTTGAGAACAAGTGATATTAGCAGTATTACTTTAGATCACTGATTTTATTGAAGTGGAAAGTAATAAACCATTTAATCTGTATTACCAAAACAAAAATAATAAAGGTTCTGTTCAGCAGTTGTAAAATTAAACCAGATCAGTCTTATAATTTGTTTTATTGAAGATAAGTAAAAAGCAAGATTTCCCATGTTCTGCTTAGCTRCCATGACTGGGAGCCCCTGAACTGTGACCAACTTCAGTGGCACCAAATCAGGGCTGACACAGGTAAGGCAGTTTTTAGTTGAAATTTCATTTAGCATAGACCTACACCATTGAAAAGCCGTCAAGTACTGGGCTGGCTTGCAGGGTGAAAATATTAGTGAGGAACTTTTCATTGACTGAAAATTGYGAATTGGGAATTCAAATTTTTGAAGCAACTTGTGCAGAGATGGAGAACATTTAAACAGCTTTACCTAGGTACCAATGTTGGCCCATGATTTGGAAGTTCAGAAGAGCCTCCATGTTGATTAAGGCGTTTTCATGAAATGACATCCAATTTTAACATATGTATGTTCATGTTTATGCTGATGCACAAGTGAACTACTTGTTGTCTTGGTAATATCTGATGTGAGAGATGCAGACAGTAGTTTGGAATAGTTTTTTCATTGGCTCCAATCTTTAAAGACAGGCTTCTTTAAATTTATTTAAAGTGAATTATCCACATGAAATATCTAAACTTGATGAATTACTAGGAAAGTGAAATGATTTCAGAAATGGTTAGTGTTTCTTCTTGTCTGTTTTTTCTAACATGTATCCTTCTTGACCTTTTCTCATAAATATGGAACAAGTTTCAGTTCTTTCTCATGCTGCTATTGACTTTCACCCTGCCATATCAGAATAGCTGTGGTATGTACTAAAGTAAGAGTTTTGTTTGTGTGTGGTGAGATTGTGTCTTCACCTTATGTGCCACAGGTGCTCTATGCTTGTTGGCAAAAATTCTGCAGGCATCATGATGAATGGAGTTATGATTAAGAGTCTCCTTCTAATTAGACTACATTCTTTCTTGAYGAGCCAACAATTAAGCAAGACACAATTATCAAATCAAGTTTTCCATTTCCAAACACTTGTTTCTTGAAGAAAAAGCGAAAAGAGAAATGAAAAGAGAAATCATAAAATATAGGTTAAACTTCTCTGTATGGGCTCTAGATTTACAACGACTAGTCTTGATTATTCAACAAAACTTGTTGAATGTTATAATGTCCACAGCAAAAGGCAGTACTAATATCCAAGTCAAGTCTCCTTAACTGTGTACATGCCCATACATGCACATTTATGAAATAATGTTAATTTATTATATAACAATTTTAATAAACAGCAATGTGTGTCATTTCATCCAAGATGTACATATGAAACGCAAAATTTTGTAGATGAAACCCATCTGACTAATTAAAATGAGCTCAAATTAGTGCAATAGAATGAATCCTCGTGTAATGCAAATGGAATTTCAAGCGGTTACTGAACTTCTTATATGAGGAGGAAAGGAAAAGCAAAAAATCTTTGTCGTTTATGGGTCTCATGCTCTTAGTGTACTAGTGCAATTTTGCATTGTGAGGCAAGAGGTGCAAAGAGGAAAATATTTCCTCAGGGTGTTGACAAAACCTTGTGGCAAAGTTCTGAGCCTTGGACCAAACTGTGAGGCCAACTTGGATTTTTCACTTGGTGTGGAGGATTTTTCATTATTATTTAAGTTTTCTATATCAAAAAAAAGCTTTTATTGCAGTTATCCTCATCAGTGATGCACTAAGAAATGTTGTGGGGTGGAAGTTATAACATAAAGGTAAGGCATGACTAAAGAATAACTGAAAGCAACCATTTCTAATGGAAAAAACAGGCTTTGCTTAAGGGACAACAGATGTTTTTCTCATCTGCCATAATTTTGATGTTCAGTACGACTCCAGGAGGAGCGAATTACATATCTAACGTTTTGTTATCTGTCATAGATGAAAAATTGCTTTGAAAGTGTGCCAGGAAAAATGCATAACTAGTTTGTATAACACATGGATTCTGTAGGTAAAACCTACATGGGGCAGCTGTGGTTTTGGACTTTTATTTTGCTTCAATTCAACTTGTTCAGCTGTGCGTAAGTGTACACAGTGCTGCTTGGGAGGTCTGCTTCCCTCTTTTATCTCTCAGTTTCAGGTAGGGGTTTTTCCTTTCTTTCCTTTTTTTTCCTTTTTAGAACTTAAAATGCAAATGTGGAGGAAAAAAAGAAGCTTCATAAAAAGTGCCTGGCTGCTTCAAATGAACACAAATTTGTTTCATTTTCTTATCTTTGATGGTGAAGTTTGGATGTTAGATATAGAGAGAATTGACCTACGTGTTTCCGATAATAGTAAATACAGAGAAACTAGCAATAGAGCAAATCCATAGCTTCAGTTGAAGTAAGTTGTTATATTTTTTTTCAGTTTCAAATTGCATTTAGTGACCAAAAGAAGAACTTTAGTGAGTTCACCCTTAGGGAGTTATTTAATTTAGCGAGAAAACAAACAAAAAAACAAGATAACAAGATTTCAGTAATATAAATGTAATAGTGCCCAGTTAGGATGTTGCGCAATTTCTGAAATTTCATTACAATTAGCTCCAAGTAAAATAGATTCACACTTATTACTCTCTGTAACACTTGTAGCATTAACTTTATGTCAAAAAAATAAAGTAAGTTATAAATTACACTGGATTTGGACCCCCCCCCCACTGTAGTTTTTTTTATCCTGAGATTCTCTAGTATTTAGAACTCGGTCTTCAGATGTCAACATATGCAGAGTCCTGTCAGGTCTGAGTTTCCAGGGTGTAGATGTGTTTGTGTGGAGCAGAAGTGAATTGATTATTGGGTCAACCTGAAAAAGTTGAGTGAAGAAGAGCTAAGCAAAAATTGTGAAAATAATCCTTACTGTCATGAGCTGGGATCCAAGGAGACAGCTCTTGGGCAAACCTTCAGATGCTTTTTCAGATCTATCAATTAACATAGATCATAAATCACAAAAGATGACCAATGAAAAGATAGGTAACTCAACACTGTAGCTCTAGGTAATTCTATTTTATGGAAATTCTTTTAGTAGAAGTGATGATGCAGAAATACAAGAAAAAGGGATAATAAATATTTTCAGTTGCCTTGATTTTGTTTACAATAACCTTTTGAAGTGAACCTGTGAATTGAGTGAGAATGCCACAGGTGATGCTCTATCCATCACAACCAAGTAATTTTCAGGGAGGACAAAGGCAGGATGAACTTAGACATACACTGTGTTCTTGATAGTAAAAAGGAAGTGCATGGCATCATGTACTGGAGTCTATCTGTAAGTCAGTCCTAGGACACTGTTTCAGCTCTGCATACTTTAGTAAACCTGTGTTCCTTAGTGACTTAATCCTTAAAAATATATATATAATAGTGACAAGTAGCTAAATTACTCACAAGATAGGCTAGAAGAGTATCCTATGCTGATGTATGAATCAGCACCAGGGTGTTGTTTTGCTGTAATACAGCAGTGAAATAATGAAGTAGTTCTTAATAGGGAAACTTGCATTTGTGTTCAGTGACATTTGGCATGTAAACTAAGRAAAAAAGTAAATCAAAACTCAATTCTAGATCTTTTCACTTTGTTTCATGATTTATTATTTCAAAACTGGCCCTGGACTATTTTAATTAAGCTACTACTTGGATTTCCATAGGAAATTGCTCTTGGTCCTGGTCTTAAACTGTGTCTGTGCTATTTTTCAGCACCCCATAAAGGAAGTAAACATTTGTCTTGAAACAGCCAGTGCCAACTTGTGAGCGCCAGCTGGCATGTTCAGGAGCACCTCTGAAAGGAAAGCGAGTGTGAAAGAAGTGTGATGTGTGTGTGAGCTTTATTTTATTTTGCTCTTAAATCGCATCTTTGTGGTCGTGACAGCTCGCTAATTCCACTTAGTGCTGATAGTGAGAATGATGTGTCCTAGTTAAATTCTGCATGTGATAGAATTGAAATATAAATTTTGACACATTAGAAAAGAAAAAAATATCAATAACCTGATGTGAAAGTACGGTCAAAGAGATGCTCAATTGTCTAGGAAAATTTTCTATTCTCTTGTTCCTGTTGTTGACCAAAGTATTTTGCAAATGAAYGAACTCATTGGTTAATCCTAAGCAACCAGAAGAAAAGAAGAGAAGAAAGAAGAAAAGAAAAGCTAGAAAGCGGTATGTCATTTAAGGAAATGAGTCTCGTAATTGCTACCATGTTGTATGTTGATTCCTAAAACTTCATGTGAACTGAAATGAATTATTCTGAACTTAAAAAATACCTGTGTGCATCCCTTAGGCCACTGTAAAAATGAGAGAGCTTGAGCTCTATCCTAGGCACGTCTATGCTGAAGCTGCACACGAAGCAGGTAAGACCATGTCCTGAGGAGCTCAAGCCCAGTGAGTAGCCTGCCTGGTGACAACTGTTGGGGCATGTGGGGTCAAAGAGGCTGTATTGGGTGGCCATTAGAAGCTAAAAGTGGGTAATGAGGCTAGAARCAGCTAAATGTAGGGTAAAAGTGTCTGCTGGGTTCATCTTGGGTGTCTGCATAACGTGACCACGCAGCCGTGCACATCCCTCACTAGGAACACTTCGGGTATAGGGAGTTTATGTCCATTTTTGTTTSCTTTGATAACCTGTATTATTTTAATACTGACAGAGCAGTATTAAGACCAGTATTTCAGTACTGAAATAMTGAACATACAGCAAAGCTTTCTTGAAAGTGTACTCGAGATTTCATGTAGATACTCATCCATAAACCAAGTATCTCACTCCATAAGTGTGACGCCAGTGAAGCTATGTAATAAATACTCAAATTACACGAAGTGTGTCAGAACTTGGCCCTAGACTCAGTATGCATGCTGGGTCTATTTTTCAGTGCCAAAGGGACAAATGTTTTGAATGAATTTTAACCTCAGTCTCATTAACAAGTGATCAGGTATTTATTCAATAATGCAATAACTATTACAAGCTAACATGCAGTTATTAAATGCCTGTTGCATAGAATTTTAAAATGATTTTGACAGTGTGATGCATGAAATAATTCCAGCCCAAGACACGTGTAAGATAAGGGATGTTTCCTCTTGGCTGCTCTTAATAACAAAGCTGAAGACAATGCAAACACTGCCGATTTAAACTGACTTCATGAGTACTTTTGAATTGGCTTTTTTTAGGGGGTGAAGCCTGATACCTTAGCAGCTTAATGACCAGCTTCAAAAGCAAAGTCAAAATATTCTGACAAGTTTGTCCTTTCTGCGGCAAATGTGTGTACTCTGTTCTTCCTGTCAATGTATATTTTCTGTCTGCTTGGTGCGGATCTTCCTGGAATGCTTCCCAGTCTTCTCATTCTGATGTGTCTGTGAGTTGTCAGGATCAATTGTTTTAGTTTGCATGTGTGGAGTTGAATCTCATCAGTATTTCAAGGCTTGTTTTGATTATGCCAAATGTTCATTTATGACTAGATGAAAAAAAAGAATAGGTGGGGGAAAGAAGTGACAAATCGGGAAGCCCCTGAAATACAGTAATACCAGCTAGTTTTTAGTAATGTCTGTGGGCCACACCTTGGATGTGTATTACAGCATTTGGACTTAGATTAATTGCAAGAACCACTAGTTGAGCTCACCAGATTTCAAGTGAGGTGGAAGGGAACAGAGCTTGATGAAGCTGAAGAACCAAAGCACAAGGGAGTGTCAYGTGGCTGGTAGCTCTGTCCCTTTCAGAGTATTTCTAAAAGTGCATTTGAGAAGTGGTTTTAGTAAACACTGTTCAAGTGATAGAGCCTGAGCTCTGGAAAAGAAAATGAGATGTGACTTTTACACTGAGCAATGTAGTTGTGTCTTAGCTATATCATCCTCACACTGTGGATAAGCCCATATGCGAAGCAGAACACATGGATAAACTGCTCGAGCAGAACATCTTTTCCTCTAGTTGTTGAAGGCTGATGTCTGTTTTATCTGATGTTATTCTGCTTTGGGATCAGAGTCTCAAGGATGTTCCTGAGTTCGAGAGGAGTTGCTCTGCACATCACCTGCTTCCCATCCCTTCATGCCAGCCAGCTAACCATGTCTCTCTTGAGATTCAACATTTATCATATCACTGTCTTCATTTGCAATTAAAATCCTAATGGTCATTTTAGATGAAGAAGCTCAGGCCCTACCTGTACCTCTCCTAGGAGGTTGACTACATGTATTAGGAACCTTAGCATAACATACTTGGTCATTTCAATCTTCTAACAGACGTGTCATAATTGGGCAGGAGTGTAAATGGACTRTAGATAATTACAAGATCAAGGGCTTTTGATACCTTGGTGTTTACAASGTCTACTCTACCAAGTGTAAGTTGATGAAATGAAGATCTGCTGAATAGCCAGCTACTTCTCTTTGTACAGTTTGCTATTTAAGGATAAAGAAAATAAATTTGACAGCATCAGAGCCATGGCTGAAGGATGTTGAATATGAATTTATAGCATGTGTCTAATCTATTTTGAATTAAGTATTTAAAAAATCCATATCATAACAATGTTTTCTYAATGTGTTCAGCGGGTGCAAACGTTGTTTTTCAGAATGTCACTCCAATGACTCATTTCKAGTGCAGCTGTCATTAAAAAAAAACGACGTGGCCTTTAATATTAGTTAAATATATGCTAGCCAAGTTGTAAACTTGAGCAGAGTTCCTCAGTGGTCCTTCAAACCTGGTATTTTGTTACCATATCATTCTGAACGTCCTTCCTTGCATGATGCTTCTTGGATCAATGTTTCTGGCCCATCCTGATGCTTGATTTTCAAGGTAYGTGCCACAGAAGAGCGGCGAGCAGAGCTCCTGCTGTTGTGTGTCTTGGACAGACGCTGCAAGTGCTTTATTCCACTGCTCTGCTTTGAGGCATCTTTCACTGTTCTGTAAGTCTCTAAGCTCATGTGTGCCTTACCCAGATAAGAAGTGACATGGCATTTATTTCAGACCATTGCACAATTGTTTATTAAGATAAATTGTTATGGTCTAAACAGAATTTATGCAGTGAAGTTACTCAGACTGGAAGGTTTTCTACCCTACCAACTATGTCCTGAACACAGAGGCATGCAAGTGTACAAGAGCCCTGGGTTGCTGCAACATGTGTTGCTCTTGGAGAAGCTGCAGTGATGTAAGAAGACATCAGTCAAACAGATTGTGGTCATGGATGTGTTGGTTCTTTAGTCACCAAGTTAAAGCTTTATGGATGGCACGCAGATAGTGGCACAGACCATCCTCTCTGCGGGTGCTAGAAACATGTCACATCTGGAACATTTGCTGTACATTATAGCATGTTAATCTCTGCTTAGCTGTCTTGCAGCAATTTCTTATTCCTAAACCGTGTTTGCAGATCTGATGTGATGATGCAGAAAGAAATCTAAGTGGTCGGGGTCTGAACGGTGTTAGCGTTGGTGCAGATGCAGAAGATGCTGTTATTGGAAGCACAAGGAGAGGCATATGCATGCTGTGACAATGTGAGAGATGCAGYGTGACTCATGTTAACTGCAGTTTTATACCCAGGCTTTAGTGGGTGTTGACTGTCCTTCTGACTTCTAATTTAAGACAGTCGTGCATAGTAAACCAAATCTCAAAAAGGCTGGTGCCAGTAAAGCTAAAGAAGTAACAAATGGAAGCGGAGAGGAGAGTTCTTCTGTTGGTGACATGGTTAATGCTTCGTTAATTCCTGGATTTTGTACTAATCACAACAGGGAAAACAAAACACGCATGAGCTGGAAGGGACCTCTGTTGTAGTCAGAATCATTGTTAGTCTTAGTATTTGACAGTCTTTCAAGTGTTGTGATGTCTTGAAGTGAATGCTGTGGATAACCTGGGATATATTACTAATTATCTGTGGATGAGTGTGGTTGATATTTATTGTTAGCATCTTAGCATTGCTTCACATAAACCTTCAGAAACCAGCCACTCTGTGCTGTGCATCTACTGTATTTCCTACAACATATTTTGGGTATTGCAGTTAGGAGAAAAAATTCTAACAATTTTGCACTGAATTACCATGGCAATCATTGCTAGAGATCAGTCAATATTGAGCATAATGAACTAAAGAGTCATGATCAAGGCAGAAAGTGCTTATCATTGGAAAAATATTTAAGTAATTGGTAGTTTTGTTTTTGCTTGAAAAAGCATGGCACTGGGCAGAAAGTTTTGTTGAACACATGGGAAGAAATAGAGCTAAAAGGTTGCAATTTTATACTTGAGAAGGCACACAAGAAGATGATCAGTTTGTGGAAGGAATACATGCTGCAGTGACTATTCCAAAAACTAATATAGCTGTGAGTAGTTACCTCTTTTCCTTGCTCCTGTTCTGAAATCCTTGGAAAAGATTCTTGAGGAAGTGTTAAATAAATGTGTAGATCTATTTTTGGTTAATATTATGAAATGGGCTGATAGTGTTGTCTGCAGTTCAGTAGGCATCACAACTGGTTTTAATCGGTTTCTTGAAAGCACTTGCAGATGAATAATGCTTGAAGTGTGTTCCTGTTGTGTGTAAAAATGAGTAATGCAGGCGGGGAGGAATTCATTAGCCTGAGCTTAAAGTTCTCCAAGTTCAAAAACGTGCTCATCAGKCCTTAGATGCAATAAACTTGTGATGTATTGTCCAATGAAGGCTTTGAGTAGCAGTTTGCAGCAATGCATTTAATTTGACAGCCCAGCTGTTAATCAGCGCAAAATTTCAGATAAAGAAACTTTACTCAAGTAAAATGAGACCTCTTTGGTATTCATTTTGCTTATAACATATTGCATCTTTAAAATATGATTGTAATTGATAAAGGCGATCTTGCAAATGTAAGATGTCAATCATTTTTAAGAAGTTYAATCAGAATAGGTCCCTAAGAGCTGAAAAATGACAAGTGATAAGAAATCTTGTCTCAAAGTGTTGTATTTACCAGAGAGATTTTAGCAATAACTCCTTGAAATTGGTCAGATGGACTATGAAAAAGCTCAAGTATTTAATCAGTGTACAAGTAAAATATCAGTATGCGCGTGTAACGCAGTATATAGCTTAACAGAATTGATCATCGTTAAATTCTTCAACTATGCTTCCTAACTGGGTTGCTGTCTGAAGACATCATTTGTAAGCTCTTGGAGTAGTTTGAATACTGGCTGTGGTGCTTGCTCAATTTTCAGATGAGTTTGTAATGCGCRACAAAATTTAGATCAAAGTTACTTGGTATCAAGACCAAGACTTGCTTTCTTGATAGCAAGACCAGAAGCRTTAGGGAGAATTAAAAGCAATAATGCTAATATTTATCACTTTGGAGAAGTGATTTGAGAAGTCAGGGATTTGAGAAAGTAGGGGGTTTGAAGAACTCTTTCTAGAAAGCCTTTCTATATATGGCTACACAGACATGAATAAGAGGGTTGAGTAATATATCCAGACATGGGTAGAAATGGAATCTTTGCACAGTTTCCCGGATTTGAACGGGAGATTCATCCTGTTCTTTCTTTGGGAGATGACTTGTCTTAATAAGAAAAAGAAAATGAATGCAAGGGTGTGTAGTACAGGCTGGGTTTACRAGGCCTGTTATGGTGGAGTAACCTGGGTCAGAAGGGATGGATGTACAAGTGAGAAAATCCTTGCCCCACTTGGTGGAAGAGACCTGTCTGGCCGTGCTACCCGTCCTTGCTTTGCCTCTGTGTGGGTGGGAATGTGCTTTTGCTGGGGGTGTTTGACCTCATTTAGTATCTGATGCTGGTCACAGTGATGCCCTGTATGTTGGCGGTGGCCCCTGCTCCATCACGTTACCTGGTAATGTTCTTTGCTGTTGGCCTCCTGAGGAATCACAGCCCCCCTCAGTATCTGCATTAAAGATGGTTTTTCCTTTGGTGCTTCACTCTTCCTTGCAAATGTTTTCAGTCCAAACACCTGAGGCATAATTGAGTTTTTACATAGAGGATTGTTTTGGTGGCTCTATGCCTTCAGGCTTCAGAAAACTTGGTGTTTGTGAAAACGAAAGCTTGGTGGTGCTTTAATTCCACTTGATGTTTACTTTTGATGACATTAAAGTGTTCCATCTGCGCTGTGTCTCTGTCATTTGCCACTTGCCCATAGTGTTTTCTTCTATTACAGTTATCTTGCACATGGCAAAACAGTGCATTATAAGCGGTGTTTCAGGTTTAAAAATTTGCTTAACTTAAGACTTATAAAAGGTTGTACATGAAAGAGAGCAGGACCCTACCATGAAAACAAACAAAAATGAAGTATTGCTTCCTCTGGCAAAAAAAAAAAGCAGTGTCTGTACTATGTAAAACCTGTCTAACAGTCTTCCAGTTGCTGCAGCTTCATTTTCAATAACTTTTCTCTGTTTTATATTGCTAGCAGAAAGATTCAGTAATGGCAAACAGTCTCTCTATTACAATGCTAAATTTGGATAAATGAGATTTAACAGATGAACAAGTCTGCATCTACTGCCAAAGTCAACTATGAAGCAACCAGCTCTGAAGAGCTAGACAAAAATATAATTTAAAAAGAAGTATTATACTCTGCTGTTTTTGCCCAAATATAACTTGGTAAAATATAAGTGCTGTGGTGTGTATTGGTTCCTGAATCTGTTGATTAGCGTTTACATTACTGAGATAATCTAGTTGATATCTTGTTTTTGTAGAGATGACCCATATAATTAGGTGAGAATTAATCTTGTTTCTTTTTTTTTGCGACAGTAGAAGCATAGAAAAAGGCATCAAAATTTCCGTCAGAGGTGCAACTGGTCTTGAACTGGTTTGAATTCAGCCCTGCTTATCTCTTGGAGATGATCGGCATCTTGAGATGAGGGTCGCGAAGCTGTTGGGAAAACTGCACAAATGGGCTCCAGGGCTGCTGCCCTTATGGATGTCAAAAATGCCTCGTGACCTGATTTGTTGTTTTTCAGTGATGTCTCCAGCTAGTTTGGCAAAATGAGGAAGTGACCCAGATGTTAAGACACGGAGAGCCTGGTCTGGAGGTCAGATGGTGGGGAGGAAATAGCAGCTGCAGGACGGTGCCAGCCCAGGCCAGGCTGGTTCTCACGTGTGTGTAATGGGCTCTGGGACAGCAGTGCTGCCTGATTCCTAGGCCAAAACTCTGGGAAAATAGAGGCAATAATCAAGGGCAGTATCTTTAGCTCATATGTAGAGCTTTGAGCAGGGATCAGTTGAGTGCCAGGAGCTGGAGCTTTCCCTGTTTTCTACCTGTTTTGCCCCATGTAACCCTGGGGACAGCAATACTTTGCTCCCTTTGAGAGCTTGGGTATCTTCTAAGGAAAAGCATGAAGTGGAGCAGGGATATTAATTATATGTTCCTTCAGCTTGGTCCTCAGACTGTGCTTTTCACTTGATCCTTCAGAAGCCTTATTATTTTAATGTTAATTTATTGTTGTTAAATCATAACATGGAGGGCTTTTGCCTGTGCAAAATTTTGGCATGATTTATGAAGCTGCTTGACCTAAATGCTTAGGGCTTGGGCTTTGGGTAATTCTGTATTTTCGTAAAATTAAATGGAATTGCAGGTATTATGTAGGATGAAACAATGCATTTGCACCCACCCAGAGTTCAAGACAAAATGGTAGCTAAGGGAATCTGAGAGTCATCCTCCATAACCTGGGTTGAATTTTCTGCTTGATGATAAAATGTTTAATAGGAGTGATAGCTGAAATAGCTTGAAATACTCCCTTTAAGTACATGTAGCTAAGTTCTTCCAGTACTGTAGGTTCCTGTGGGCAGGAATCGGGTCCTTGCCCGTGCAGAGATTGCCTAGCAGGACTGGGAATGCCMTTCATAAATGGAAGCATGGAAAGCATCTCAGCATCAGCCAAGGTAATGTATCACCCAGGGAGAGCCACGTCCCTGTGTCCCTTGCTCCAGGGCTCTCTTGGAAATACGCATGTCTCCAAGGGCCAGCTTTACTAGTGTTTTTGTGGGCATGACAAATAATGTTGTCACCCAAACRTGGTGTCAAAAGGTGCTAGCGGGTGCCAGGCCCTGCAGGGAGGCTCGAGACCTTTGCACATCACAGGCTGGCTTGGGACTGGAAGCATATGTAGTGCAGAGCCACTGCTGTAACACCAACCACATTGGATAGGAATTTGGGTATGTCCTGCCCTAAAGCATCATTTTGAAATTAATATGTAGCTTGCACATATTTTAGGAGTGAAGCTGTTAGGTCAGAACTGGGAAAATAACATGCTCAAAGTGAGTGAAGCTCACGTTCAGTTTTAGTGACCTGCAAGCCTGGATAATGTAACGTGGAAAAACAAGGGCCAGGGGCCTCGGCCTTTATACTCAGGCAGGAATGATTTATGTTGTAAAGAATAAACCGAGCATGTAAATACCGAGTCCTGTCAGTCATAACTGTAGTCAAGATAAATACCCTGGCAGGCCAWGGCATTTTGAAAAAATTGCTTTTGTTTCTTATTTAGCCTTTGCCCCTACATATTTATTCTGCTTAAGTATCCTGAAAAAATTGGTTTTGACCCAGTGCTTTATGTTTAAAATATGTCATCTTTGTGGGGAACTGAGAAGCAAATAGCATAGGCCTGCAATTGCAGCCTGAGAAGCATCTCTCTGAAAACTGGCTGAATGTGTTGCTTGGCTGTTRTCTTCTGAAATACCTCTTAAATAATGAGCGTGGTAGAAACTTTCACACTAACCAGGTGAAATGAGGCAGAATTACACTTGATGGCCTGCGCAGTCAAGCATGCATATTTGTAAAAGACAGTTTCTGTCTTAATTCCGAAATAATTGTTATTTTAGTCACAAGAAAGCGGTCGCATTGCAATTAAATGGTGAAGAAACCCAAACAKCGGAGAGCCAGACTCCAGGCTTCTTAAGAGCAACCACCTTCTTCCTCTTCTGTTCACCTTCCGATCTAGTAACAGAAAAAGATAATCCTTCCTTTCTGTGGTCACACATTTTGAGTTTTTCTACCCGAGACACCAGCTTGTCCTTGTTCTTGYCCTCCTCCCTTGGCTAATACCTCTTTAGCCACTTGTTGAGGTGGTGATTATAGTTCCTGCTCACCCCACTTCAGAAAGTAACTCTCCAGTAAAAGGCGACCAGCTGATCTTTTGTGCTTAGCATCTGGTGCAGAATAGGGGCAAAGCTGTTAGGGCACAGCCACCCTAATCTGGGAGAGTATCCCAATTGTTAGAGAGGGTTTTCCTTGTACGACTACTTATCTGGGGAGAACTCTCTTGCTTCAAATGCAGCATCTGTGCAGAATAGCCTGGGAGGCCTGTGTGGGCTGGGACTGAAATTCCCATTGCTGAGAGAAAAGGAGAAGCAAGGACAGTTAAACTGGACCCGCAGTGCAAATGGAGTTGGGAATGGTCATGGCTTTTAACAGTGGTTATACACAAATGAAACTGTTGCCAGACATTCAACAGGTACTACCACCGTAGAAACCTGAAATACTTCATTGACCAGTACAAGATGAGCAGATAGGGAGATTTTTGATTCTTTATTTGTTTATTGCATTTTTTTCTAGAGTAAAAAGAGTTTAATACTTAAATAATTTCTCCATTTGAAGGTTGTCCTCAGTCCAGGTCTYCTCCCTAGYTGTCAAAGGGCTCAAACACAGAAAGAATAAGATGTTGAATTATTTTCAAATACACAATATAAAGACTATGATGTAACTGTTATTTAACATGACTAATATTTACCATATAGAATTAATTAGACAATGTGTTCTGTAATTAGGAGGTGGGTAAAAATGGCCTTGAGAAAGCAGTTTGTGTCTGGAGAAGGTGCCTTACTTGAAATGTCAGTGTTARGAGACCTGACTCAGTGACTTGAGTTGCTCACACGAGGTTTTCAGCAGTTGCTGCTGCAGCTTTGCCCAAACTGGGATGAACTGATGGGCTGCAGTGCCAGCGGTCCCCAGGGCGAAGTGTGACAGTGACGACCAGGAACCATCTGGGTTTTTTTTCCTAGCATTGTTCTTTAGCTGTCATTTATTTGCATGTTGATCAAGGGAAGCATGGCCACACTTTGAAAATCAGTATTTTTTGCCCATTTTAATAGCTTTGCTTGAGAAAAGATAATTATTACCAGCAGGAAGGCTAGTAACTTGCTCTGCAAATAATTATTTTTAGAGGGAGGAATGTTAACATTCAAGGGTTTCATTTTTACTCATGAAATGTATTAATTTTTGAAAAATCCCAGATTGTTCTTTGTGTCTGGAAACACAAGCTGGTGACTAGTGACAATTGTGAGTATCTTAGTTCATGAAATGAACATTGCTTGGCTCTTCCTGGAGAAACCAGATTGGATAAAGATGGCTTGCACTTTAGTGAGGTTAGCAATGCAGTACAAGCTTGGCTTGGAAAACTTCSTTGCCAGGTACCTTATGACCATTGAGTGAGCGGATGGGAACTTGTGCAGCTTGTTTTGCAAAGGCTTGCTTGGAAGGACCCGTGCGGGAGAGCCTGGGACCCTGCAGCATGTGCTGCAGAGGGGACAAAATGAGACAAATCCTTTTGCCTCCTTGATGAACTCACTGCCCCAGCGTTTCCAGTTGCATTGTGAAAATCCAAAAGCTTTCCAGAAGACTTCCAAATGGTTCATTCTTCGGCTTTCTTTCCTTGTTTTTTAAGCATCCAGAGTAAATATTGAGAAAGTACTGTTAAAAATACTTGTCTATGCATCCTGTAGGTAAACGAGGAACAGGCGTGGTTAGGTGTGTGCTTTCAAATATGGTGTCCATTAAGGGTGGCCAAAAGGAAGAAAGCATTCTATAATATCAGAGATTACAGAGAGTTCACGTTGGAAAAGTAACAATGAACAAAGAAAGACCTTGTATAATAACAAAACAAATCTTGATGTTAATATGAACTGTAACATAGAATGAAAATAATATTTGAAGTATGCTTTGTAAAGCTCAGACTGTCCTATAACCTTGTGAGTATTAGGAACCTGTATGAATTTWAAAGTGGAGGACAAAAGGCGGCTTTGCGGAGGATGGAGCCCATAAGGACCATAGGGAAAAAAATCCCGGTTTTCTGGTTCCTGCTGTAAGCACTACATATTTCTTTTCTGTGTTCAAGAGAATATTTGGAGTTAGCACATTGACATAATAGGGCTTTAGCTGCCCAAGCTTTAGGCTGAACATAGTTTTCAACTCCTTAAACATTATTGAAAGCTTTTYAGCAGCAGGGATGAGGTTGCAAAGCGTTGTGTGTGGATGAAGCCCTGGACCTGTGAGCAAATCCTTTGTGATCCTGTGCTTGTACTGCACTTAAAAGCCACTTGTGCTTCYGCGCAGGACATCTCCGTGCTAATACATGGTCCATGTAACCACGTWCCATTCAGGTAACAGGGTGTGTTGCACTGGGCAGTAACACATGTAAAAGCAGCCTGTTTGAYGAATGAACAGTACCTCTGAAGGCTTTATTTTCTCCAACGCTGCAGAGACTTTCAGATTAGCTTCYTCCCCAAAGCCACTGTAAGGAGATAAATGCTGTTCCAACATAAAAAAGCCTAGCTTAGTTTGGTTCAGGAACTGCTCAGAGCTTGGAGATTCTAAATATTTATTTTAGGCTATGAAGATGATCTTGGGCCAAAAGATAACTTGGTTGTAAAGCACAGAGTTTTTGGCTATTGTTTAAGAGAAATATTTAACTCTGGGTCTGTTTCTTTGAAAACTCTTTGGCATTTAATGTACTGAGCTGAGCTTAGAAGCCTGTGTTTGAAATTCCTTGTTTTTCCAGGCACCTTCTCTTTCTTTCCTTCCCAAATACCCTTTCTTGGTGAGAAAGTGGAAATAGTCAAAATGACCTCTTTTTAAATAGAGAAACTGATATTCAACAGGAATATCTCATTAGGATTTATGTGTAATTAGCTTTTAAATATAGGACTTTATCAATTTTGGTGTTACTTTGCAATTTGATAGTTGTCTACAATGCAATGAAGCTAAATTAAACAGCATGCAGCTAATGCATCTAATAATCACTCTTTTAAAATTTTTTAACCATTTTAACCTTTTTCTGTTACTTAAACTACTTTGAATTCTTGCTGATGTGTTGAGACTTAGTTTTCTGTATGTTGAAGCAAAAAAGAGAAGCATGCTTATACAAGAAACTGTCCATAGACTTAATAGCTGAAATGAAGCTATGGTTGTTGTATCCCTTTAACTGATTTTTAAGTTGAAGCTGAATTTGCTCTAATGCTTTATCCTTTAATAGAAAATTTCTCATGATTACAAAAAAAGACTTTGTCTGAAACAAAAAGAATATATGAAGCTAAGGAAAAGCTGTGCATGGCTTGCTGAACCAATGAACTATGCTTTGACTCTCCAGTCTCTGCTGGTATTTGGTGCTGCAGTTTGCCAGGGCTCGTATCAAAAGCAACAGCCKGAGGCCTGAAAGGACCCTGTGCTGCACAGAGGTGAAGTGTGTCTGTCTTGGTTAAAACTTGTTTTATCTGTCCACGCTGGTTTCTTTTAAAAGAAGTAATTCTTGTTCTCCCTACAGCAGACCAAGGAAGATGTAATATTATTTGAGGAAGGTAGTTCATTAAGATCAGAACAGTACATGTGGTGGGGAATTTTTTTATGCATGTGCCAATTTGTTTTTTTTTTTTCTTGGAGATCAAATTGGGAAGGATACTTTTTCTTTACTGACACTTAGCGTGGTGGTATGAAGAAACCAAGGTAGTTTAATGGACCCCGACTACGTATTTGTGTAACTGAAAGTCTGGCAATTGTATTTTTCTATCCTGGTTTCAGAGGGGAAATCTCTTTATTTTGTATTATATTAACATTTTCACACTCTTAAAAAAAAAACTTATTTTTGATCTGATGTTACAGGTTCAGCAAATACTTTRAGCATCATGCTTCACATCACTTGTGTAAGTTTCTCAAATTTTRAATGTTTAAAACTGTATTCTTATTTCTATAAATAGATGCTTTCAGAGCAGCTGTGGGGTTTTTGTTTTTACCTCCTTCCACTTCTTGCCTCCAGTGCAGTACTAAGGAAAAGTAAAAGCTTCTTAATCCTTCATATATTCCCCAAGTTCTTAAATGATTCAGRTTGCCGTTCGTCCCTGTCTTCTGACAAAGGTAAGAAGGGTAGTACCTGATATGTGCAAGCCATATTCTTATTAATTTCAGACCTTGTTAATTAAGAACAAAATGTTCATCTGTGTTTTGTACATTAAAAAGCACATAATAATTGGTGGTGTTTTGCATTTTTCTAAATTTCATTAGTATTTACTTAAATATTGGRTATGAGGTACCAAAAGGTGTAATAAGTTATATGTAGATTTGAAACAAAACTAAATAACTCAAYATTTAATCTATAGCTGCAATATAATCACACAGTAGGCAAGGAAAGGGGATAGAGAAGGTTTTTTTGGTTGTTCCTTGTGTGTTGAATCTAATACAATGGAACCTTATTCAATTTGCAAAGCTTTCAGTGAAACTGTTTTTTATTTTTCTCCATAAGCAATAATTTCAAGTTGTTTAATACATTTGAAATGTGTTCAGAGATGGCAAGAGGTATTATCCTTGCTGGCTGTCAGTCAATTAGTTTTCTGTTACCTCTGGCTTTTGATTTCAGTGACCTCAGCTGCAGCATATTGGGAAGCAGCATGAGGAGCAGGTGAGGTTCTTACCATCCATTATTGGAATTAAACTGGCAAAATAAATGGGTTTCAAATTTCAAGGGCAATTGCAGTCCCATTTTCAAATGAGGAAAGAGAGCCAAGAGGCGATTTATTAAGTTCAATTCACAATACTCTGGATAACTRTTATTAATAGGAGCTGCATACTAGGTGGGAGAAATCTTCTTTAGCTCTTTGCCCAAAGTTGTGGCTCTTTGTGCATGCAATGTGAGTCTAGGGGTGCTAGGTAACACAAAACACCATAAATTTGTAAATGCTATAAATGGTAATTTTGTGGTAGAATCTGACCACCTCAGATGGTGTMTGTGGTGCCTATTGACAGCTGTTGGCAGTAATCTGTATTTATTATATTGAAAATAGTGTAATTCTGCATATCCTACTAGAAAGYGGAAGGTCAAGAGTCTCTCTAAAGTGACTTTAGCCTCAACCAGAAGCTCTTCATATCTGCRTAAATTTAGGAGCAGGAAGCTGTGGAATGAATCTTTGATGGCAGATGAGAGCTGCATTTTTAGCCTGATGGACAAATGTTATCAAGGGAGGAAACTACAGGGTGGTGCGAGCTTGAAGTTCTGTTATATGGAAAACTGGCTTTCTGTAGGGAAACCATGCAAATGTAACGGCTGGATCCAGCAGTCCTCATGGAGAAACCGTGGCCTGGCTTGGAGCTCACCCCGGGGAGCTTTGTGGTGTCTCTGAGGCAGCAAGATGGCGAGGACGGGAGGTTGGTGATGTGGCGGCACAGCCGCACGCAAGGGTCGTGGGTGCGGAACGAAGGCCCTGTGCTGTGTTCGGCCAGACCTCGTTTAATTTCCCCGTAGTTGTGACATCTGCGTGTGCACCTGAACATCTCGCAGGCTGAGGCAGTGCTGAAGCACCCCGCGAGCCCCACGGGCCGTGGACAGGCCCTTCTCGGCGTCGCTGAGCGGCTCCCGGCGCGTGTGAGCCCGGAGCGCCACGAGAGGGCGATGCGACACAGCTCAGGCAGGGGACGGCGGCCACCCCGGTGACGATGMGACACGGCTCAGGCCTCGGCGCGGGGACAGCAGCCACCTCGGTGACGATGCGGCCGCCCCAGGCCCGTCCCAGCCTTGAGAGTGGCTCTCGTGCTCACGCAGCGCCGATGCGCAGCCATCAGCTCCCAGTGCCTACATGTTACGTGCCCCGAGATGGAGTGTGGCCGCGTTGACATCTGCCGCATCAAACCTAGGTTCTATTTCCAGCGTCTAGTAAAAAGCCAACGCAGATTCCTTACCATTGACTAGGGTCTCCAGTGGTAGCTCTGTGTCCTTTTTCGGTAATGCGCTGAGATGCTTTATATAATGTGGTCTGCGTCAGTGCTTCCCAAATGATTGCATCGGTGACTTGGAAATTAAGTGGAATTTGGACTTAGCACGTTTATAATACGCCCATGGGCCCAATCAGGTGGACAAACACCAGGAGCTGTAGTGGATGTGCTGAAGAAGTCTTCTCAAAGCCATCTAGCRAGTATAACTGCTTAAAATGATATAGGATTCAAGGCTTGGTTCCTTTAATCTTTATTTAATCTTAATTAATCTTTTCTTCTCTGCCTTCCTCATTAGGGCTGGTGTGGCAGGGACCTGGTTCCRTTGTGCAGGTTGTCCTGTGCTGTGAGCGGCAGAGGCTGATGGTCTCTGGTGCTTGGAGCAGAGCACCACGTGTTTGGGCTTCTTGCTGCCCATAAACTTCCAGATTTCAGGACTTGAGCCAGCTGACCAGGCCCTGCTGCAGTTCCCAACAGGCCCCTAGACACAACTGGCTATTGTGCATGCAATAAGTAYGAGCATTAGAGAACCATCGGATTTACAGCACACATGCAGGCCATATGCACATCACAAGTGCAACGAGTCCCGAGTTTYTCAGACGTGTCACACTTGGTACACAGCATGTGCACATGTATGTCTGGCCAGGAAGTCCCTGAAAAGAAAGATGGTGATGTTTTGCATCATACAGCATGTAATGTGTCTTGAAATTAACTCTAAAAGACTTCTGGTGCTTCCATGTTTTGTGAAGAAGGCATTAGAAGCTTAAAATTATCTAGACAAATAATTTATTTTTTATTACTACTTTTTGTTGAGTTTGCCTTTGTGCTGCTCTCAGAGCTCAGCAATGGTCCTCTGGTGATACAAAGGGCATAGTGGCAAGGTGGAGGCAGTGGTGCAGTGAGTGAGGCTGGAGATGGCAGCTACAGCACTGCCTGGCTGGCAGAACTGTTGGCATGTAAATGTACTTGAAATGTCAGTAAGATCAGTAAGTGATCCTTTCTATTAGAAAACAAGAAAACTTTTTTTTCTTGAGAACTAATAGATAAAAATATATATTAAACAGCCSTTTCTCATATTGATGCAGTGGTGTGCTAAATAGAGTGAACCCCATGTTCTATAAGATGGGGCAATTATGCATATATGCTATTGTAGAAACTGCAGGCCATGTTGAAATGCACACAAGGCAGACATATGCCTTTCTACATTGTATTTGTTGAGCATTTTTTCCACATTGGAAAGTCTGAGTAGTTTCAAATACTTTCAGATATAGAATGGCTAAAAGCTGTCCATCTTGAGCTTCAGWAAAGTCACTAAAATGTGCTTAATATGAATACAAACCTGTCTAATAGGAAACTTTTCTTTGTTTCAGGTTAGTCCATGTGTATGTAGTTTTGTGTGGGCTTGTGTGCCATGGTGTACTGATTTGACAAAGCCTGTGCTAGGAGGKGAGTACCGTCTGGTTTCCTTGGCCAACTTCTTGCCATCACTGGATGCTGTAGGAGATGGGTGAAGGGAGAAGAGCAGAGTTGGCTTCAGTGTGGCATGTCCTGTGAACATGTGAGTGTCTCCTAAGAGCTCTATTAACAGGAATGTAGGAAAACATGAGTCTTGGTCTTTATATAAAGGTATATTTTGAGGATGAACTTGACTTGCACTCGAGTGTTTTCTTCTGCCAGTCCATCAGGCTCATGTGGCTTTTGGGGGAGATCTGCTGTGGGGTAACAGTGAAGAGCAGAACATAGTGCCTGTTGTGGCTGACAGTGTGCAAAGGCCTTAGGGAGCTTTTTGCAGCTTTTCTTAAACCAGAAATTGAAGCTCATCTGAGCTGAACACTAGTACCTTAAAAAAATAAAAATAGGATCAGACTCAGGTAGGTAGTCATGACCTGTGGTCATGTAAATTCTGCACCTCCAGAGGGGTGGGATGCATGCATCTTAGCTGGCAAAAAGCTCCCAAGTAAACTGGAGCAGGGAGAAGACCCTGGTTTCTGTTGCTGGTGGAAGTTGGGGTCCCACAAAAGCTTTTTTACCTCTCCCAGGGTGTGTGGTTGTGTGCYATGGAGACTCGTGGAGGTCCTGGAGCGCTCAGCCTTCCCCAGGCATGGTGATTCCTGCCTTCCCGGGCCCAGGCAGCTGTTCCTCGTTGCAGTGTGGCTCTTCTAGGCCAGGGGGCTGTGGAGGACGCCTTCCTCAGAATAAAGCGTGATGAACGTCAGTGATGGGGCGGCCTCTGCCCCCTCCAGAGCGTGGAGGAGAGGGACAGGGTTGGGCTGCCTGTGTGTACCCGTGTGCTTTGGTATGTGAGCACTGGAGTCTGTTAGTGCTGGAGGTCAGTGTGCTCCTCCTCTGTTCCGGGAGCGGAGGTTCAATCCGTGAGACCCAGGGTGCAGTTCTACACGGCTTGTTCCTGCCTGGCCTTTGCCCTTCTAGGCTGGGGAGATGGGGAAGGCAGCACCAGCACTGCGTTGTGATGGGGAGCATCCCATGGAGCAGCCATGAATGGTGTGATAGCAGAGTCCCTGCGTGTATCTCCAAAGCCCTGTCCTGTGTGACTGAACTTTGTTGCTTGGGATGCCACTCTGAGTTAACACAGGGGAGCTCTGAGCTTGGTCCTCAGAGCAGCTGGTGCCTCTTGCTGCTCCTGGGGGAAGAGATGTTSGTGTGGATGTGGAGCGGGTTCCCCCTGCTCCCACACGGCCTGTATCCCTGGCAGTGCCCGTGTGGCAGGAGCCGCTGCTTGGGGCAGGGGGGTTCCCTGGACAGGAGCGCTCGGCAGCCTGTGGGGCTCATGGCGCGGCAGGGGCGATCCTGATTTCTTCCCTGCCGCTTTTCCCAGCTCCGTTTTCCACGTTGTTGTGTTGCTGCGTGCGCTTTACGTGCTGTTCTTCTCTCCCTTGCAGGTGAGAGGCCCCGCAGCCGCCCGCGCCGTCGGGGAACAGTCCCGCTCCATCGCTTCACGGTGCGTTTTCC
>NW_020454816.1:1065405-1108308 GCF_003342845.1 Nothoprocta perdicaria
ACACGCCGCCCCCTGCCCGGCCCCGCGGCGCGGGAGGCCGCCCCCCTCCATGGCCGCTCCGCGGGGCTCTACCTGCGCGCCCGCCCCGTGAGCAGCCGCGCTCCGCTCAGCCCCCGTCTCGGCCTCCCGCGGGCTGCGCGGCCCCATGGCAGCGGCGCGGCGCCGCGGGCTGCCCTGACCGCCTCGCCTCGCTCCCTCCCGCAGGGCTCGGGCGGCGGGACCGCAGCATGGAGCGCGCGCGCGGCGGCGCCTGCCTGCGCCTCGCCGTGCTGCTCGGCGTGTGGAGCGGCGCCGCGTGGGCGCCCGCCGCCGCCTGCCCGCACAAGTGCACCTGCGTGGCCGCCAGCGTGGACTGCCACGGGCTCGGCCTGCGCGCCGTGCCCAGGGACATCCCCCGCGGCGCCGAGAGGCTGTGAGTACGGGCGGGAGGCGCGCGGCGCCGCGGCGGGGCCCTCCGCACCTGCGCGGCAGCCCGGCCGGGCCCCGCATCCCYGCGCGCGGGGGCTTCGTTCCCCGCAAAAACCCGCGACCCCCGTAGCGGAGCCACGCGGAGCAGGAGGCGAATAGAGCCTCTGGTTTCTGCAGGGTGGCTGTGCTGGAGAAGCTGGCGCTCCGCGAGCAGCTCCACGGGGTGCCCCATGTGCGGGTGTCCTGCTCCCGCAACACYGCGTCCCAGGGCGTTTCCCAGTTGGCTTCTTAAGACGTCTCCAGCAAGGGATAAGTTAAAGGTTCAAATCCCTGGGACAACTCTGGCGCTCGCTGCATGCGGAGACCAGGATATCTGAGGTTGCTTCATGCCCAGCGCAGGGCATCGGTGAGAGGTGTCCCGGGGGATGACGAGGGGCTTGTCCTCCGYGTCACCGTGGGGCTCACGTGGATTAGGGTAATTCTGAAATGATGCTTAACTTCTCCAACAGTGCTGTAGGTTATGCAGTTTTTCTATTTTATTTCTTTCTGGCTTAGAGTTTGGCAGTTCTCAAACCCTCCAGCAGCTTTTCTCCAACTAGAAAAAAAGCGAGAGGAGGTTACTAAACACGGGAACATTGCATAGGTATTAGCCTTTTAAAAGCTAGTTCTGTCCCAGGATGAAGTTTTAGAGCTTTTATGACGCATTTATAGATGTACTTTTATAGTATAGAGAACTTTTAAATGGTAACAGTATGGGGTTTTTGTGTTTGTTTCTTTTCCATGACTGGARTATACTACTGTCTTTGCATTTTGTGAAATCTGGAGCTGTGAAATCAGCCTTGTATTTAGAGCCAGTTGTGCAAACAGCAGTTTTCAATTGTCAKTACTGGAGAAGGCTTCACCCCTGTGCACAAGGGTGCCACATTTGGGACGTGATGAGCAGTAGCCCTGCAGCGTGGAGGCCGTGAAGGCTGTGCTGGTAGCACACCAAGGCGGTCGGAGTAAGCTTAGCTCTGGATAACACCGATATTTGTGTGCATCTTAGCAACAAGGTGTGTGCTCAGATTTGAGGGCTGTGCTTAACATTTTAAATTTCAGGTTAAAATGAAGCACAAATGCAAGGTTAGTTGGTCAGCTCAAATGCCTTTGAAAAATAGTATGGTAATTTTGTTCTTGTTTGGAGTTTTGAAAGGCTGACTTTTTTCATTGGGCAGGACTCCCTTGTATAATGTGCCTGATAGAGGAGCATCACAGTTAACATCCCTATCAGCCATGGGGTTGCCAGGGTGAGTTTCTGGGCCTYGGAGTGCCAAGCATTCGGAAGCCCGGAAGGCTGAAGGCAGGCACTCATTGCCCGGCTCCTGCTCCTCATAACTTCTGGTCGAGTTTACAGATCTCTTAAATTCGAGGCCAGCAGCTGCATGAAGAACAGTAGTTGTTTCACAACCTTCAATTTGAACGTTTTACCTCGCAAACTACTGATAGATATGATGTCTAGCTGCCTTTTTTATTTTTTTCCTTTCTGAAATAGGGTGTTATAGGAACATTTGATTCCAAGCAACAAAATGAAATCGAGCTCAACAGTGACTTAAATTTTCTGGAAAGAGCATATGGAGGATCCCTTACTAGCAGACTGCTCTGTGCTCTTGAATACTGTCTTTGCTTTTTATTCTTCTAGTCTCACATGAACCTTTCCCTGATAAATCCCCTGTAATATAATTGTGCCATAAAGCTTGTACTTCGAGATTTGCGCCATCTAACTTCACTAACTTGAGTTACCTACTATAGGCAATAGAGAAGAAAAGGCCTTAATTCCCCTGGTCATCATTCTGCTCGTACATGACACGTGGGGTCAGGACACTGGATGTACCTAAGTATCTCACTGTTTGCTGTGGTCCCTGGCAACCTGTATTCGTGTCTGGCATGACGCTCATTGAGCTCTAGTCTTTGATTAGTTTGTCTAAGTCGAGACAGATGCAAACAATTTTTGTTTGTGACAAAAATTTTAAATTGTAGACAAGTATTTAGACACTGAAATTTTTTGAGTACATTTGTTAATGGCCACACACTGAGTGAATTTTTAGACTCTCAGACTGTGGAATAAGTCTGTGTTGCTTTCTGTATCCTTGTGAGCTAAGGTTTCTGTATGCTCGTCTAGTTTGGAAACT
Source organism: Nothoprocta perdicaria (assembly GCF_003342845.1). NCBI lineage: Eukaryota > Metazoa > Chordata > Aves > Tinamiformes > Tinamidae > Nothoprocta > Nothoprocta perdicaria. Next base: position 1,067,982 of record NW_020454816.1, read on the forward strand.
TTTCCCTTTGGCTTTAATTAATAAAAGATTTAAAAGCACCACTTAATCTTTCCCACTAAGCTTCTAGAGTTTTGTTTGTACAAAAGCTACAGAATGTTTGGGCTGCAGGAGCCAAGCTAAATATTATTTAAATTGTSTTAAAATGAAACCCAAGGAAAACTAGATTGAATGTATAACCTGAAGGAAAAGTAAGGAAACTATTGGGGAAGGTGAGTTGCCTTGTTGAGAAGCAGCATTAGGTGGAGTAGGGAGAGTGCCCTGGCACTGCGAGAACTGTCTGTCACCACAGCTTTCATGGCTGTTTTTCCATGAAAAATGAAAACCACACTTTTTTTTTCTTTCATGGCTTTCAGAGGAAGAAATTTCTGCRTAAATAATTCTATCATGGAACTCCCCAACAGCTTTTTTGTTTTCTTCATCTTAATAGTACTTTTCCAGATGCAGCAGCATTAGGTCTGTGCTGCCTTTGAGCTTGTTACTGCATTCTGTGTTTGTTAACTGGGTGGTGTGGATAGAAATTGGTTTGCTAGCCCCCGTCTCGTGCAGAGCTTGGAGGAGATGCAAATGCTGGGTGCTGCTACTACAGGAAGAAATGGCACAGGGCAGAGCAAGTAAGCAAGCGGAGACCCAAGTGTGCCATTTTCAAAGGGATCAGAAATTCCTTTTATGCTTCTAGGGAAGGAGCTCCCAGAATATCCCACATATTGCACAGGAAGGGAGAGAGATGAAATTGAGGCTAAAACATATAAATATGTATACACRAGCTCCATACGCTCCATGAAAGAACTTGTCTGTCAACAGAGTAATAGAGGTGACCTTGCAGCTTCCCTTCAGCGTGTCCTGGCCAATACCACACTTGTTAAGTATCTTAAAATCCCACCAAAAAGAAAGAAGAAGGTTCATGAGCCTCTTGTGTTTTGGAGAAAACTAATAACGTAGCAGTTAACTTTTGGTCACGGGTAGAATGAGTTCTCTTACTGCAAGCTTTGCAACTAGTAATTGCTAGCCTTGTGTGTGAATAATGGAGACAATTGAGGGTTTAGAAATCAAGCTTATGTTGATATATTAACAAAAACATTTATAATAATCTAATATAATGATCTGATTTTATCTGAAATGATAACATGTAAATGCAGTGAGCAGATTAAAGCTATTTACTTGGTGGTTGYATCCTCTTCTACCAAGAGATAAAAGTGGTATGGAGAAAATAGTCAGAGGTGTTAATACATGGGTAATATCTGCCTTCTGTTTAAATAGGAAAGTTGAGCCTTTTTTTTTTTTAACAGGAGAAGCAATAGACAGAAAGGGGGTTAGTATCATTGCGTGTGTGTAAAAGTTTATTTGGAAAATTAAGCCACTTGTTTGCGTTSTTCATGAATTTACACTTGGTAGTACTTGGTATATATCTGATTTAGAATTGATGCCTTCTCTGGGATATTTTATTTTCATTTTTTAACCTGGGGAGAATCTTCGCTTTCCTGAACGGATAAATCTTGCAGGACTAATCAACTCTGTGCTCTGCCTGAAAAGCTAAATTGAGTGTGTCCACATTTAGGTGCAATTTAGGAGCTTAGTCATCTGCTTACTCTGGAGTTTTCATGTGGTCTGGGGTTTCTGTTATACAAATATATTATTATGGTGTTTTTGGCCTAGGTGAATGTTGCTGCTGAAGTTGGGTTGGCTTGGAATAAGTCTTCAACTTCCTCAGTTTTGTCTGCAAATTAAATCTAAGCTTGTGTCTTGGAAGCTTCCGTATTGCTGGAGAACACACTGTGAAGCACATAAGGATGTAACTGTACAGAGCTGTATCCCTCCTCCCGTGGATTCAGCTCTGTGGGAATGCTTCCCACTGGGAAYTATCCTCCTGCTTCTGGTAGGAATAGCCTCCAAAAGCCAGCGTGGGGCCCTGGTCCTGTCCCAGGGAGGAGGCTTACRTGGTTTTGGCTTAGATAATATCAGAACTTGCTATCAGAAGTGCTTATCCTGGGAAAGCTGAGCTGAGTTGCTTGGATTAGTACGTGTAATTGCTAACTTGGTAGTGACTAGCTGTGCCTGACTGAATGTCTTGCAGTATTAAATTGATATCCAATTTCACAGTGACGAGAGCAGGAAAGAGGATGATATTAATGCCCTTGTAACTCGGGTAACTTGTGCTGGTCGCTGTCTTSTGGTCTGTGGCTGTGCTCTCAGTTTTGGGTAAGAGGCTGAGATCGAGCAACCCGCTTACTTGATGCAGATTACTTGGGTGAATTGCCATGAGACTCTTCGCTTTGTGCTCTTATTTTTCCAGTTGAGGTTGACGCCTGCAGAGGTAGTAGGTGAAAGAAACCTTGTCCTTCCAAAGAACAGTCGCTGTCTCTTTTGTAGTCCTAGAATGTACTGATAGGTATCGCTTTGATTTTTTTTCCTGCAATTTGTGTGTATGCAGAGAAGCACAAGTGTATTGAAGTCAGCCTCGGTTGTCTGCATTTTTTCAGGCCTGTGCAGATGGTTGCTGCGCTGTTGCAGCTGATCTGGTTTTTTCAAATAGCATTTTGCCAGTTGTTGGTCTGGTGGGATCCATTTTTCTGGATTAGCAGACTTAATGGTGCCTGAACCGCAAGTTGGAGGGTTTGAGCTATTGCTTAGGTATTGCAAACGTGTTGGCTTACGCCTACTTYACCAGGGTCAAGCGGAGAACTGTTTTGCTTTGGGTTCAGACAGAAATAYGTCAGACTGAAATGCAGGATTCTTCCTTAGTCACAGCCCTGATGCTCTTGGTTTATTCCATGTCCTCCACCTGCTGAGGTGGTTGCAATGCTCAGGTGGGTTTTCTGAAGCATGAACCGAATTGCCCCCCATGCTTGAGCTTACAACAGCAGTGAGTGTCCMGCAGTGTTGCAAGGCAGGAAAATTGGTGTCTTAGCATATATCTAATTAAAAAGCAAACTTTCCCTCCATGCAATAGTTCCTGACTTTTGTGTCTTTCTCTTTATGTTACTTGCAACTTTGTCTATATCCAAATCTACAAAGCCTAACTAAACCTTGTCAGTTCAGTATGAGCAATGCAAGCTGCACCTTCTGCACCCTCTTTTATCTTCAAAAGATAAAAGAGGGGCYTCCAGCTCCATGAAATACTATGTTGTCGCAAAATCTTTGTCATTAGAAGATCAGTCTTCCTTTTTAAGTTAACCTGAAACACCCAAGTGATTTGTGTGAAGTGCAGGTCTTGGGATATGCCTCACTGTGCATCCGAACGTGAGAACTGTTGAATTATCTCAGGTGTTGTTAATCTTTGGAAGAAAAGGTAAAAGGCTTTGCATGAGCAATCAAGTGCCTCTCATTCCTTTGGCTTATTTATTCTTCGTAACTACAGACAGATACAGATACTCAGAGGATTTCTCTAGTTTAATATTAAAATATTGTTCCACAGTGGCTCATCTTTTATGGCTGGAGCAGGTTTGTGAGTGCAGCTAAGGGTGCTGTTCTGTGCTAGCGGATTGTGCATGCTGAGGGCAGAGGGGATGACTAGAAGCCAAGATTTCCAAGGTATTTATCTTGCCATGCTTTGCTCTTAGGAGCACGCACGCTTGAGCAATGTTATCTAGAAAATGTCATCGTGGTGGCGCTTGTATCATGGTCAGTTCTGCGCTCAGTCTTCTTGTGCAGGCAGTGAGATAGACCCAGGCTGTTTCTCCCAGGTTCCCTTCTGCTCCTAGCCTGATAAGGGGTTTCTGTTCATTCCTGATGATTGAGCTCCATCATTACCCTGCGCCTTGGGTTTTKGCCCAGGGGCTGCTATTGTCATTCCAGCCCATTTTAGGTTTATTACCTGGTTTTGAGTGGCGGGAGGGACCAGTTTGACCTTTTTTCCCCAATAACTCTCCTGGTGAGTAAGGGCTGCATTGGGAGAGTGCTGCAGCTGCCACGCAGCCCGAGCACTTTTGCTTTTGGGAGGTTTATTCAAGCCTTTTCTCCAGAAACCTGTAATGCTTCCACTATTTTCAGATCTCCTTTCAATGTTGGCAGTCAGATGCCTCATTTAAGACGCTGAATGGCTCTTGGGCATGGAAAGAACTTGTTCTTCCCCACTGAGAAATGGCCTTGTCAACAACTGAAATTCYTTTCTAATGGTACTAAATAAATAACAGATCTGCTTATTTACACAAGGGACCAGGTCTGCGATCTTATACTCACACAGTGAATTTTGGACCAGCTCTAAAGTTTGTGTTATCTCTAGAAGAGAATAAAAGAGAGATGGAGCTTAAGAAACTGTTTTTTACTTCTCTGCCAGAGACTTAGCTCCACACAACTGAAGCTGGTCTCTCAGTTGCCTCTGTCAGAATAAATGCCTTGTATTTCAGTTTGCAACCATCTGTTTGGTGGTTGCAATATATATTTTTAATCTTATGATTGATGGATTTCTGGATCATGAGATTTTTGACCTTCTTATCTGGTATTTGTTGTGGTTGCTTCCCCCTACTTTCCCCACCAGAAGAACCTGAATTAATTTTTGTCCTTATAGTGGGAAACAGTTTTAACCAATGGCTCTGTTCTTACCTCTCTTGTCACTTGTGGAGGGASAATTTTTAATAGCCATTAGTTCAGCGAAAATGAGCTGAAAGAAAAGAAAGTGTTTCAGTCTGAATTTTAAGAAAATCTAATGTCTTAGTCGGTTCTTTTTTTCTTTACCCGGTGACACATATTGCTTTAATTAAGTTGAAGTAACCCTCAAAAAGATTCAAAAATTTACGTGTAGATCAATTTCAGAATTTGTCTTGATCACAACATGGTGTTTAGCAATCCTTTCCTTAAAACTTACAGTGCTGTTGCAGAGGAGTCCTTAGCTTCTTGTATGGACTAGGCTTTTGGGAAGCAGCTCTTGGGCTTCGTGCTTTGGGGCCAGCCAGATTTGCTCCCTGCTCGTGCAGAAGAACCTGCAGGAGAGCAGCCCAAGGGAAGCAGTGTCTGGTTACTGAGCAAAAACCCCCCAAACTGATCAAGCATGGGAGAGCCAGATTTGTGAGTAGTGTTCGCATGGCTGATGCCTCACAGGCTGCCTCGTGGAGCTGCGGTCGTGCCAGYGTGAGGTGCAAGGCAGTTAGCAGGGATGCCATTCCTAAGGGGTTACCTGGAGAGACCTTGACCTTCGTTGTGTGGAGTTGTGTAGTCAGCTCTCCTAGGATGGCACGTGGACCTCACACCAAAAATCAGGACCCATCACTTGTCTGTAAGGGTTCAGCACTGCTCTCTAGAACTTCATAGCTATTTCTGTCCCGCTGTCAGAGGCAGCTCAGGGCTCCTGTTCCAGTGAGAGGAGGGAGGATGAACTGCTTTGGGGGTTAATAGCCTTTCTTAACAGCCCGTGAAGGTGCTTGGTAGGAACGGRGAGTAGGGCCGACCACCTGGGCCCTGCTGACAAACACCATTTCGTGAAAAGATTTGTTTTTCTTTGGTTTTGGTGCTTATGCGTATGCAGGGAACTGTCCACATGAAGAAACAAATTACACTGTTTTACAAAACGACAACTTTTTTGTTTTTTTTTTGTTTATTTAATGTGTGATGTCATATGGAAATAAATGGGGCAAGGTAGGGCACCGTAGAGTTGAGGGCAGTCAGTCTGATTATCTGCTTGCCTCTGTTCATCTTTTTTGGTCTTTGCTCAAAGCTATTGGAGGTTTCTCCATGGGTACCAGGCCTAGTACTAAAAAAAAACACATGCTCCTGTAATGATGTTGCCAGTCATGAGGGCAGAAATGGTGGTAAGCGATCTGTCATATGAGTGAGCTCAGACTTCTCCTCTCCTGAATCACAACAGTGYAACATGCAGCTTTTATATCTGCCCCACACTTGTCTTTGGGCACCGCTGAGCTTGGCTGGGACGGGCCAGTGCTGSAGCGTGTGGTTTCTGTGAATGAGCTTTCTCCTGAAGTGCTTCACAAGACAGGCTCTTAACACGTAAGTAAATAACCTGCTGAAAGCAGAGGCAGAGGTGCATTCCTGTGCATACTAATAGCTAGCTGGGGAACTAGTCCCTGCTCCCTCTTCTTTCGTTTGGACCTTTTCCTTTCTTCTCGCCACTGTTGAGAAAGGTGGTAATTAATTTGTACAAAATAAAAGTGTTAGTAGTACTACTAACACAYGCTGATATACAGATCCTGATAAATAAAACTGGAGATTATAAAAGATGCAAATGGCTCTGAGCCTTCTCAGATCATATAAATTGCATGTTCCAAGTCAGTTCAGTCAAACTGTCCTGTTGTATTAGAGCTTTCGCTAAAATCCTCGTCTTGATAGGTGCTGGTGAATGATGAGCACTTCAGGTATGCTCTGCTGAATAGTAAGTATTTCTTTGGAYATTTTAGCAGCTTTTCAGCTTGAGTGAAGTACTGAGTTACCTCTCGGGCAAAAATGGTGTCTAGCATTGGCAGCAGATGTAGTTTGATATATGACAAGTTACAGAATGGTTAATGTTGGAAGGGACCTCTAGAGATCCTCTAATCTAATCAGTTTTCAGTCACTTAGATTGCAAGTCTCCTAATATGAAACCTTGACTTGAAAAGGCCTTTCCACAACCAACTTGCCCCAAAGTAGAAAGGCTTTCAGTTCCTGCCCTCAGGTTTTCTGAGGGGAGTCCCCAAAGATCACCCTGAAATGGAAGAAATTTCACTGGAATTTTGTGATTCTTCTTGAAAAATATTATCTTGTCAAGGATGGCTTATTGAAAAAATTGGTAACTTGTAATTGAGGTTTAGATGACTAGGTAGTTGAACTTTATTTTACTGTTGTTTTATTTCTTGACCTTAAGTAAATAGTGAAGAGCAGGACTATAGGACTGSCAGCAGTCTTGCTGTCCTATAGAATATGACGATTATACAGTTACTGGGGCACAAAGTTGACATAGCAGATGTGGTTACATATAAAGCCCATAAAAAAAGTCATTGCATATCTGTGGATGTGCTGTGTTTAGTGGCAGATATGGAGGAATCACATTACTAAAATTGACCACATTTTTAGGAGAAAAAAAAAAAAACTGCTTCCTAAAAGCAGTTCAGATGTCACGTCAGACAACATTCCTGTCAGTCATGGTGCATTCTTTGCCTTCATTTTAGTGGCCCTTTATTCCAGAGACTTTTCCCAACTTTATCTTTTGTCCATATAGCAGTTTTGGTTCATTTGGGGAGGCTTGATGTTAAGTACCCTTYCAAAGTGCTGATTTTGGAAAACGATGGAGGAAACTGCTTGGCTTTGCTCGTCTCGCCTTTCTTCTCTGCCAAGGTGGCAAAGGAGGTAGTGGTTACATCACTGCATAGTGGTTACAACATCGTTTAGTGAGGTGAGAATTTAGTTCCTTAATTACAAGCTGCTCTGAAGTTGCAGACTGCTGAGAAGGGATTTGCTGTTTCCTCATGGAGAGCTGGGCAGGGAAGGTGCTTCAGGAATGAGGCTGGGAAGCAACGAGATGACTCATCTTAAGTAAGTCCTACAGGGAAGTGATTCTACATTTTTGAAATTGCTGAATAAATACGRTACGGAGGTGAGCTGGAGACAAGAGGATCACGGTGAAACAAAGTTCTAGAACAAAGATAAAGCATTTGTTTTCCAAAAATGCAAGTGTATGTTGAGAAATAAGGCCCCCAGGCAAAGAAGGTGTTTTTTCAGTGAGGGGAACATATGTCTTGGATGCCAGTTTCTCTGATAAGAATGCAAAAGTATCTGAAACAGAAGCTGACAGTCCTTCAGAATAATGAGTTTTAATAGATAACATGAAAAGCCACCAGTAGATAAGGACTGATCAAAAGCTTTTTTTTTCCTTTTTTTCCTTTGGCATGGGAAGTTTTTGAGTTGATTTCTCGTGAGAATTGTTAGAAGTTGAAAATGGATTATTCCTAATTAGCATTAACTATGTTTTTTAGAAGACATTTTCCAAGAAGGTCCTTTTGTAGTTATCAGCTGTAGATGAAGCTYGGTGCAAAATGGTTTTATCAGGATGAGTTGTTTCGGTAACTTGAGCAAATGTTTGTGTAGACACCTAATTGTTTTTAGGGAAAAAAAAAAATTGAGTTTTCTGGAATGTACAATTCACTTAGCAAACACGGTGAAACAGTTTCAATTCGCTCCATCAAATCAAGTGTGGTGTTGAAAACCACAAGTAAGAAGAACACAAACAATGTGGGARAGGGGGATGGAAGGATTCAGCTTGGAGAGTCAGGAAGATGGCTTGTGGTTGTCATCTCTGGATGCAGCTTTTCSCTGAAGTCACGTTAAAACAATCTAGAATTAGTTTGGGAATGTAGAATATCTTAATTGTCATGTGAGATATTAAGAGAGTATTGGTACTTTGAGAASTCAGTAAACACGTATTCTTTTCATGAGTGTTAGAAGAYSAATCATTTGGCTGTCTTGGTTAAAGAAGGAATTGGTTCTTTACAAAAATGAAATTAGATTAATTTGATGTAGCTTTCTGTTCTTCCTTTTTTCTTGTCTTTGTCTTTACAAGAGATGTTAATACTTAAGCAAGTGATGTGGAAACTATGGGAATCTGCACATTGCACAAATCCAGTCCCAACTCCTGAGTTCCCGCATTGCTCAAGTTGAGATGAAAATATGTTAAATCTCAAGATATGCAGATTGTTCTGCCAGAGGGCTCCAGGGCAGTGCTATAACCGAGGAGCTGAGCATGGTGGCTTTGAAGTTCTTGGATTGGAGGCCCAAGAGAAGTGCCAAGGGCCTTTATGGGGAATTACAGTCATTTAAGGTTAAGAGGCTAGTGGCAATCTATACCCATTAAAGTCAAATTAACTACATAGCAGAAATGCTGGAGATTTGTTAAAATAAAACAGATACAGGGTGTGTGAAGAACAAGGAAACCAAAAGCCCACGTACAGGAAATGGCTCCATCTATGCATAAGGGAGTGGGGTTTTTGTTTTTTTTCTTTTTACTTTTTTTTCCTGTTAATGAGCACAGCATTAGTGTGTAACCAAGCTAAGCACCAAAGTGCTCCCAGAGAGGGATGAGTTTTACTGAAGAGCTTTTCGCCCCCGGCTCTGCAGGGAGCATTTTACAAAACGAAGACGTGCTCCCCATGTTTGCACTTGGAGCTGGCCGAGTGAATGGCTAACTTGCCCAGTGAGCACTGGTTACCAGCAGGTCAGGTGTTGGTGTCCATGGTCCCCTCACACAGCAATGGGGTGCTGAGGAAATGAACCCAATAGGGAGGGTCTAAAGGGACGACTCAGCTGTCACTTGGGCAGGTGGTTTGGGTTGGCCAAGTTTGGTCTAAAATGTGGGAGCTTCCCAGGTCAGAAAAAAAGCACAACTTAAATATATATTAAACGGTCTGTTTTAAAGCAAAGACACTGCTTGAGTAGGACCACCAAGCCAAGAGGGCTTTGTGTGCTTGTGACTTTGCCCAGACCKCACAGATGCTAAAAAGGACATGGTGAGGAGCGGTGCTGAGACCCAACCATCTCTACTAGAGTTTTTAGCGTGTGTGCTTTGGACCAGACATCTTTCTTTCTTTTTTTTTCTCCTGCTAGGTAGCTAGAGATATAACTTGGCTACCAGAACTAGCTGCCACGTGGAGAGTTAAATGAAAATGCAGGAACTTTGGTACAGCCTTGGCATTGGACCAAGGACTTGTCTGAGTATGTTGAAGACCTAGAACTGTGATGAGGAATCAAGTTCTGGATTCCCTTGGAAACTAAATGTGCGTAGAGGTCAGCAGGTAGCAAACTGAYGTCTGAATACTAAGGAATTGTTGCAGTGTGATGCTGTCATTTTGAATTTTTGCATCCTTGTGAATATGAATCTTGAAGTTTTGTATAAGGTTTTGGATTTGTGTATACATATTGAGTTATTGATTTGAGTATAAGTTTGAAAAAATTCAGCATGTGATTATTTTTGCTTGTTGGCTTTTCTGTACAACTTGTGATATTTATTGTGTTGTTGATGGTTTGTCAAACTCGATTCTGATCTTGTATCTTGAGGAATTATAGGCTCAGCGATGTTGAGAATGGGTATATTTGTTTGCCAGAGTACATAAGTCTAGAAGATGGAATATGGAGTCCTGTGAATTTAGCACATGGTGTAATAAAACTATGACAAATGGATTTATTCCTCAAGTAATAAATTTTCTAAATTCCAAGGACGAGGGTGAGGCTTCAGCTGAACAGCATCCAGATGTCCTGGAAGAGTTTGGTGGCTCAGCAGAAGAGTTGTCAACTGAAATTTGTTTAAGCAATGTAACGGAGGAAATCTATGCACTTCTAATGCTGTTTGAAGCTGTGTAATGACATGCTCTGGAGAATGCTGGAGACATTTTAAAATGTTTAAATATCTGGCTTAGGTTCAGTAGATTGTCTTGAGAGAAGAATGAAAGATGAAGCAATTGGGAGGAATTCTTGCTATGAAGCAGGGTTTGCTCCAGCTACTCCAAACATCCCTGTTTGTAATATGTGTGTACACTGTGTGACTTGCTTKTCAGCGTCTACCAAATGTGTATTGAATTAAATAGTTATTAGAGCATAGCAGGACATGTTTATGAGTAAAGCTCACTTTAACAGTTCAATCTGAACTCATTTTCATGCTGTCTTGTACCATTCCAGTCTAATTCATGTTTCCATTCCCACTGAATTAATTACTTTGGTGTCTGTTTTCTCAAAGCTGTCACTAGGCCTGGGTTTAACACGTTGCGTGCTGAAATGAGAAATAAAATGGCAGGAGAGACCAAGTACCACCAGCATGGGCTGCAACTTGAGCAGATCACAGTTTCTTTCCCTTATGGTGCGAGTRGGACCAAGTGCTGCTGGCAGACTGGAAGAGGAGGCCAAGTTTCCTCCCTGGGATTTTCTTGGAGTCCCTTGGGACWGTGTTATTGACTGTGAAATGACACAGCAGTAACTGGGTTCGTGTGCCCATGAGTGAGATACATGTGAGATGTAAGGTACAGGTGCCCCCTGTATTGTCGAAAAGGTAGGAATTCTGTCCAATATGAYTTTTGTCTTAAAACATATCCACACATGGGCATTTGTAGAAATGTAATGGATATATATTAAATTCCCCTTTAGGATTATGGTACGAATTTGTCAGAGTCTTTGACCCAAATAATTTCTTTTCAAAGGCATTTCTGTTCTTGCTTCCAGCGATTCTTCTGTACAGCAGTGTGTTAGAAAGCCAATTAAGACGAGATGTGAAAGTTTAGGCTTTTGTGTTTGAAACCCACTAGCRAGCCCATAATAAGCTGCCAGGCTTTTTATGAAGGAAACATAAAATATTATGTTGCCCACAAACACGGACTGTAAACCACKAAGGTCTGCGAGACTTCAGTAACTTCGCAGTCCCAGAATTTAATTGACCAATAGGTTAACCTGTGGCAGTTGCCTTTTTAGTAGTAGTGTTAGACCTGCTGTGAACAGGAGGAGGAAAGGTAATGTAGTATATCCAGGGTTTAATCCCTTTTCTTCAACTGGAAGACCCAGCCCTCAAGGGAGGGCTTTGCTGGACCAGGTAAAGGTTCAAGASAGGTTTGTTTTTTGGAACAAAGAAGGCAGTTATCAAAAAAATCACTGAACAGTTTAAGGAGAGCTGAACTTCAAGCCAGACAGTTGTGTTGTAGTTAGAGCGTTGTCCAAATACTTTCTTTTTTTAGAAAAGGAAACTTGTAGTCAGAGTTGGCTACTAACTTTCAGAAAGATTTCTTGGAATGGTTGGGTTTAAGGCCTRTGTGCAAATAGGGGTTGTATAAGTCGTCAAGGGATAGAGAAAAAGCAGATCTCGAGGTGGGTACTGAAGAGCAAGTTGACTAGAAAGTGTTTCCCCCAGCAAGGCGCTGCATATCCCACCCTGTCTTTCCCCTCTCTTTACCATTATCATTAGTTCCTATCTGTGATAGGAAATACTGTTTCCTGACCAGAGAACCTATTGCTTGCATCATTTAGGTATGTTCTGCATTAACACACTTAAACTGACAGTTTATTCAGGTTTTTTAAGCCTTTTTGTCACTTGAATTTTAGTAGTAGTTTGACATTTATAAATAACCGTCAGAAATGCCTTTTAGTGCTACAAAGCAAACACTTGTCTGCACTCTGGGGCAGCTCACATACGACTTAATTGCCTTTCATCTTATTAATGTTCTGCTTATCCATTAGGAAGATTCACACTAGGATTGATGATAGTAAATGCTTGAAAAAGATGAGTGGGAAAAGAAGTATTATGCATGTATCCGTCCATAGGACTGCAACTTTCTGTGGCAGATTGAAGTAAATAATTCTGACCGTGGATGATACAGACTTAGTAGAATTATTGGCCTAAATTTTGAAGACTTTAGCTGTTTAAAAAAAAAAAACAAAAAAACAAACTTCTGTAGTCTGTTTTTGTGACAAATTTAAGTTACATTGCCAAAAGGTGAAGATTTCCAACTGGAGCAGGTTTGTCCCTGGTTATAAATACTGTAGGCATATTTGCTTAGGTGTCTGTCAGTATAAACTGTGAGCTGAATCATCATCTCTATCAAAGTTCTGTTCGAAGGTGCCAAAGCTCCGTTGTCAAGTGGCAGAGTACTGTCTTCGGCTTTGGTTTTTCTTAAGTTGGGGTAAGGGATTTCTAGGGAAGCATCAGCAGGCTAAAATGGCAGGAAAAGGAGCTAATTCCTTCTTGGACTGYGTGGGAGGCTTAGGCAGGGACCACATGAGAGCAGTTGGGTGTGTTGAGGAATGAGTAGTGTTTTTGTCCTAGATGCATCAGTACAATTACCTGCACTCATTGAAATACTTATTTTGTCCATGAATGGAGAATAATGTTCTTACTTCTAAAAATGAAAATATAATTTTTTTTAAATATCTGAGAACATTAATAGTAAGTGTACTAAGAAATCACTATTATTTCTCCTCTGGAAAAGGAGAATGTACTTCTTATTGTGCTTAAGCCTCAGAATATGTCTGTCTTGTCTTTGACCGTGTGATTTACTCCAGAAACATGAAGTTTGTTACCATGACAATTGCTTTTTACTTAATGCTTTAAAGGAATATAACTTCATGGTAGCAGAGAAAAAACATGATCCTGAAAATAAAATAGAAAGCATTTTATTAATTTCCATTTGAACACTCACTTATTTCTTCTAAGAAGTAGTAGATCTATCTTACCGATAGGATCTAGAGTGAAATGGAAAAAGATGGRTTTAAGTAGCAGTCATCCCGAATGCCTTGCATGGAAATACGTATGCAATAGAAAATGCCTGGAAATTGTGCCAGCCAGCACTGAGTTTCCCCCCTTATAGTTGCTCTCAGAGTGATTGCAAGTGATTAAAATGTTCTCAGCACTTCAAAGGCTCCCCCCTTGTGTTTATAATTGTACTTGTGGGGAACTTAAATGACTGGCCAGGGTGGCTTCAATGCAGTATTTGTCAAATTGCAAGCCTGAGAGTGAAGGTATGTCTGGAATTTCTTGGTCTTAGTTTTTCCTTGAATTCCTTTCTGTACCTCCAGAAATGCTCAGCTTGAAGCAGTATGTGAGAACAGCCATTTGAATTTCCAACATGATTTCAAGGTCAAGGGTTGTGCAGGTTTCAGGCGATTGTCAAATGTGCATAAATGTAATCTGGTAATCTTTGTTTTACTGAATTGTACTTGAAATGGGAGAGAGATTAAGCCTTCCTATCAGAGAAGAGGTGTATTTCAGTGCACACTCATGTTGCTAAAACTGAGATAAATAGGTAAAGTTTCTATTTTGTTCAGTCAGTTTGTGATCCCATCTTCTTTTCTACGAAATAGATCTCTGGGCTCAATTTTCTTATGCAGTGTTTTTCCCTAATGCCTATGGACAACGAAAAGACAAGTGCAGAGAACAGAGACCCTAGTTCTTAGCGCTGTGCTAGTGATTCCAGTCTTGCATGGACTATCAATTAATACATCCTATTAATTTTGACCTAAGTAGAATTTGACTCTAACTAGAGAGTATTTTGTTCTATTCTGTAAAGGTACAAATTAGATAATAGTGTCTGCTCTGTTTTTTTTGGTGTGCTTATTACAAGAAAAAGCTGCAGAAAATAAGCCAGCCCAACATGTGGTTGCAGTGGCCTTTCCTTGTCATGGAAAAGAAGTTGCTTTAAATTGGAATCTGGAATATGAGTTAGCTGATACTGAAGCAGGGCAGCAGGTAGCACTTAGTACATGTCCCTGCAAGAGAGAGATGCTGGTGAACAGTCTAAGTGTTGGAAAATTAGGAGTTTAAGCAGAGAACAAAGTAAAGAATTGGCAAAAGGGAAACAGGTCAGCATGATTAACACGATTTAAAAAAAAAAAAAGGATAAAGAGGCTGCCTAATTGGAATTCTTGAAAAAAACCTAAATCTGTTCTTGAATTTTGCTTTTTTCTTCTCTCTTAGGTAGGATTAGAGTTTTCCTTGCAAATGCCGGTAGCTCCCTAGCCACAGGCCAGGCTCACGTGRGGATAAAGGGCCCTAGGGCTGCGTCCTTATTTAGAGGTTCAGCTCCTGCTCCAGTGGGGCCTTAAGATTTTTAGGCTTAAAGAAATTGGGATCTTGAGAGGGAAAGAAGGGTAGAACAAGCACTGATGCCAGAAACTTGTATGAGGGCAGTGCGGTAATGGGAAAAAGCACAATTCATGAGGAGTGTCCAACAGCTGCTTGAAATTGTAATGGCACAATTGTTTTGGCAATTCGTGCTGTTGATAGTGCTCCACTGATGAAGTTACTTTCTCTTAACTAAATCTCKGTTTTAGTTATATTGCCTGAATCCCCTGTGTTTATTTTTTCTTTTTTTCCTCTCTCTAGTGATCTAGAAAAAAATAACATCACAAGAATCACAAAGACTGACTTTGCAGGACTGAAGAATCTGCGGGTCTTGTGAGTATAAAGTAAAACTTGACTTTCTTTAGAAGACTCTTCTAGGCTGCTGTTAAGCATGTCTGTGATTCTGGAGATCGGATGCTTGTGATTTGTCTTTTACCCAGTTGTTATCTTTCCAAATGGGGAAAAAGTACAATTTATAACATGAAACAGTTAATTTTAGTAGTGTATTAAACAGCTGTTTCATTGCTTGGCTTTTAATAAATACTGTGTTAAAGATTTTGATTTGCTTTGGAAGCACTTGGGCTTTCATCATTTGTAGTGAAACTGCATTGACAGCAAATGGATCTTTCACGTTTAGGCTGCYTTAAGGTACAGTCCTGTTGATAGAAGTTGAAACGTAACTTGATTTAAGAATATTTGGAAGGTGTAGGACTTATATGAAAACTATGGATTATTTTTACTCTAATATGAAATATTTAATTAAAACAAATATTATAGGCACTGCTGCCTCTTGATAGAGAAGAAACACACAACCTGTCCAGTTCCACATAGTTTCTTATGATTGCCTTCTGCAGTTGCTGTTTTCAGCACCTTTTTAAGTCCTAAAAACTGCAGGTCTTTGAARTGAACATTTATTTAGTGATATTCCGTTCATGAAAGACTTGGGTATTTTCAATGAAAAAGCAAGTCTTGGCTGCTAGTACCTTAACACTTGTGGAACAAGCTGCCCTGTACTAGGGAGACRGTTCCAATCCACAAAGGACTTGCTTTCCTGTGTTGAATTTCTCATCTCTAGCAGTGGCATCATTTAGACTTGGTTCCTGCCCAGCTGTCAATACCATTTTGGAAGTCTTTATTAAAATCTTATTTGCAGATAGTGTGCTATTATTCATCTCAGKAGTTGTTTTGATTTCAGTGAGTTTTTTTGCTACTGACTGTAATGTTGCTACTGCCACATGCCCCAGCACTCACTGATACTAAATGGCCTTAACAACAGGCAGAATCTGCAACTTGCATCTTGTATTTTTTCCTATATTGCTTGCAGGTTTATACAGTATGTTTGTTCAGCCTTCCTGACAAACGGCATATGGCATTTGACACACAAAAGTCAAAAGGATTAAACCAAGAATGCAGCTGCTGGGAAAACTATATATATATATATGTGTCTTCTAATATATGAAGAATAAGTAACTTTGTTAGTGTTAAAATATATTTGTGCCATTATGATTATTAGACAACAGAATTTCATGTTTGTCTAGATGAAAACTACTCCATAGAAGCCTAAGAAGCTCATTTCAGATTATCTTTGCTTGCATGTGCATGACCGCAGTGTAAATCAATACCTATTATTGCCTGCAGGAGTTGAAGGCAATAATAGTGTTTAAAATAAGCTAATGTTTAAAGACATTATTACAGAGAAGAGAAACTGTTTCAATTCAGTATCTTGGCAGCAGCGTTGGTGAGGAAAGCACCAATCCTGTTTTCCAACAGGATTTTTTTGCATATTGAACTTGCACTGCTCAGTGTTCCCAGGTGCAGAATGCTCCATCTCCAACTGAAGTTAGGGAGCTAGTCCCGTTGGACTGGGAGCAGTTGGTGTGTGCTTGGACAAGGACTTGTACCACCCTGCAAAGCCAAATCTTGTGTAAGTTTAGTGATTGATGAAGAACTTTGTGGGTAATAGACTTAACCATCTTCTTATCAGGGCAGAGCAAAAATGCTGGGACAGATACTACTACGAAGTGCATGTATGAAAGGAAAGGTTCAAATTGGACAAGTCAGTGATGAAATAAAATTTTTTGGCTGTGACCGAAATGGACTCTTCTGCCTGCTGTACGTGAGCTGGCTGAGGCTGCTCTTGCTGTCTGTGTTGACAACTTCCATGTGTTAATGGGAGGATTCCCTGGAGACGGTTCCAAGGTTGGGCTGGGAAGTCACATACAGTATATTTAGRTGGCCTAGAGATGTGGCCCCACCACTGCCTAAATGCTTCCGGGGATGTGCAGGAAGAGAGCACAGGGGACATAAAGGGACAAGAGAAAAGGGACAGCAAAGGTGTCCTCTGGAGCAGATCTGAGATGGCTGCAGAATGCAAAGCTGGACCAAAACTACATTGCATTTACGTTTCCTGCTGTTGCCTACCAGAGTTTGTCATTCCTCTGTAATTATGTTGCATAAAATAAGATTGCTGATGGTGTGACAAGCAGTCTCCAGACCAGCCCCCTTCCTAGAGTAATGGCTGTGGCCCCAAACATATGGGCACAAAAAGATCTAGTGCATCCTGGTGCTCAGGAGGCCTTTTGCATCAAGAAATAAAATCTAGAAGAGAACTKCATTTGCTGTGTGTGACCATACGGCCAGGTTTCCTTAATAAATSTTAGAACTGTAAACTTCAATTCTTTCTGGTGTTTCTGTGAAAAGCACTATATAGCATATGTGAAGTTTTATTCTGTTTTTTTCTGTTATGTTAAAATTAATTTGTATTTCTGCAATTGCAGACACTTGGAAGAAAATCAGATTAGTGTGATAGAACGAGGAGCGTTTCAGGATCTAAAGCAACTTGAACGGCTGTAAGTATCTCTGTTCATATGTCGATAAAAAATACAGTTTTTTCCATCTTGATTTCAATGATTATTCATTATATTCCGTGAATATAATGAATATTGATTATTCATTATGACGATAATATATGATTATTCATTATATTCCRTGAAAAGAGCTTCCTTTAATAAAAAAAGGTAGACCTGAATACCTGCCATGAATGAATTTGTTCCTAAGCACACTTGGCTTAGTATACACTAACACTGATAGTTTGTACTTGARATCAAATTTACCATTCTTTACCAAGAAAACACAAATGCTGTTAACATCCTGGTGTGGCTGGCTATCAGGAGGACGTTATCTGGGTAACTTCAGTGACTGGCRAATAAGTTTTGATTATTTAAAAGGAAAACAATGTCACCTGATCAATGCTAGTAAAGGCTGTGGTTGTGTCCTCTGTTTCACAACCAGACATTTTGTTAAATGGGCCTTTTATTTTGTTTTCTAGTTGGCTCCATTTGATTTAGTTGTGCGTAATGGCACGGCTATYAGCGGTGCCAGGGCATGGCACTAGGCTTGGTGTATCAAACACTTGTGCAGACTCCTGCTTTGATTACCAATTAAAAAAAAAAAACCATAAAGAAGTGGTGACTATTAAGGACATGACTTATTAAAATCCAGTTGCTGCTTTTAGTTGGGTGTTTGGTTTGAGTCCTGGGGCAGGAGGGAAAGGGCTTTCTCTGCCATGAAGCTGGGTTAATTTTGTCTCCCTGTGATGGGMGTGAACCAGAACTTGGGTAGTGCTAAAATACTTTTGGGAATTAACCTTTTTTACAGGTAAGTGACCAGAAATGACATGCCAGCTTGGAATGACCCTGGGTTAAATGTACTGAGGGGTCTTATTACAAATGTTCATTACAGTGGGCTGCAAGCAGTGATTTTAGTGCTGATKAGGGATTTGGTAGTAGCAAAGGGGCTTGAAGACTTAAGTCCCCGCTACTGATTGCAAAAAATCTGGAATACTGAATACCTTGGGTGAAAACTGTTTCAGGGGATGTTAAGATTYAATTTGCATTTAACTGGTCCTTTGGTCTCATTAAAGAGTTGACTTCTTTATTTCTTGTCTTGGATTACAAAACTCCCCTTTTAGGAATTGAGGGGCTGAGTTTTAAATTCTGATGATAACCTTTTTTTTWATTTTTACTATATCCAATACCTGTGTTTTGTAAGAACCCTTTTAGGTCAAGACTTCTGGCATGGTAGTTTAGTTGGTTTCACACTTGGGGGTGRTAAGAAAATAACCAGCTTAATATCTGAGAAATTAAGTACAGCTGTAGAAAACATCTCAGGCTAGCTTATCTGAGAGGGAGGGTGCCCTAAATACTAGTTCTTAATTTTAAGCTTATTATACGCAGGGAATTTTTTTCCATCATGGCTCTATTTTAGGTAAAATCAGATTCAGCCAAGCTAAGGAGTTTTGGGGGATGGAATCTCCAAAGCCCAGCTATTAGTAACCAGAAATAATAAATATTCCATGTGTTCTCTTAATGTGTTGTTTTTCTATAGGGACTGCTCTGTTAGGGAACAAAGCTAATGTATCTTGTGAAACCAGAAGTTAGGAAATTTGATCCTGCTAATAGTATCTGCTCAAGTATGTGATGTTTGAAAGTCTCACTGTTTTTTTTTCCTGTGTGAACTCTTAACTTGGCCTGTTAAACATACTGCATCTCTGCTTCTCTTTTAGGGTTGCCTGTCATTAAAATATTTCCTAAATGAATGTCCTATGAAAGGGAGGCCTGGAATCTTGCAGCCTTTTGGTATTTTAGCTTAAATCATTTTTAGGATGAAACTATAAATCCGATATTTTTGCTATGAGTCAGTAGGCTTTGGAGAATGAACTGTGTAAGTTTGGCTCGGATATAAAGGCTAAATTGAAACATTTTAGGTAATATTGAAGCTATTTTATTAAGTATTGTCAAACATTGCAAAATGTTAAYGAAGAAAGTATGATGGTTGAATTAAAAAACGCCTGGCTTTTTTCCATTTAATTTCTTTCAAATAACAAATAAAAATTTGCTTATATAGCTCAGACTTTGGAATAAGGTCGGCTTTTGATCTGTTGAAGTGGATGCAAAAGTAACCGATAAATTCTCTTTTTTTTAAAACAAAACAGCTGCATTGGGTCAGACTTTTTAAAACAAGAGTAGCTTTTATTACTGGCAAAAGACTATATAACAAGGTCTTTTATTCAAAATAACAGTGGAAATTTTATATTTACACACAGACTATATATATATATATTTTAATTTTCGCCTCACGATTGAAAGGGCATGGACTGTATTTTTTTGTTTAATATACTTTTGTTTGTGTGGCTATCAAAGCCAAGCCATCATTATTAAGGAAGTGAGCATATCTTTTTGTATGAAATGTGTTGTCTTTTATATCCTTCTCCATAACAGTCTAGGTAGATTTTTGAATAAAATGTCTATGTGATTGCAAACCATTGGTGAAAAAATAGTAATAATAAAAAAATTAGTGTATTTTTCTGTTTACAACATGGACGTTTGTTTTGATAGGAGTCTAATGCTTGCAATATCAGTAGAACCTCTGCAGGCATTATTTAAATATAGGGCAGAATATTGTCAAAATTGTTTATTAGCTTGAAGTGTGGAATTATCAGTTGAAGGAACTGCTTAAAGCAAGGTAAGATAAAAGACATGGTTATAGAAAGTTTAGTAGCAGAATCATGTGGAAGGTAGAGGCCACTTGCTCTTGTGGCTTATTTGCACTCATCTTTCTAAATAAACAAGGATCGAGTCATTGCATTTAAGCAAAATTCAGGATATATTTGCCTAAGTTATTGAATCCAAGACTCAAGAATGTTGAGTTCTGGTAACTCTTGCACCAGCACACATAATGTGAAATCCTCACTTGGACCCTCCTTTCTACTCTAGTTTTCTGAGGTTTGAAGTAGAGTGCACGTGCCCATACAAACAGTTGGAAATAACACAGGAAAACATCCTTTGAGTTTTGGCATTTCAGCTGAATGCTCTGCTGCTAACTCTATGATTTAATGATAAAGGGATTATGAAATTTCATATGCAAGGGATGTATCAAAAGGAGGGATTCGGATATGTCTAAAGGATGAACTGGAATGTCTTCTGGAGCCAGATGTCACATGTTTCTGTGAAAAATGAGGCAGGATATAAGACACCAAGTGCTCCTGACTCGGCCACAGCCAACTGCCAGAAATAGTCACGTAGCTGTTTTATCTTCAAAAGAGTGGGCTCTGGCTGGTGGCTGGTTCTTTCTGCTCAGATTAGGCTCTTCAGCTAGCATAAAAGGACTCCACATCTGAAAACACTAAAAATGTGTGTTGTTTTTTTTAAGGGGGGAGGAAGGGGAAAGGCACAAGCATGGCCAAATAAAATCTTTTCGAAGTTGGGAAAAATAATTAGGTCTTGAGGTAGCTCAAATTTGGCTTTTAGTGTCTTCTAACATGTATTTGTCTGGCTTTGGTTTTCTGTGCAGTAAAATAGAGGTCAAAATGGAAATTGAATTTGACCCTTAACTGCAGAGATGCTACTGTATATTAAGTCTTGGTAAGCTGATTCCTAAATGCTTAAGGCATTAAAGTGTATTTATATGGCATAATGTACTGTAAAATTGCTGTTAGTGACTGAAGGTGCTAAGAAGAAGAGTAAATTGTTTTGAGATGCTTCACAATCTGGATTTCATAAAGACTGAGCAGACTTTAAATCATGTAATACAAAAAGCATCTTCCATAATTAACATGCTGAGTGGAACGATGGCTAAGTGCTTCAGAGCAGTAGGCAAAATAATAAATGCGTTGGACAGTTCTTTGGTGTTGTAAACAAAAGCTTACTGCAAATCTTTGGCAGCATGGGCAGATCTATGCTGTTTATACAAGGTTTGCAGTGTATGCAGTTGAGATACTTCTCTGGAACTGCCTATATGACACTTCCTTTAAGCAGCCATATGGATGTGTAAATAAGACACTTGGAGTGTGACCTTTCGGGAATGAGCTTTATTGCTTTGCTTCCATTTCCCTACAACATTATAGATAATATAGCTAATTTGGAGTCAGTGATCCTAAAACTCTTCATACAAAAATGCTGGAGGACAAAAGAGCCCTAAAAAGCTGTGCTCTAGTATTTAATCAACTTGATTTTGATTTTTTTCATGTTTCTCTGCTCCTTCTCGAGCTACTGCATGAAAGTTGGTGTGATGCCAGTACCAGCACTGCTGCCCAAGTCCCCTGGAGCCTTAGGGGAATCGGAGATGGTACCTTCTGCCTGCAATGTGGTGCCAGGTCAGTCCTTTGCCCTGGCCTTACCCTCATGGAGAGGATGTCTGGCAAGCTGGAGCCAGCTGAAGAAGCTTGAAGATATCTTGTCATGGTGCTGGTGGGGAGAGGTGTAAGAGATTGAGGTTGTAAGGTCTTTAGGTGTTCCTGTGTTCTACAGATTTAAAGAAAAACCATGTAGGTTCTGTGGTGCCTTCTGTGAGCAAGGAGTTTGCTCCTTGTTTGTGTTGCCTGATGACCACTAGTTCAAATAATGGTTCGTTGATGTTTGTTAAACTTTAGGCCCATGTTGTATAGACTGTGGCTGATGTTTAAAAAAAGTGACTTTTACGTTATGGTTTCAAGAACAGTCTTTCAAATGAGTGTCCGTACGACTGTGTGCATTACGATTCGTCCAGAATGATTAACTAGAAATGGACAAATTACTTGCGAATTCTGGCATGGTCATGGAGCATGGRGCACACCTGCTCCCTCTCTTTCTGTGTTTGCTTGAGACAAGCTCCATCTTTCCATTTTTCTTTYTACTGAGTTACCAGACCTTCCTATTCTTTTTCTGGAGTCTATACCATTCCCGTTTATTGCTCTGTTTTAGGCTTTCACCCAAGCTTTTCTGTTCAAACTCTCTCTGAAAAATACACTGAAAAACTATTCATTTGTAAGGAGTGACTGCCTGGCTAAACTTCGCCTGAGTGCTACCCTACTACCTCAGAAAACACGTTGGCTTTGGGTGCTGCAGGTCTTTAACTTGAGGTACTCCCAAAGTATTGTCTTTATTGCTTAAGAGAGGGCTGCACGTGCTTAATTTCTGCCCCTGGTAATGGAGTGGCAGCAGGGTCCTCAAATAGCTGCCAAGTTTGAGGGTTCCTTTATCCATCTGTCATACAGGAACATTGTCCCACCGTTTGATCCTGCCAGTGACTYGGAAGCAGGAGGCTGGAGGAACCCCGGATCTCCCTGAGGTCCCAGGTGCTCTGAGCAGCCCTTGCTTTCTCTGGAGGTTGTGGGAGATCATACTCCCCATCTCTACCCTTTTCCTTCAAGCCTGCGAAGTGCTGTCCCAAGTGACATTGTGAGAGTTTGTTTGCACACTGGTACCTCCTATTTGGCAGAGAGCATACCTTAACTTTAAACCTGGGGTGATTGTGACTCTTCCTTGGAGCTTGTGGTCACTTTTCTAATTACAGTCTTGGAATTTTCTGTAGAACCTTCCATGATGCATTTCACCAGTACCCCTAACCCCAGTCAGTCAAATTTCCAGTCAGGCAGAACTTTTGGGAACTGGCTAGACTCATCTGGCTGGTCAAACTGGGTGCAAGACCTTAGTCTTGTCCCTTCCTTTCTGAAGAGCAAGCTGTACTGATATAAATCCACTCATTTAGTGCTACTTAGCTGTAATTAACCTTTGAGGTAAAGACGCCCTCTGGTAGCCTGTATCACTGACCCTTCCTCAGTCTTCCAGCTTCATGTGCCATTTCTGTCCAAGTGACCACTCTGAGGAAAGGACCTTTTGAGACTGAATTACTGGATAATAAAATAGCAGATGYAATTCAGGATAGGTAAGGATAAAATCTCTCATTGGAGAGAGAAACCATCTTGAAATGCCAAAACTAGCCACAGAAAAAGTAAGTGCCCAGGAGGTCGTTGTGAGTTTGCTTGCTCCTGAAAGAGAGATCCATGGAGGACCACTAAATATGTTGAGCTCATCCACTTTAGAAGTCTATAGGAAAATAATGAAAGCAGGTGATGCTGGTAGGATTATCATATGTACTTGTTCTCTATTGATGTTCTGTAGGCATCTGTGTGTTGACACAGCTGGAGGTGGCATCCTGAGCTAGGTGGTCTTTGTAGGACTTGAGCAAGCTATTCCAGTATTTGGATTGTATATTGTTAAAATTCAAGCTGTTTTTATTTTTTCCTGATCTACTGCTGCTTCTTACCCATACCTGCAAGTTTTAGAGAAGAGCTGTCCTTTTAAGGGAGAGAGGCTGAGATGTTTCACAAAGTCCCACTGCTTTTTATGTCTAAAGCAGAGGGATTTAACTGACAGCTCTCCTACCCCACGAAGAACCTCCCATTAGGTATCTGGCCAGAAAGGGCTGCTGTCACATCACCAGGTAGCAATCCCCGTTTCCTCTGAGGAATGACCAAAACCTCAGGTATAAACAGTAGCTTCCCTGAGAAGCATCTTAGCAAAGGACAAAATGATAGATAGGAGTTTTGTTGGTGAGACATGATGAAAACTTACACCACCTGCAGATCGTGGCTGTGCCATTCTTACATGGCCCGGGTGTGCAGAATCACACAGGGCAAAGAACAGCAGCGAGGGCTGGTGAGTAGATAGGGGTGGCCTAAGTGTGGTTAGGAGGTGTCAGCAAGTCCCTGGTGGGACATGTACTTGTTGCTTCCTGAGTCCCATCTCAGCTAAAGCAGATGACACACCTTGATTTACTCCTGGGGGAAAGAGAAACTCATTAATTTTGTATTCCWTTTGATTTAGCTTTATGAGCTGCTCTTGGCTTAAACAGCCAAAATAAATGCTCYGAAGATACAGCTTGCGTATTCACTTCTCAATATTGTGTACTGCCTACTCCAGGAGATTTCATTGCAGTGTATTTTTCTTATACTCCTTAAGTGCCCGTAATTTAGAGAAACATTAGTCATTTTCTGGAAATGACAAAACCAGATATGGTTAGGAAATATCATTTATTTATTAATTTGAACTCTCTCTCTTTACTGTTCCCACAATTCAAGCATGCAGTCAATGCAGAGTTATGGGACAGGGGAATTTGAAACTACTAGTCCCAAAAGTTGTTCTTGTTGGAAAGGAATGTTGCAGGATCTGCAGTACATACATTTCCATATAGAGTCAAGCTTGAAAGAGCTAAGGATTGAAGAAAGTACTCAACCATGTCTAGTTTCATAGAGATGCCCAGCTTATGTAGTGAAGAATAGCATGTATTCTATCGCTGAAGTTGTAACAGTTTAAGGGAAGTGTTAAATTATTTTGAGTACATAGCTGGGTCCTGTCCAGTAATGATAAATTGTCATTCACAGATAGGTATATTTAGACAATACTGTCCTTTTTGAGTTTTAATTGAATATTTTTCATGATTTCTTATTTCAGCCTTTCCTTGAGAACCTCTTATTGTTAATTGTAAATACCGAGTCGYGCTTCACGTGATGATGCCTGATCCTCATGCATTAAAGCTTCCTAACAATTTCACAGCACCTCTGCTGCCAGCACAAATCTCTGCAGCTTGAAAAARGTGTCTGGTCCCAAGTGCAGGACAGCAGGCCTTCAAAATGTACAGTTATGTCATGTAGCAAGAACTGAAGCACAAGTTTGGCCTGTGGTTAAATACATAATTCATTAAACTTTCTTGATTTTCTTCAAAGGCTCCAGCATAGGGATGAGATGGCACTGAATCTTTGAAACTGAAAGATTCAGATTGCTTTGTAGAAAGTCAAAGTGTGAAGTGTTTTGGGACGAAGCTACCAAAATTCTAAGAAGCTCTTAGGTACAAGGTTAGAACTTAATATTTTATAACAGAATACTTGCTATTATGTAATATAGATACAGTACTATATAACTATCGTAGGCAACACTAAGTGAAGTACGTAAGTACCTTGTAATGACAATCTGTCAGCATTCCAAGCTCATCTTGTTGTATACATCTTGTCAGGCAATATGGGCTCATTATGGGCTCATTTTTTCCCCTTGGAGGTAGAACACTTCAAACGTAAGTATAGAGTATGGATCTCTACTGTATGAAGACTGATGGAAAAGAGTCCATAAAGTAAGAACCGTCCGGTAGCTGATTCCTACTTACTGGGCAGGTAATTTGAGAGGCATCCCGGGCTGTGGTTTTGCTTTTGCAGAAAGTGAGTGTCCTGCTCAGTGTCTTACTAAAGTTAGCTCCATTTTTATCTTGAAAAATTGAAGTAGTTTAAGCCGTCTTAAGAAAAGATGAAGAAAAAAAAATCGAAAAGATCACAGAGAAATTCTAGTAAGAAGGCTTTTAACATATAGTGTGTTCATTTTGTCATTCGGTGGACGTTGCATACTGGAACAACCACAATATTTCTTAGCCATAAAACATGGCTGTGATCTTGGTGTTGGCTCAGTAGTAAGAGGCAACTGGCATTTGGATATCAATGCTTTATTTAAATGTTTTTTCTTTTATTCTAAGCATGTAATTATTTTACTTTTATTGAAATAATTAATCATTCAAGTATTGGAAAATATGCAGCTGTCCTGATATGAAGATACAGGTTATATGCTGCAAATGATTTATATTTCTCCTGGCCCGTTGAGCAGGAAATAAATTCCATTCTCCTTTTCTGTTATCCTGATAAAAAATACAACCAGCTGTCATGTTGGTGCGAAAGCAAAATGCTTGAGCACTACTGTTTTTGAGGATCAGGACTGAAGAAGTAAGTGCAAATTGCCAAGTTGACAGGAGATAGTTAAACTTGTGCCAGATCCATCAGCTTAGGTCTAGTAATGCTTCCTAGATATCAAAAGTGACATTATTTCTCAGAGTTGTAGCACACATGACTGATACATACGAGATAGAAATTTATCTCATATGCTTGTACTATTGGTAAGTACCACGTATGGGCTAGATCTTGTGCAAAACAGCTTTAAATAAAATGGAGATAGTAAGTTAAAAGGAACAAATATGTGCCTTGATTGACTTAAGTTTCTGAGGGTCTTATGCACACCTGCTGCTTGACCCACAAGTATATAGATTTTTCCTGAAGAATTTGCTTATGCTAGAATGTTTTCATTTAACAGGGAATCCTTTAAGCCTGGTGATAAAAACTAGTTCAAAGATTAATCCTTGTGCTGTCCCTCGTGCCTTCACCCTGTGCTCTGTGAAATAATGTCTCAGTAAATCRGGAGAACCAGAAATGTGTTTGTGTAAGTGTTTGTTTTTATGAGGCTGATGTTGAATTCAACTTGGAAATGATAAAGTAGCTTTCAGTTTCTTACCCTGTGGTGGCTATTCAGTGGAGAGAGGGGATTTTACAGAGATGAAAAAATACTTATCAGGATTTTTCCAAGATGTGTGAAGTTGCCCTTCAGTTTTATTTGCTAGTTAAGTACACACATTTGGGAAGAGGGATGTGCCCACTAGCTGCTCATGTACTATAGGCCCCACTACCCTGAAATGTCATTGTTTAGTATGTCTGTCTGAAGGAGGTAATTATGTAGTTGTGTATTGCTCAGCCACCCCTGCACAGCCAAGCGTTTGGTGTTTTATTATGATGACGGTTGCTAATGCAAGGGTGACCCTTTTTTTCCTTTTGTAAACATGAAAAAAATTGGCACCTCTTCTCTGAAGGAAACCATTAGCAGCTCTGTCAACAGGYCTGCACAGGAGGAATCCAAACACAGGAAAAGTGCCGGAGAGGCAAAGGGCAGGCAGCGAGAAAGCAGGATGCATGCCTCACTGAATTGGGTTTGCTTTGCATTAGTCCCTCTGACCAGGGCTGCATAACAGAGAGGTTGGGTTTAACAATATCATAATAAACCAGCCTGGTTTCATCAAAAACATTTTCATAGTAGGTCACTGACCCAGAAGGACTTTGGCGAAAACAAATTTGGGTTGCMTAAGTAGAGAAGA
This sequence comes from Nothoprocta perdicaria, assembly GCF_003342845.1. Lineage (NCBI taxonomy): Eukaryota > Metazoa > Chordata > Aves > Tinamiformes > Tinamidae > Nothoprocta > Nothoprocta perdicaria. The sequence goes on from NW_020454816.1 coordinate 1,095,268, forward strand.
GGTTCTGTGGGCACGGAATTCGTGAGCCTCTGGAAGTGTTGGTGGGAAAGTGAATGGAATAGGGACACTTGGAGCTATTGAGCTGCTGMTGATTAGCACTAAACATAATATGAGAGGCTTTGAACATTGCTCTTTCTGTGCCTTGTTTGTTTGAATTTCAGCAGTTCTTTATACTTGATGAAGACTTAGGGGAGTATTTGGTTAAGCAAAACATCTAAGAATTCAGTAGTTGTTTCTSCAGGAATTGTAGGAAATACTTCAGAACGCCTGCATTACTGGACAGGATTAATTTGGATAAATTTTGTTTATTTCTCTCACAAGAGTTTTGTTTCTTTGAGCTCTTAGACTTTAGAATGATTATAGGGCTTACTGTCTTAAATGCTGTTGTTTGATTTTCATGCTGTGGTGCACAGAACTACTCAGTAGTCCTGTTCTCTGAGTGAGACATTAATGACCAAGTYCAAGTACTTTAAATCTTATAGTTCTTTCTTGGGAAAATAGGTGTATGTAGTTCTTGAAGCCTATTCCTAAGAGCAGAGAGTCACACAACAGTTTAAGTTGGAAGGAGCTCTGGAGATATTGAATATTTCCAAGGAAGGAGATACCACAACCTCTTGGGGCAGCCTATTCCGATACTCAGTCACCCTCACAGTAAAGACTTTTTCTTGGGTCAGATCAGTGCAGTCTTGATCTTATTTTTCTTCTAACACATCTGTTTCATTCATGTCCTTTGACCTGGAGCTCACCTAAAACTGCAGCTTTCYGTGTGGAATAGAACGAAATAATTTGTGTTGGATTACAGTTTTTTTTTGTGTTAGTATTATGTTCTCTGTTGCTTAGAGACAATGATTTTTCTCAGTCTCAAGGTGCAATGGCATGAGGATGACGAGCAGTGAAGTTACTACGGTTCATATAAATGTTCTAGATTTGGGATTTACCTATTTGGGATTTTGAGATTGGGATTTAGCTATTATTTAAATGACTCATTACCTGGTATTTCCACTACCTATTTATTTACTTAACTTTATTTACTTTAGGTCTTTGATCACTTGGTAGAGTGTAGATGTGACACAAGATACTAGGGGAATATGTGAGATAAATGGGAGCTATGGATGCAATGAACCTCAGAAAAATTGACCCATGCATTTGAAAATTAWCTGCTTCCTTCCAGGAAGTGGATTGGTGGGACTTATCAGAAATTGTGTTTTCTTAGTTTTTAGATAATAGCATCTTTAATGACGACAATTTTTTTTTTTTGGGTGGCTGGTTATTTCTTGTGGCTTGCTCATGAGAAAATGCCTGTTGCCTAAACTGCGATAGCCAATTCTAGTAACTTTGTGATGTATTGGCCACAAGAGCTGCCTTGAACTCCTAAAATTCGAGTCGTGTCTACAGTGCGTTCTTTATTCTTAATGAATTATTTCCACATCCTCATTCCATTGGCTTTGGAAGATGCATCCCTTGGAAAGAGCATCCACTTGGACCTGGGCTGGAGATGCTGCAGCTCGTGCTCCTATTCCGCTTGTTCTGTTGGGCGGCAGCCGCAGGGAGGACGGAGGAGCTCCCRCTGCAGCAGCGTTCTTGACTATATATGGGGAGGCCCGAGGAGCTGGCCTGCTATCGAGTTATTAAGGAAGATCCAATAGAAGCAGAGTTCTGCTGCTTCTGGAAAAAAAGCACACACCAAAATCCATGCGCAAGCTAATTATACACAGCTCTTTCTGACTTCTGGAAAGAGTTAGTCTGATAAAAACACACCCCTCAAGAGCAGCATGCCTTGGAGAAATGCAAACTAGGGTTTACTGTTTGCTTTCTTGGTAGGGGTTTGGTCTGGATGGGGGGAGATGGTTCTCTGATGTAGAAGTTGGTCTGTGCTCGTTGTTTGCTTACCACTCCTAACTGTGCAAAGGCAGAGTATTCCTGCTGTATTCTTGTTGTCTTTGACACTTCAAAACTGGTGGACGCTTGGGCATATTAAAACACATTCCAGAGTAAGAGGACTAGGTCAAATTATTTCCACATAGGCTGTGAAAGAATAACGAGAAGGTTACTATGTCCTTCACTGCAYTTCATTCTGTGTCCTCAAGGTTGGGAGGCATGAAGATTTGAAGTTATTGTGAGAATGCCTAATTTTATTTATTTATTTTTTTTAGATTTGAAATAAGAGAACATGGCAATTGAGTCTACTAAAAGCATGGCAGAAATGAAGAGCAGAAAGTGGCTTTGTAAGCCTGGGGGATCGTGAGCAAGGGTAACTAGTGCAGGCTGGGGCAGTTGTGAGCAGAAAATGGGAAGTCCTGTACGGTCATGATTAGACAAGGCAGATGTCATCTACCATTCTGAGTACATGTAGCTGGTTTTATCCATACCTACTGCTGAGTTAAGAGAAGGTCCATGAAATGGTACTTGTCACTCGTACATTTACAGCATTTCTTTGGTATTGACACTGTTAGTTATTACCAGCTCTGATGCATAGGATTTTCTCRTTCATTTTTCATTCCCATTTTCAGTTCAGGCTGGTGTTAGCACATGCTTTCTGCTCCTGTATGGTGCAAGGAGCTGGCCTCAGAGCTGCTAATGCACATGACATGAAGATATTAAAAGATCCTTTTTTCATTATTCGTGTTGGGAAAATGTTGACATTTCAATTTGGTCCATGCAATTTTTTGCTTGTTTTACTAGTTTGTTCCCAGTTAGAGAAGTGTGTGTAGTGTTTACAAATTAGCTTTATCTTTCATCTTAATAGCACATTTTCCATATTAAAAGAACCTGAAAAATTAAGAGGGATTCTCATGTAATTAGACTGCCAACTGAAAGGTATTTTAGAGCTTCCAGTTTATATGCTGCTATGTGSTAGAGAAATGTAGTCTGCTTCTGATGGAGCGCAGATAACTATATATTTTTTGGAAGTCTAATGAAAAATAACCATTAAAAAATTTAACTTCCGACAGCTCTGAAAGTGTGAGCTGAGACCACCCAGTCTGCTTTGCTTGTAATGAGGGCTCCTGAAGTTGGAACTGGTGTAAACTGTCTTCCTTCCAAAAACCCGTCCTCAGCAACACGCAGTGGCATCTTTTGCAGTTGGTRTAAAAGCCTCGCTACGAACACATCCTGTAAATAGTGAAGTTCATCTACTTCACACCGTAATCCCGTATTATGGTCGCCCTGGGCTTCTTTGTAGCAACCTTGCTGAAATCCCATCATTATATCATCTGGTTTTATTTCCTATTGTAGTAATGTAAAGAGCTGCTGACAGGCTGTAGTGGACAAAGTTGGCTTCTTTTTATTTTTCTCCCTCTGAGTGCTGCACTTAGACTATTTTCCCATACAAAGAATATGATGCAGAGTAAAAGAAGAAGCTTCTTTAATGACCATAGCAGATTTCGTGATAATAATAGGATTTTCTGGTGAAAATATTGAATGAAATTATGATCATGTTTCTGCTTTACTGCTTCCGAAGTCAGTACTATTCAAAAAAGAAAACGTACTAATTCCTTGGGGTTCAATAAGTCCTGTCTTTGTGCCCGAGTCTCTTGTAGGGCATTATTTCATTTTTACTGCTTCTTGGTTACACCCAAGCTTGTCATGGAACTGCTTTGCTCTTAAAGTAACTTTTAGAAACTGCTTCAACTACATTGTGTTCCCTGAGGCTGTTCTCCCAGGACAATGTCACAAATGCCTTCAATAACAAAGGAGGAAAAGCTAGCTTGTTTAGTGCCAAAAATGAGACCCAGATGTTTTTGGTGTGAAATAAAATAAAGGACCAAATTGGGGAGTGAACCCAAAGCTCCTTGGATGCTTTCCAGCTGTTAGTGGCTGCAGTACTATGTTTGCTTCTGTAAAATTACCCTTGCTTTAGAAATTTAAAAGCTCTGTAATGGTGACTTCGGGCTGGAGCACAACGGTGTTTGCGCAATCAGTAGCAGCAAAAATATTGATGCTAAGTCACGTTTGAAAGATGCTCAACTTGGGGAGGGAACAGAGTGTGGAGTACTGCAAATTTTGCAGCAAATACGCAGTTGTTTCATTTAGATATCCAGCTGTGGAGGGGCAGTAGAAAAGCAGACCTGTAATTCAGAGGCAGTGGGCACCTCTCACACTGCTGGAGTAAAGCCAGGCCATCAAACTGGCATAGTGCTAATTGCCATCTTTGAACTGCTACAAGCCAGCTCCTTTCTTCATATTTCTCCACCATAACCAAGCAAATTCAGTGACCGTGAGGACTTCTGCTCTTGCCCGCCATAAACATTTGCAGTTTGCATAAAACATGTTCTAGTGATGTGATGTTTAAAATGTTCACATCAAGTTGGTAGCTTTAATGAGGAATGAAATTACCTTGGAAAATGGCAGTTTCCCGAGTTTGAATAATCCTTGTTTCTCATTTCTAGTTGGCTTTTATGCTGCTCGTGTACATGGGGAGGGAGGTGAGGGTCTCTCAGGGGCAACGGAGAGGGCATAGAGAACATTTCTGGCACAGTTAGGAGCTGTTCCCTCTCTCTACATTGTAGGAAAAGGATTTTCCACCCTTGCTTTTTCCTCCCGGTATAAGTTTTCTGCAGGTGCAAGTGCAGAGCATGAGGCTCAAAGAGCTCCGGTAWGAGGAACAGTCCCACTCCAATGCCCGTGCGTGTTGTCTGTGAACCACGCAGTCCCACTGTAGACAGAGGCTCCTGCTTCCCAGTATTTCTCATTTTTATGGCACATGACAGATTCCTTGGATGTATCTGTGTAGGGTGCATCTTGTTGTGCAGTTGTTGAAAAAAATGTATTTGTCCAAGTGAATATTCATGGATGCTGCAAAGTATGTTTGATCATTGGAAAGGAAGGATGTATGTAAAAATAAAGTTATGGCCTGTTGTACTTCCAAATGTGTGGTGTTCATCTCCATCCCTACCCCATGCAAAGGCCTAGATCAGATTTAGCTGTTATTTACTTTGAAGGATGTAACTATTTGCTGTTCCATTGTCTTAATAGTTCAGGGAATCATAATAGTTAAACTTTTCCTCCTATCCCAGCTTCAGACAGAGGAAGAAATATTATTAGCYTGGTTGGAGCCAGGAAGGTAAGAATTTCACAGTTAATAACTTCCCCGTTGTTTTTTTAAGGGCCCTTGATAGCCTGTGATTGACATTGCCCTTGTTTTCTCCCTCCCTTGCCCTCGGGACATGGGAGCCCCCACGCGGGCAGGGGACTGGGGAGGGCAATTAAGTGGCCCTCCTATGTGTATGAGCACAACTGTATGGGAGGGCAGAGCCCTTGGTTGCTCCTTGTTGAAGCAGAGGTTTTCAACATGTGGTATATGGCCTCTTCAGGATGTTAATAAAACACTGGCAAATGGCCTTTGTAGTTTTAGTGATTTGAAAAATTAGGAACTAAACAAGATGGTACTTTTAGGCTACCTGAATCATCAGCTGGGGAAAAAAATTGGTTGGTAACAAGCTGAAGTTGTGAAGTATAGACATTTGTTTATTTGTATTGTATGAGAACAGAATTGTGCCAATTATATCTAGGTGGAGTCAAGAAAGTTACCTGAGGCTTATGAGGATGTCACAGTTGGACAGAAGGGTTTGGGGAGAAACAAAGCAAAGCAAAAAGCAACTAACATGTATACATACACATATGGATAAATAGGTAGGCATACATATGCATGTATGCACACATACAAGTACACATATTTCTTGTGCAATTGCAAGAGTAACCAAGATTTTTTACTTTGTCCCTTGATTTTTCTAATATTTTAGAAAAACAAGTATTGAATCTCACATTGAGCSTCCTTTTTGAGGTGTAAAGTCAAAAACTTCGCACAGTATTGAAGGCATGGGTGTGTCATGGGTTTATATGGAGAAATAATGATCGTAGATATATTTATATTTCTTCCCTAATAACTCATTAAACTTTTGCTTTTTGGATTGCTGTACCACACAGAGTGGGTGCTCTTATGGATCTGCTTCCTGAAAAGCAGTCATCAGCTTGGAGACTGCAGATGTGAGCATGACCTTAAAACAGAAATCAGTTTCCTAGCATATGTTTTATTTGCAATGAGTTATATGTGATTTGGCCGTTCAGATGCTCGATACCATTAGCTCCTTCTGCAGTTTGTATCAGCCATCACGTAGTGACACTTAGAAGTGATACTTTTGTGTCTCTTAGTGGCCACCTCTGTGTTTTCCCTGTCATTAATGAATAAGGCTGAGCAGCTTGAACCTGCTTGGAGCTCCCTTTCTGTTTCACTAGTGACCTCCTTATTCTGTTTCTTCTATATTAACCAACTGTTTATCCATGCAAGGTTACTGTGGCATCTTGAGATAGATTCCATTGTACTTASAAATATTCCAGTGTTTCAAAAGCTCTTTATAGCTTTATTTTTAAAGCGCTTTCCGATTTTTTTTTAATGCAGGTCCAAACCAGGTCAAATGTAATCCAAGAAATCCAATACAGCTGTATTTTTACAGCCCCAAAATGTGTGTTATATCTGATGGTAATATTGAAACATAAACTGTTTGGTACTAATGTTTGAGAATGGATCCTGTACACCTATTTAATAATTTCCTTTACTTATGGGTTACCTTATTACTTCTCTGCAAGTAGCCATCTGTGGTAGCTTTAAACTTAGTCTCAGCACCATACCCTGATGTGACAATTAAAATCTTTACCATGAGATCAGTGAAATTAATCTTACAACAGACCTGAATTACTATGAAGGCATGACAAAATACTTGATTTTAGTATCTTTTTTTCCATGTAAAAGGACCATGCAACTTTATTTTTATTGTAAATGTTAGGTTTTACTTTGAATTTCAGCAGTCTTCAAAGCACAAGSAGCCTTATTTCAGCAGTTTAATTTCAGATAATTCATTAAATTTTTGAAATAAGGCTGCTTATGCTTCACGTAATTCATTAAGTTGGTTCTGGGTGAGAGAAAAGCTGCAAAGATGCTGAGTTTTTGTGTGTTCTCCCTGTTTGGCTTAAAATGCCACAGGTGCTGTCAATTAGCAGAGTGGGGTCATGGCCTGCAGGCAGTTGCACCTGAGATGGCCTCAATTCTTTCTATTTGTTTTTCCTTTATCTGCTCTTTCTTTTAAATCAGCTATAGTTGATAATAGCAAAATTACTTTGGGAGTATGCCRATATTAGCTGAATAATAACTTTAGRTAGTCCTAGTAGGTAGAGTACCTTAAACAGTAGCTACCACTATGTTCCCCTGGCCAAAAGGTGCCTGGTTGCTGCCACGAAGGGTTAARCCTGGATGTCCATGCATGCCTGAGCCCGGCTTGCACCTTTATCAACCTTGAGTGAGCTCAGCTGCAACAGTGCCTGACCCTGCAGTGCAAAACTTGGGCTCTTCTGGGAGAGAGGAGGCAGCATTTTCTTTTCTTGTCCTTTATTTTATTTTTTCCCTCTTTTTTAATATATCTTTTCTGAAGTTTTTCTCTCAGCTCCTTAACTTGTTTTTTTTTCTGGACTATATTTTAAATAGTTTAGTGTCTTATTTCAGGGAAATAGTCATCTAACTAGGCTGTTGTGGCAGGTAAGTCTTCCTCAGTGCATAGCTCACTCTTTTTTTCTTTTAAAGATATATTTACTAATTTACTTAGAAGTACCCCATGCCAATCTGATTTTTTTTTCATGTCTATCCTATTTTGTATCTGCCTTGAAAATAATTTCAAGCAGTTATGCAGGATAATGGTTCTCAGGTAACCTGARGTATATATCTTTCAGAGTAATGCTGATATGTCTTGTTCTCCACAGCCCTGAAGAAAGGAGTCATTCTTCTTTTATTAAAAACTTATGGGCAGATATAGAGGGAGGAGACTTCATCATATAAAGTTATAATTGAAAACTACTGTGTTGTACAAAATTATGCATGTGTATCTATGTAGTGTATTTTATGTGAGTGACTATTCCCGCAAAATCCAGTTCTGCCTACKCAAATGTCTGAAGCTTTAACCCTCTGTTCCTGCATAAAGGTGATTGCAGGGCTTGATTATTTACACACGTACATTAGCTTGTGCCCAAAACTCAATTTCATAGTTTAATAACCAGTGTTAATTATGAAAATTATGCTTAGACTTTGGAATCATTTTAGAAGAGGCAGCATTTGAATTCTGTAGTGAATTCCTGCATACAGAAATGCAGGTCACCTGTGTTGACTGTTTCCTGCTCTGCAAGGGCTCTCCTGAGAGGCTTGAGGCTCCTGAGAGGCTCCTGTGGTACGTGGGGGCTCCTGGAAGCCCTTTGCTGATGTGCTGAGAACTATYGTGAGGAGTTAGGAAGTGGCTGGCTTGTATTGTCACTTTTGGGGGGGTCATTTTTATGGGCCACTTTTCATCAATAGTGCTAGGTCCAATAAACCTGTGTGGTGCTGCACCCCGCACCCCTTTCCCMAGGCCCAGCTCAGTGTTGCTGGACTTGGGCTCTGTGAAGCTGCCCATGTGGCTGTGGGTTGTGTGGTGGGTCTGCTTCTAACATCATATAAGAGGATGGAGGGGAGGTTTTCTCCTGTGTGCTGTGGGTTGCAGGTGGTTGGCATAGATGAGAGGAGGAGCTGGGGGACCCTCAAGTTCATTAGCAGGGCTGGAGGGAAAATGCACAGGATCCTTTTGGAAGCTGACTTCTCTCTCCAGATCCACAAAACGAGAGAATGGGTGCAGCATTCTCGTTASCTGGATAGTCATGTTAACCACACTTGCAAAAATTGATGGGCTTTTAAATAAAATTCCATTTGTTTCCAAATATCATTTCTCTATCACTTTTATTTGAAACATTACAAATTTAAAAACAGAAATATTTATATTCATAAAATATAGGTAGTTTCAATATAGAATATAGAAGATAAACTCTTTTTTTAAACAGGAATTTGCYTTGTCTTACTTGTAGTAGTCAGTGGCTTGATGTTTTCCAGGGTATTTTATCAATTTAGAAATACTATTCTATCAAGGAATGTTGTAARTGAATCAGGACCTTTATAAAGAAGGTTTGCGGCCGCTCGGTGTTTGGCAGTGTCACTGAGGGAGCCCTGCTGGGGGCTGCAAGGTGACCTGGTGCTCTGGGCCCAGAACCATCCATAATTTCTGGGGGTGGGAAGCACTGTTGTGCTCTACCTGGGTCTGTGTGTGGGCAAGAAGTGCTTGCTGAGCTCATGGAGCTRTGGCACAGCTGTGAAATATTGAGTCTTGCTGGAGATGAGGTGGTTTTCCATGCAATCAACTGGGAACTGGAGGCGGCTTGGGGAGACTTGAGTAAAGAGGGAAGCAGCTTCCAGTCTTGCTGAGGTGCTTCTCCTTGTAACGCTGAGGTAAGGAAGCAGTGCAGCTGGGAAGCTTTGCCCGCTTTGATGAAGGAAAGGGTTTAGGAAGGGAACACRACATGATTTTGGATCTTTGGGTCTTTGGCTGCATGGATTCTGCATGGAGATGAGCGATGGAGATAGTGTCTTGCATTTGGCACTGCTCTGTCAAGCTGGAGGGCAGGGTACTAATAAATAGCCATTGTTTCCATTAATTTCAAACCCCTTTTTTTATGTCCTCTGTGTAGGATTTTAAAACATCCTGAGTTGCACTTTAGTACTTGTGTATCAAAAAATTTCCTAATGATACTTCCCTCAAAAAATATTTTTAGCAGTGTAATTAGAAATTGTACTAGGGCTGGCTATTGGTGGTGTTTTGGCACTTAATAAAAAACAGCGTGTTTAAACGTGTGCCATATTGAACATATTTATGTTTGCAGAAGTTAATCTGGTCTCTYTATCTAAGCATGGCAGCGTGAGTTGCCTGAATGCAGTAGGTGGTGTTGGAGAGAAAATGCCCTGCTCGCTCTCTGCTGGGATCAAACCATGGATAAAATGAGATTTTGCAAGAATTAGAGCTTGAAACAAGTCTTGGAAATTGATGGAAATGTTTGGAGAGCTTCCAAAGCTTGAAGCAATGCAAGCTGTGTTTTTCTCGTTGCTGTTGTTTGGTTGCCTTTTTTAATGGTGGTTGTTAGCTCAGATACTTTTGTTTTTCCATTGCTTACCTAGTTTTGGAATACTGGATGCAAGCTGCCACCATGACAGCAATACTGTGCACTTAAAATAGAGACTAGTATCGGGTACAGTGGGTAAGTACATGAGCACTAATATGTGCTGGAAGGTTGCTCTGAATATTGAGCTCTCCACGAGTTAGGACAAGGCAAGAGTTTTGTTAAGCAGTTGGTCTCTATGGGTTAATTCAACTAGAGATGAATTCAGCATTCACTGAGTGCTGCAGTGTGAAAACAGTAAAACGGTCTTTATGGCAATATTGTATTTTTATGTTTCTGTATTCTGTGTACTGTATATGTGTATATACAATATATATTTTAAAAATTCAGCCCAATAGGAAATGTCTGCAGCCCATCTACAGTTTGAAGGTCCCTATCACAGTTTTTCCTTGTAATTCATCCTGATAAGTATCAAGTGTGATCTAGTATAAACATGCTTAACTGAAAAAAGAATTTGATATGGATTAAATTAGACTTTACTCTGCTGTCAATACTAAACTACTAGCTTCAAGATCAGCTTTAATGAACCAAAAACATTTGACATGTCTTATGGAGGAAGGGTGCTGGTTTAAAACTTGCCATGCACTTTCCAAAAGGCTAAAGAATGCTTAGTATCTTTTGATGGACCTTGGAGTTGAGGCTTTCTTGAGGTTCTGCTCCTTGATCCAAGAGTTAGCCACCAGGCAGATAGTGGGCAAAAGCACTAAAGAAGACACCGTTTTGGTGTCAGTATTTGTTTTTTTCCTCAAAAGAACGGGGCCGTGTGGATATGGGCTGCGTGGAGCGTGTGGCCATGTCRCGTGGCGCCGGCCCAGCCGCCCTCGGTGCGGCCTGCGTGGCGGAGAGGGGAGTTGGTGGTTCCCTCTCCCCCAGCCCGGCCTCCTGTGAGGCCTGTGCAGATGGTGGCCATATGAAGCGGCTGCGTTTGCGTCCCTGCAGCCCTAGCTGGATCCCCGAGGAAGTTCTTGCAATTTCAAACGGATTCAGGCTTCTCCGCCTGGAGATGCTCGATGTGTGAGGGAACTGGGCACCAGCTCTTGGGCGCCAAGCAGCAGGGAGATCCTGAAAATCCAGGCGCCTTTTGAGATCTGAACTCCAGCAGAAATAGATTTGTTACCRAATTTAGTGAACATTTAATGTTGATAGGGAAAGAGGAAGGCAAAAATATGCTCTTATATATGAGCATAATTGGAACAGCAGAGCTGTGTTTCTTCAGCTTAGGCCAGCTCCCATATGCAAGTACCTTTCCATGAGGCTGGGAAAACTGGTTTGATGTCAGAAAGAAGGTTGGAGGAAAAAGACTTGCTTATAAATAAAACTGCCTTTAGATTTTGTGTTTTTACACTTTACCAAAGGGAACAGGTTTATGCTTTTTGTAGCTGGCAGCCTGGTGTCACTTGTAACACAGMAGGCTTCTTGCAAATGATAAAGTGTGTTCCGAAATGTAAAACTCTTCAAGGTAAGTCAAATGGATTAACATATAAGCATTGAATTTCTGCCTAAAACCTTCTTGGAAATACCCTAAAGAAACAATCACATCAGCACATTGTKGGTTATCTGCTTTTTTCCTCTTTTCTCCAACAGTGCTCCTCAGCTTCAAAGGTGATGTTTAAGAAGTCACTGTCAGTAGGCCTCAAAGATGAAATGAAATTCAAAAGTTGTGTACTTAGTATCTCTACCAAAGGGTTCAGGCTTTGAGGTGAGGGTGTCTTGACTCCCTACCTCAAGCATTATAGGCAGGTGGGCTGCGTGTGTCTCCTTGGTAGACAGCACATTCTGTGCTCAGTTCATAGCACAAATTTCAATTCCGTGTGTTAATAGAGGCTGTATGTGGTTATGCATAGTAGAATAAGCTGCTCAAGTTGGAAGATAATTAGTTTTTGTTTGATCGTTCTACTTGTGTTTTTGTTTAGGCGTCTCAACAGGAATAAACTGCAAGTTCTTCCAGAGCTGCTCTTCCAGAACACGCAGAAGTTAACAAGATTGTAAGTAAAATCTGACTTAAATTTGTATTGTATGTATGTTCGTGAAGGTGTCCTACAGCTTTTGCACATTYGTTTTGACTGTGATGAGATGTTTAATTTTGGATATATCGGAACTCGACGATGCTAAGCATTCCTAGTGATGATGTGTTGTCTTTGCATTTACAGTGGTAATTCAATGGCAAATGTCAGAGTAAAGAATTTTTGTTTCCCATGTGTTGTTGATTGCAAGGTGAAATATTTTCAGCTCTCTGTAAAGAGTTATAGAAAATGAAAAAGTGGGAAGTTCTTATATCAGCTGTACAAAGTCCAGATGTCCAGAAAGAGAGACAGTCTGCACATGGTTATAATAATGTTAGCATGTTGATGTAATAGTTTGTTACTGCAATTATTTGTTTCTCTTTTGGATTTTGTGCCTTTTTTGCGTTCTAAAAAAAAGGTCTTTTTGGACTAAGCCAAGTCACTGTGAGGCAGACAAGTCAAGTTGTGATTGATGCCTTTTTTAGCTAGGAAGATGAAAAAATAAGGGAAGAAMCAGACCTTGGAAAGTTAAAGGCTGTGATAGAAACTGTTCAGCGGACATTAGGACCTGTGTGAGCAGCAAGATAAGACTGGGGTTAGCTCAGGCTCCCATTGCAAAGGGAGGCCTTTGGGGCTGTTTGGTTGTYTTATTTTGTGCAATGCCCTTGTGATCTGGTAATACCAGTTARCGTGGATGAGCAAGTGGCTGCACAGTTATGGCAGAACAAAATCATAGGCTTCCTGAAAAGAAGTTTTTTTTAAAAAAAGCTATTGTATATAGCTCTTGGACTAAGGTTTAAGTTATGTTCTGGTCTGTCTTGGAAACTTGTATATGGTAAAACTTTGCCAAAGGACTGTGCTCAAGTCCTTTGGAAGACAAGTCAGGAAGACTTGTGATTTCACCACTAAAATCATAAAGTTGCTCCAGGTTGGCTGCTCCAGGTTGGCTGCTCCAGGTTGGCTGCTCCAGGTTGGCTGCTCCAGGTTGGCTGCTCCAGGTTGGCTGCTCCAGGTTGGC
>NW_020454816.1:1108668-1128611 GCF_003342845.1 Nothoprocta perdicaria
TCCAGGTTGGCTGCTCCAGGTTGGCTGCTCCAGGTTGGCTGCTCCAGGTTGGCTGCTCCAGGTTGGCTGCTCCAGGTTGGCTGCTCCAGGTTGGCCTACTCATACAGATTCTTAAACCTGTTTTAATAACTCTGTGTGGTCAAGCAAATGTTTTAGCAGCACAGCAAATAGTTCTTTCTGTGGAAACACAAAATACATTGTGATGCTGAAGATTTAATTTTGGAGTCAAGTGACTCTCTAAAAGATGGGCTCTTTGTCAAGGTTTTAAAGCAAACAGAGTGGGATTTTGTGGTGAGTGYTGCTGATAAAGCTTTGGAGGATTTGCTTAATGAAATCCACCCTTTTGTTAGAACTTCCTYTTGAAAAACTGTGCAAACAAGTGTTTTGGAGATCCAAATTGGAAAATGCTATTGTCTTAGTCTCAAGATGTGCTTGAAAAGGTTTGCCGGATTTGTATTTGATTCGTTTTGATTGGTCATGGCTTTTCAGTGCACTGGAAAATATTTTCTGTGAGGACTGAGTGATTCAGGTGTATTTGAGGTTTGTTATGTGTGTTTTRAGAGATGTTCCGTCTTGAAATTCCGCTCGAATATAAAATCTGAGCTGGTACTTACTTGCCACTAGTGTTATCTGGTCTTCAGAAGATGCCATATGTATTTATTTCACAAAAAGCTGGGCTCAGTCTTTCTAAGAGACTTACGTGTATCTACAAATGTGACTTGATTTAATATGCTCTAACTTCCTCTAAGTGGTAGCATTGTCTGTGATTTATGTGAGGTAGAAAGGAAATATCTAGTTATTTGTGGCTTCCGGGGAAGGTGGTTTGGGTTGATAGCTTTATCTCTCTTGTGGAACTTCATGTGAGGAAGCCCTGAGTCAAGTAGTGGAGGCTGTTGAGTACCAGCGGTTTTTGCTGCCATATAGTCTTTAAAGACAAGGACCATACGTTTGGTTTTAGGATGTAAAGATTGCAGTAAAATCATGTAGAATGGAATAATAAATGTGAATGTGGCGCTCYGTAGTGCCTCCCGACAGATACTGTGAAAACCTGAAACATCTGTCTATATTCACTGATGTTTTTGAGAGCTGTGTTTACCCTGACATAATGTTTGAGATCAATCACTTGAGCACTGTTTGTCAGAAGAAATATCCTTTTTTTTTGTTAAACATAGAAGTGTTAGATAACAACATGTATTTTAAGTTAAAATATATCTTGACTAAAACTGTTTGGCTGTACTTGTTTCAGAGAAGGAATAAGAATGARAAATTTTTGACCTACTGGAATATGTAAAAAGTAAATATACTTGACAGAGTAGGAATATACATTTTTAAAAGATGACTTTTTTTGCGTTACTCCCTTGTTCCTACTAGTAGCTTTCAGAGATGCTTTTTTGATGTATACAACTAGTCATGTAAGTACAAATCTGTGCACATTTTTTAAAGAATTTTTGCAGATTTAAATACAGCATTTGTCATACAAATGCAATAAACACTTCTCAAACACAAATTCAACAGTGCAAATCTACTTATCTTCTACACGTGTTTTTTAGTCAAGTGGACTTGTCTAGTAGCAGCTTTGACTTCCCCTTGCAGGAGTGACGGGTGGTTATGAGAGTGGTGAAAGGGAGCACACAAAGTGAATCCAAGTCACAGGTATGTGAGGGAGGGAGGTCTGGTGTAATCTAAGTGAAGCCCAACTGACATAGAAGATGTAGGGAATACTGATCTGTGCTTTCATTGTCCATAGTGTGTGTATATCATATGTGTTTCTGTAATTTCCACCTCTAATGTCTAGGCTACCAAGTAATGAATTGGTTATTTAATGGTTGTGATCTTGACCACCTACTAAGTCCGAAAATGAGCATTTGAATAGTTGGGCTTATCACAGTACACCTGGTGTGTGCTAAGAACTGGATATTGCCATGCAATATCCCCAGTAAGGAAAACATTGGGATATTGGGAAAAATGAAGAACTTCATTTTGCGCACACAGCGAATGTGTGTGAAATCAGCAGCGATGCTTGTGGCTGCTCTCCCTGCCTGGCCAACTCTAGGCAGTTTGCTGCTGTATTAATAGAGATGCAGACTTGATATTTTGAAATATAAGACTGAACACAAAGGTGGAGTAGTCATGATAAACGCTGTGGGAGTTGAACATACATTGACAAAAACATAAGCAGCATTTGGCTGAAGTGCTGTGATTCACCTGCTTAAACGCATGAGTTTTGCCACCTGGAATTTCAGGAAATACTCTGAGTGTTTCAGGSAAGACCTTTTAGTGTTTTAGGAGTGGTTAAAGATTTTAAGATATATTTGAAGACTTTTTTCACTTTTCTGTCAGCTGAAAGATGCTGGTTATTGCAGGAACCAGCTTGGTTGAATATCAGCAATCTCTGGAAATGGACTAGTTCATAACTCGAATATTAATTTTCTAATCAGTGATGTGTCAGAAAAGCTAGAAGGGACATTTGGTGCAGTTGAGATCTTTTCTTCCACATCTCTGCTGCTTGCACAGCTTGCCCTGGTGTCCAACAGTCCCTAATATTTTTCTTTTTTGTCATCAAAGCAGATTGGGTGCACTCAGGAGCTCTGCATTTAACACTCACGTGCCGTCTTTCTCATAGCTACTCAAATTCGAGTGCTGAAGTAGTTACAATCTGAGAAGTTTTCTGAAAGTATCAGTTGACTTTAGGTAACTTGGCTTTTCTCTGCAATTCCTCCAGCCTCAGAGCTGCAGAATATCCTCGTCTCGCCCTGTTCTGCTCGGGCTCGTGCGTCACATCTGGTTGATATTAGAGGCAGGAGCGTAGAGGGGAATTGGCCTTGGCTGGAATGTGAGACGTCCCACAAAATGAGGTTCTCATAAAATTTTGAGCCTTTTCTTTGAGAAAGAATGGCTTTGGGATTCGTGGGTTTTGTTTGCTTTAATGAAGGTAAAAGTTTTAAGGTTATGTTGACTGGAGAGTGAGCCCTTGACTGGATTATCCAGTGGGAATGCATACTCTCGTTCTGTTTTCTTGATTTCCTAGATTTTAAGCGTCTTAAATTTTTTTTATTTGTGAGACAATTAAGTATCAACTAGTTAGAAGTGCAGGTACTTGTTCAGAGAATTGAACCAAGGAAGACACATTTAATAACTCTAGAAATGGAAAAAAAAAAAAAAAATTTTTTTGGATACCTCCAGATACTTTTCTCTCTATTCCTGTTTATTAAGTAGTAGTAATCTTAATACAGAAGGTGAAATTCATGAAAAGTACAACAAATGGAAACACGTACGTTGTCTAAAGCTGTAAAAGCGTGTTTTGATTCCAAGGTCACTGTTCTGTAGCATTCAAGATGAATTCTGCCACTTCAGTATTTTGTGAAGATAACTTGCTGTTATTGTGTGCTGATGTCATGAGCTTCCTTGGCATTCACAGCAGTGTTACAGAGTGATCAGTGTGCATCTGTTTGGTCACCACAGGGCAGGTATACCAGAAGCCCAGAGGATTCTTAAATAACTTGAAATGACCAAACCCAACYAATAAGACTGTGTTTGTTCTGTAAGATTATATTTGCTTACTTGTTATGATTTCCGTAACTAAAGCCAGCTGCCAAGATGAAGCAAAGTTCCTTCCTTTGGATGAAAAAACCCTTTAAGAGAACTTTACAGTCAAGGTTTGCAGTGTGAAGCTATTGTTCTCCTGCGTGTAGCTATGGAGCATTGGTTGGACTCGGTCACTTGTAAWGGACAAAACAGTTGTGTATTTTTAAGTTTTGTTAGTTGTCACTTGAACAAATAAATCAGAGTATTAGAAATATTTGACTAGACTGTAAAATGTAGTAATTCACCTGCCAGTGTAATATTGGAGTCTTAGATCTGGGCTGGTGTCTGCTAGCCTGGGCAAAACCAGCTCTTGGCAGCACCACATGGTGCTCTTGATCTCAGATTTTTTATACTTTGAAATTACTGGAGTCCAAATGTTTTATAGTGTTCAGTTATAACTCAACCCAGAGGAGACTCAGGAAGCAAGATGAACAGAAAGTAAATACTAGAGGCTAGGTATTGATGATGATGAAAAGGATTCGGGCACCTAGGAGGGTATTTCCCACCTGTATGGCTTGCCAAAAATTGAAATGGCAACTTGAAAGGATTGCCTGAAYTGTGGTCCATAAGTTCTCCTTCCTAGCTCAATGCTTTGCAAGCTCTGAGGATAAAATTCCGAACTTGTGGCTCAATTCTGAGGCTTTTATCCAGAGAGTGCCATCAGAAGCTGATTTAGAAGGGATGAGTTCATAAATTTTCTTGTGTCCTCTTTATTTGCCCATTTACCCCTTCCCAGCAGGACAGACCTCGGTGAGCTGTCCTCGAGCTCCAGGATCATTCCATGCCCATTAAAGCAGGACCTGAACTGTGCAGCTGTGTCTGCTTCCGAGCTATGGTGCAGCCCTGGCAAACTCATGCGGGCTGTAACAGCATTCCAGGGGTTTGTCCATCATCCAATAATTGTTGTTTCACTGTGTACAGATCACAGCAGGCCTTTTTAGAAGACAGTAAATAATAACAGTAAGTGTTTGCTGTTCTCCAGGGTGCACTTCTGGCTTGAGAGAGACGTGTGTTAGGTCAGAAGCTTCTACCACTGATAGCTGCATAACTTGTATACCATTTATCAAGCTGAAGTCACTTCATATGCTTTTTTTGGCTCTGGCTGTAAATAATGTATTTTGCACTTTTTAAAAATATGCAYACAATTTGTGTTTGCAGAGTCTTAGTTTTTTCTGAGAAGTTGACTTGCTTATTACAGAAATACAATTTTTTAAAATATGAAATTATAAAAGATGTGTCAAAGTAAATATTAGAGACKCATCTTTTATGCTGCTTTTTCCACAGTTTGAAATAAGTTATTTACTGTTACAATGTGCAGATGTTTTGGGGAACTGTGTCTAAGCTAAGTAGAAGTTTTGGGCGAAGAAAAGGTGCTCCTCAGAAAACTGTATTTTAGGGCTGCGTTTCTTCTAAGAAATAGCTTTTGCCAACTTTTCTACTGCTCAGGCTGTCCTGTTACCTTGATGTGTAAGGCAGTTTGGAGCAAAGGGATTTCCAGAAGGAATGCTCACACATGTAAATGAATTTTCCACCACTGCTCTGCTTTGCAAGTAAGTTGTTTTATCTAAAAGCTTTTCCTCTTGGTTACTTGTTTTGAACAAATAAACCCTTCCATTCTAAAAAGGAAACCTACTGTTGGATGCAACTGAGTCTAGGAATCAGGGAACTCCCAATTTCTAAGWTGAATTTGCCATTAATTTGCTTGGTTGCCTTGGTCATGGTACTGGGTTATCTTCATGGATGCATAGACCGTTTCTGAGGGCCAGTTCTACATCTTGTGTGAAAGAACTGGGCAATCATGGAAGTAGTGAAAATCAGTCTGAATTTAATGGTAATTAAGCTCTCTCCTCTTCATTATTTGTTGCTCTTTGGCTTAAAAAGTACAGTATAAGGTGTAAGGTGAGTTTATCTCTTGAAGGATGTGATGTCAAGTGGTAGAGAGAAGATGATCTGTGCAGCAAGCAGGTTCTGTCACATTCGGGCTCGGTGGAGGCCAGCCCTGCATTGGATTGATCTGGGGGAGCATCCTGCAGGAGCTGTAAAATGTGATATTTATGGCTTCTGTATCGTGCTCACACAATGAGTAACTACAGCTTTAGGGTCCTTGGGTAAGCAGAGTGAAGTGCACTGTCTTGTGGTAACTTCCCTGGGAAATGACAGGGTTCACATTGGTCTTTTGAACAGCTCCTGGTGACCCAGACTATTTTTCTGCTTTTATSTGAGCTACAGTGAAGATGTGATTAGAAGTCCATGGTTGGTCATCACCCAAGTGGATGGGGCCCTGGCTCCCAAGGGTGGTCATGTCTACCCTCTGCCAGCTCTGAAATGCCTCCTTCCTAGCAGTCTTCTGCTTCTGTTTTTAGTGGCAAACTAGGATCTAGGAGAAAAACACAGTGACTCAGCTGCTTGCTATGATGGTTTTCACATGACTGAAAGCTATTAGAGAGTTCTCAAAGCTCTGTAATTGTGGGTGGGCACGTTGGCTTTCATTTTCTTATTTTAGTCTGCAGGACTTGGATGTTGAGCATGTAGAGTTGGTGACAGGCGATGAAGAGGAACTGAATCTTGGTTGTTTCTGTAGGTGCTCTGACTGATGGTCTTTGGCCTTTCCTGCTTTTGATGTCTCTCTTGTGCTTTGAAGAGCACGTGGTACCTTTGAAACTAAGGTACTAGAAGTTACAATAAGTATGCCAAGGTACATGGAAGCATGGGGACCTTGGCCATGACTCTGTCTTCTCTTGAAAATTAGAAAGAAGTTCATTTAGCAGAAATGTTCCTACGGTGTTTTCTTGTGTGCACCAGCGTTTGAATGTCAGCTTGGAAAGAAGCTTGTGAAAGTAAGCTTTCCTTGAGGCTTTCAGTCCTGAATCCTTTACCAAAGTATGATGATGTTAAGAGATAAAACCTTGTGAAATTGTGCAAGCACATCCTATTTCTCTATGAAAGTTTCAGATATTGATACTGGGAGAAGTTTTTTCCGTTACCTGTGAGCACTAAGATGCCAGAGCAATGCCGAGGATGCCCRAGGCATTGCATTTTTCTCTGTGGCAAATATGTGCTGAGTTGAGTACCCACTGGCAGCATTTCTGTGCAGCTTTAAATGGCCCTTTTGGAATTACACAACAATTAGCTACTTGATGGAATTTGCAGAGAAAGTTCTGCAGCAAACAGCTGGCCTCATCCATCCAGACAGCATGGGGATTAGCTGCAGGGATRGACCAAGTGGGGACTTGTGCGAATCAGCTGTTATGGCTGATTCGGAGGAAGCAGCTTCCACTCAGGAGCTTCCACTCCTTTCATTTTTGAGTTTCAAGACTGGTATTRTGATATCAGATTCTTTTCTCCTTGTCTCCCATAGAAAAACAGTTTTCTGGTTTGCTTGCTGCCATTTAAGAAAGCATGAAATGCAGCAATGCCATCTGACTTGGGAGCTGGCCCAGCTCTAAGTGCCAAGTTGAACCAGGTGGTCTCTGGAGGTCCTCTTCGGTCCAYGTGGTATTGCGGTCAAACATTTTTATTTTTTTTAATATTTGATGCTAAAGCTCGCAAGTTTTTAGGTGGTTCAAGGGATTCCTGAAGATGAGATCCTTCTTTTTCTTTTTCCCTTTATCTAAATCAAAAACTTCACGTTGTACGGAGGTTTGGAGGGTTTCTGTGGGTGCTGGGCAAGTTCTGTGCCAGGGATGTGCTAGATGGTGCTTGTCACCAGTACCTTGCATGAGGGAGATGAGGGTTGGTGACTCCCACGAAATCTGGAGCTTGGCAGCAGCCAGGCCCGAGGAGGTGCTGCTGAAGGAGTATGTGTTTAGCCATCTCCTGCTGAGAACTGTGCCGTTCAGCTCTGCTTGCGCTCCCAGCTTGGATATCCTTTTCAGAAGCCTTTGGTGTTCAGACGTGTTTTCATTTTGTCCTGTGAGACTTGCTCAAACTGTGCAAGAAAGCTGTTTGCAATGTTSTTTTCCTGACTATGTGACCCACTTCTGCTCAGCATGAGGAATGCTTGTAAGAACAGGATGACTTGCATGTTGGGCTGCTGGGATTATTATATAAGGTGTGCACATAAAAGCTTCCCAGTTTCTTAGACTTCCAAACTTGTTTTCTAAAACAATTGCAATCACTCGCTGCCCATTCTCCTTCTTGAGTGTCTTCTGAGTGCACTCTTGGTCTGAAGCTTTAATGTGTCCCCATGTGGGCAGATGTTCCCCACTTTTTTGATGGGGAACCAATGTTTTCCTCTCTTCTATAGGAAGAAAAGTCATAAGATCTCCATAAAGTTGCTGTTTTGTGCTCTGGTCACTGTGGTCTATACAATCTGTGACCTATTTCTGAGGACCCTGTGGTGGATGTGGCAGCACCAACTGGCTGTAGTTGTCTTGGTCTTGTAGTTGGGTGTTTTGGGGCTACATGAAAAATGTGGGTTTCCAGTTTTTCCAATTGAAATGTACTTCCATTATTGAAAACAGGGCAGCAGCTTGTGTTATTTTGAAATACACTTTATGGAATCTGCTCAGATGGAGCTGACTGTTACATTTGTGCATGTGTTTTTAATGGTAATCTTTGAAAGAAGAGTAARTTGGGCTCTATGTCCCAGTACCTACAAAGGAGCTTAAGCAATATGAGCATGATGTCAGGTTGCAACTGTAGCAACTCAGTTCTTCTCTTCCTGATCTCTATCTGATGAACGTAATATTTAGATTTACTTGCAAGTAAGTGGTGTAAAAATGTCCGTCTGAATTATGTCAAATGCCTGGCTGTGGTAAAAAGCTGATAGGAGGAGATGACATCTCAATGCTGGCTGAGTTGACATTCAGAAATAGTTGAGGCTAATGTGGAATTATTTCTGTGGTGCAAGTGGATTTGCTGAGTAAAGATGACTGGATTCAAATGAGCCCAATGAATATATGAAAAAGCTGGGTCAAAGAAAAGTAGAAGAGCTGGGTGGGCCTGTGGAGGCCAGTCTTGTCATCTGTCATGTTGGATGGTGTGTGCGCCGCTTCCCAACAGCCTGGCTGTCCCGGTCCAACCAAGTCCAGTCCAACCGGTCCAACCAAGCCAGTAGAGTCCGTGGTGGTCAAGAGTGAAGAGGTGGGAGGCAGAGCTGGCCCCCRTGGTCTGGGTTTCCAGCCCCATGGAGGATGCTCTGCTGCTGCTTAGCTGCTCTGCTCCCTGTTGCGGGACACTTGACCCAAACAAGTTCCTCACCTTGGTTGAAGGGATCCGTTCCCCCAGTGTGTAAGAGAAAGATCCAGGCTATCTTTGGTTTCTCAGGATGAGCTTCTGGAATTAGTGTAGATTCTTGTACAAATCAAGACGCTTGACAGAGTGACCAGGGAAAATAACCAAACAGAAGAGAGGAAGATACTTAAAAGTCATCACTGCTGATATGTGTTTTGGCTTTATGATGATTGTATGGTTTGTGCGGCTCTGCTGAGTGCTTCCTGTTGGCAAATGATTTTTTCACACTGTTACTGAGTTACATACTCGGACTTAAATGTATATGTCTGACTTGGTTAAAGTTTTTCTGGTAAAATTCTTAGAGAGCACATGTGGGAGCCACATGTGTCCCTTGTCACCTCACAGGCCGATGAACTGATGTCTCTGTTGCTTTTAGCCCCTTGCTTGTGCCTGGGCATAAATGAAAATAGTAGGAAAGGACAAAAGAAAAAGAGGGGAGACCCAGTGTCACCGAGTCTCTGCGTGGCCCCGGTGAGTTTTTGAGCAGTACTGCTATCGCAGTACCTCAGAGCCAGTGTCTTTACCCCAAGTCACACAGGTAGGAAGAAGTGAGGGTCAGTGAATATTGAAGTGTAATAATTTGTCCCACATGTGCACATGAGAAGCTGTGTCATTATCACAGAGTAGCCCAAACCGAGAAGCATGCTCACTAAGTTTGTAATAAAAACTATAAATTGAGGCATACTCCTTTTTGTCAGCATTTCACAGCTGATAATAAACTGAAGGTCTAATCCATGTGAGGAGAAAAGTGTCTTATACCATGTTTTGCACAGCCTGGAGTCCCCGTTCTCAATATGCCTGCTAAAGAAGGCGCAGGAGAGCAAGTGGGACCTAAATGCCGTCGTTGTGTGGAGGCACGGTGACCGCTGCCTATTAAATCACCCATCACTGCACGTGCTTGGTTCAGGAACCTGCACAGTCCCTCCACTGTAAATCCAGCGGTGGTTCTGGTGGCGCTTCCAGCTGCACTGCGTCACGGCTTGGGAAAGCTGAGCTCTTACCTGGCAAATGGATCTGAGCCTAAATGGGCCCTGACAGCTCCGGTGCTTGCAGAGATTTTTAGTCAACACTTGCTGGCAGAGATAAATTATGATATATGGAGAGAGGCTGAGTTTGGGGAGGTAGAGAGTAAGCCAGTGTCATGATTTAAATTTTTAATTGCTGAAGGAAAAGCGATAGGTAAACAGCCARTATTCTAAAAATTTAGATGGAGCATTTTCCATTGAATGACTTTGTATGTTGGATAATGCTGATAGTTGGTAGGACTTGAGAAATTTTTAGATGGCCTCCTTGCATGGTTTTGCATAGGGATATATTTTCCTGGCTCTTATAGTAGCTGCTTGTTTCCGTGCCCGAGGCTGCTTTTGCTGTGGTGGTGCACAGTTGCTTTTAGGAGGCTTTTTGAATATGAGCATTCAKACTTGTCAAGAAAATATAACACCTAATGAAGACAATGTGTAACACAGCAGCCCAGATAAATTACATGTACACCCACTATTGTATAGTTCATTAGACATCCGATGCTGTTACCATTTGAYTTGGGATGAATTATTTATACCAAACTATTGGGATACCTGTGGTCTTTGAATGAAAGCTTTGACAGGCTTGAAATCTGCTATTTCTGGTGCTTAATGGCATCGTGAAGGAAATGGGACAATGCTCAAATTGTCTAAAATGTTTGATAAATAAGTGCATTTTAGAAAGGCTTTAGAATGTGTTTAAATGCTCTCCTGGTGTATCAGCGTGAAGCACATGTTTAGCTGTGCCCTGTCCTGAAAAGTCAGGGAGCTTCTCGCTGCTTCATCTTGGCAGAGAAAAATAAAATAAACTGGAGGAATTCTATGTGCCATTGAGAAATGGGGTGATAAGTTAGGAGTGCCTGCAGTTGCAGCCAGCATCATGAATAGAAGTGGACCCGTTGGTTGTATTAAAAAGATAATTTAAATGTGTGTACGGAGAGAGGGGTTTTGTTGGTTTTCCAGTGGCAGTTTGTGATTCCTCCTGAAATGCACGTGCAAGACACCTGCTGCTTGTGCTGCGATGCGGGGAYGGTGCCCTGAGGCCGGGGCCGCTGGTCCCGCATTGCTGGTGGCTGTGGGAGGGTCGTGGCTCTGCTGGATGCAGCAAATGGTTTCCATGTGTCTGGGTGGGAGGGCAAGGGGGGAATTCCAGCCCTGTCCCGGGCAATGGCCGTGCCCGACGGGCGATGGGCGACAGATCCGCTGGGTGATGGCCAGGGTGCAGCAGGGCCCTTCTTGCTGTCCTTGCCGTTCCAGGTGTGCTTTGGGAGAAGCAGAAAAGGCAGCAAGGTGGCAGGTGGCTCCGGTGTTGGTTGGTCTCGTGCTGTTGCTTTAGTACCACCGGCATGTGCATTCCAAGCAACGTACAGGGACCAGGAGGAACTGAAAGGAGTATTTTTAATACTTGAAAGTATTTTGTAAGTATTTTAATAAGTATTTATTAAAGAAGTATTTTAATACTCTAAATACTTAGAACAGTGAAAAAATCTGAAAAGTTAATCCCTTCTCTGCTTATCTTAAGAACGGAGGAATTTTTTTATGAATCAGCACTGATTCCTCTCCTACAAATTCACCTTTAGGAATGGGAGCTTTTCAGTAGGAGCAATCCCAAATTAGTTTTACCTGGAGTTTTTCAGCTATTCATTTGTGAAGTTGTGTTTCCCAGAGATGTGTGGGAGCTTTTCCCCATGCAGCCCGTGCCAGGACAGTCAGASTCAGCTGCCTGTTTCCTGAGAGCCCTGTGCAAGGCCTTATGTGCGCCTGGCATTGATGTGCTGATGGCTTCCCTCTTCTTTTTTTTTCTCCTTCCCTTCTTTTTCTGAAGTAATGATATTTCCAATTGATTTCTCTATTTTTCATTTCCTTGCACTTCTCAATTTTGATATTTCACTGAATGTTTCACTCCTRTTGGTCCTACTTTACTGTTATGAGTGTGACAGGAAACTTAACCTAAAAGCAAGTCCCTACAATTACATTTCTACAGCTACTTCTTGTTTTATTCACCTGGTATGAGTTAGTATCTAGCCAGTTTATTCATTGACAAAYCCGAAGCAGTTGGTGTTTAATGCTTCAAGAATAGCTTTGTAAATGAGGAGCCCTTTGCAGACTCGTATCCAGAACTTAKCCTGGATCTGGGGATTTATTCCTGCCTGGAGCCATCTCTGCCCCTCTTTCTGGGACAAGGCAGTGGGAAGTAGCAAAATCYGATGTGACTTGTACCCTGGATCTGCCCCGAGTTAAATATCTGCTCTGGATGGTCAGAATTGCATTTGCTGCATTCCAGGTTTGAAACCAGGCTCTGCTTGCTGAGCACTTGAGCTCACGCAGGCAACAAGTACTTGCTTGGTGACATAATTTCCAAGTGTATGCAGTGATAGTGCTGATGCATTTGCATTGCCCCAAAAAAACAGAGCCATGAAAGCATGTGTTGTGTACATGGAGTAGTCAGACTGTTGGTTCTTCATTTTGCTTTTATTGTAGGGTTAGTGGCAATAGCAACAGTATCCAGGCTTACTGGAAGCAAAGAATGTCAAGGCAGTTCTGCTAGTGGTGGAGGTTTATATGTGAGGCTATTTTAGCTAATAATATATCCTGATAACCAGCATCTGCAGAGATAAGAAGCTGTTGACCTGTGGTGGCATCTGAGTCTGCAATTTGGGAGCAGCTCTCCCTTATTTGGGTTGGGGACGTGTTTCATTCTTGAAGAG
The DNA here is from genome assembly GCF_003342845.1 of Nothoprocta perdicaria. Lineage (NCBI taxonomy): Eukaryota > Metazoa > Chordata > Aves > Tinamiformes > Tinamidae > Nothoprocta > Nothoprocta perdicaria. The sequence goes on from NW_020454816.1 coordinate 1,121,216, forward strand.
TGAATAAACTTGATAAGCAGAGCATGCAAGTCTGTTCTCTGGCRTCCTCGCTTTCCTCTGTTAAGGATCTGTTTCCAAAGAGGGGTTTGAAAGGTATTTGAGAAGAATCTTATCTCAATGGGTGGATGAAGAAGCAGCAGTAAGAAATAACATGCACGTAGTATGGAGCCTCAGAAGGATTGCGAGGGCAGTCCTGTGCCTTAGTGAGAAATGTGCCACAAGAATTAAGGACAAAATACACTGAGCTTTCTGACACGTTTTGGGTGCTGAAGTGCAGGGAAGGAGAGAGAGGAGTTGTGGAACAGCCTTGGAACGATGGGGAAGGGAGAGGGGTCATCCTGCCAGACACATCAGTCGTTCAGAGATTTGGCATCTTAAAACAAGATCAAAACCTGAAAATAGCTGCATCTGTAGAGGAGATTTGTAGTAACTGTATGAATACCATCACGACTGGCATGCAGAACACTTGTGAAGAGGGTTTTGAATCATATTTTCACTTAGTGTCGCAAGTGGAATATTTTGCTCTTGCAGAGGGTTGAGTTAGGTCCTTCCTAACCGAGTGAGCAATGTGAGAGCCTTCCAGTCCTGGGTGGAATGGGCATGTGCCCTGTCATCAGCTTGGATGAGAGAAGGGTATCAGCAGGTCACTCGTGGGAGGAACATTCTGYACAGTCCTTGGGCTGTGAGGGTCTCCAGATGTAAATTATCTYGGCTTGAAGGCAGCTGGATTCTTTGGATCCTTGGAGGCATTAAGGAGGACAGAGAGCATGAGTGTAGAGGTGCTTTGGAAACAGTGCAAAACAAACCATAAAGCAAACGCACAAGGATGATAAGTTGTTCTCTGCCAGAAGGAAGCACTGTTTAAGAATTCTGGAGTTGATCTTGGTGTTCTGTGTGGTCTGTTGTCTTGCAGCTAACATACTGAAAATATGGAAGATAACATTCCAGAAATGTATAAAGAACTATATTAGATCCTGATGGAGGAGCCTTCCCTTGTAGGAGGTGGGGTCRTGTGTTTCTCATGGTGAAGTATACACGTTTTTGCTATGGATTAACTTCTTAAAGCAAGGCTGGTTTTTGAGGCTAATGTGTCCTCCAAGCAAGGAGGTTACTGAAGTTCAGTTGCTGGAGGCAGGCGGGTGCCTGAGGAAGCATTTGATGGAAGAATACCCTGCCTGAAACCAAGCAGGGGCTGGAAAAGAGAGAAGGGGGATGAGAAACCAGCGTTCTCAGGGATAGGTAGGCTATAAATTGCACCTTGATTAAAACTGCCTGCTGGGCTCAGAATGAGCCCGCTTGAAACGGGAGCGGGTTTCTGTGGGTTTCGGTGCAGGGTCTTGTTGAACCTTGCTGCTCCATAGCTACCGTGCTGTGATTGCCATTGCATCCTGCAGGACTGGGGGCTTCTCGGCAGCCTTGGGGTCAAGGTCCGGCAGGGAGCTGGCCTGGAAACCCTGCTGTTTTATGGCAYGTTTGCTCCAAATACGCAGGGTTTCTAATCAGCTCCCCGGGAAACGCGTAGGGTTTATTGGCGCCGTCTGTGATCTGCTTCCACCTTGAACCCAGTAAAGACAAGGACTTTGCAGCGGCGGTTGCAGCAAATCATGGGAACTGTTTTACCTGGGTCATTTCACAGAAGTGCCCTAAGCATAGAAGTTGCACGAGTATTAGGATGAAAAGAAGTCCTTTCTTTCCACTCTGCCCCCTCTGAAAAAAGGACAGCAATATTGATAGTAAATGGAAAGAAGGCAGCCAAAAAGGAGATGAATGGAGCAAGATTGCAGAATGGAGTGTAGGGAAAGACGTTGAAGTGAGAGGATTTGGGAACTGGCACCTGGAGGTGCTCCTAGTGTGCTGGGCAGGTCAGCTCCCAAGCCAAGATTTTGGGTGGCTGCCCCTTGGGAAGGATGCACCCGTTGTGTTCTTCCCCTCATTTACTTGTTGCCTACCCTTCCCTTGAGCTTTGTGAAGTGTCCTTGCTGTTTTGGGGGCAAGTTATTGGTTTTCCTCCCTATGTTTTCTCCCTGATCGTTGCAGCAGGGCTGACAGATGAGGGCTGCTCTCCAAGGAGGAGCCCATGTGGAGTGAGAGCCGAGGGGCACAGATGATCCAGGTGCATCTGCCTGTGCTTTGCTATCAAATCCAAGGTAGGCATGCTGATTTTTAGTGGGTTTAGTCAACGCTAAGTGTGAGTTATTGCCTAGACATGCAATTTGGAGACTAAATGGCACTTAGCTAAAGTGATGTTCCTGTGAAGTTCTGCTATTAAGGCACAAAGCAAATGAAGAATTACTCTAAACATAAAAGTTCTGATGATGACTTTGAGAGACAGATCAAGATGAGAATTGAGCTCAGCCAGCTTGGAGCAGTTCCGTGTATTTTTCATTAAATTTTCTCTTTTGTGACTCAAGATTTTTCCAGGAATGGGAAGTCTGACTGTTAAGTTTGTAGAAAACGGTCTACTACTTTGACACTAATAATACATAATCTGAACATGTTATTAAATTTACAGCGTGAATATTTTCCGAGTGGCATCTGGGCTGTAGACAGTGAAACATGCACTTGTGATCTGAGTGGAAATTTCTTCTCAAGGAGCAAATTTGATTTTCCCTTTGATGTAAAACAGAGTCTAGGCCTCGTGGTGAAATGAGCCTGAGACTTCAGTATTTTGCTCAGACGAGCAGAAGATTTACTAACCATACTGAAAATGGAAAGGGTGTCAGGGCAGGATGCTCTACAGGTCAGAAACGCTCCCCCAGAATGGAGAAAGGCCGAGTCTTCCAGTATTGGTTATTTAAGCTTGGAGCTACTGTGCTTTGAAACACAGCTGGAATGTTTAAATAGGTGATAGACAAAATTCTGTGATGCCAGAATGTTTAAATAGGTGATAGACAAAATGCTCTTATAGCAGGAGTTTGTCCTTACAGTTGTATACCAGCTACTAGCCTTTTGTTTTTGCATTTGGAAGTAAGAAATATGTCAATGCTTTCACTGGGGGGTGTAAGTGTTATCTGTGCTCTTTCCACCCCAAGTGTTGTTTGACTTGCTGGGATGTTTGTTTTTCCCCAGGGCTCAGGCTGGGCTCTGACATAATGGGGAGCTTGGCCGTATGGTAGAAATAATAAGTCAGAGGCCTGGCTGCTGCAGGGTCTYGCTTTGGTATCGCAGTAATGCAGCAGTTGACAACTTTAAAACCGTCTCCAGCCAGATAAAACATAGTATTTTCCCTCATATAATTTGGGGTAAATGGATTTTCTTGCCTATGAACCAATTTGTTTATGTAATAATGGTATATCTGTATAATCACTTGGCATATATGTGGTCTGTGATATATGGCATATTGGTATGTGATTATAGCACATTCCATTATACATGAAACAYATGTATGATATGATTGTGAATTGAAGAAGTAGAATCTCTTGCTTGATTTGTCCGAGTTGCTTTTTTTTCAGTTGCAAAACCTYTTCCTTAATGGAAAAACACCTGGATAATCTCTGCATTTGCAGCTCAAGACTGCCCTGATGGAAGAGGCCATTAGCTTGCTCAGAAGTAAGCTTTTGCAGGACAAATAGAAGAGTAAGTMAGTCTAGAATGGGCATGTGGCTACATCTCCCAGTTTGGGACAGAGTCATTTTAGCAGGAGGACTGTGCAGCAGCTGTAGCTCAGGGCACATTCAGACTAGCAGTGAACTCGGGGTGCCAGGGCCTCAGTCAATCCCGAGTGGGAGGAGGGTGTTCAGCTGCCTGCTGTGGGCAGTGTCTTTTTCTCTTGATATTAGAGAGAGATCTTGAACCCAGCTCTGCRCTTTTTTACTTTTTTGTGGAGTGTCAGAGGGAATTTGATTTTTGGGAGATGACCTTTGTGTCCTTTCATTTTAACTCATATATCCCCTCTAAATAGCAAATGAATTTGCACTGAAATTTTCTTTGATGTCCCAGAACAAGTTAAAATGGTAAAATGCTTCTGTAGGGATCTAAAGAGAGAAGCTTTGCCTGTATCTGAATAATGAGGCTAAGCTCCCTTGTCCTGTTAAATGTTGAGCAAAGGCAGAATAGGGACTGTGGCCCCAAATGGGCAGGGACRTGCAGGGCTGAGGGGGAGAGAGAGGTGTCCAGGGAGCCGTTGGTGCCGGCTCCAGAGGGGGGAGCGGAGACGCGGAGCTGTGCTGGATGATCCTTGGGACACTTGCTGCTGGAAACCAGCGGATGCTCTCCTGGGCTTSTAGAAACGTGGTTAGCAAATAACCCATTAAACTTCTCGTCTACTTAAGCAGGAAGCCATCCATTGCCCTTTTGTAACTAGATGTAAARATTAAAAGAAAAAAAGACTTCGTGTATTGCAGTCTCTGGAAAGAGGAATATCTGATCCTGACGTTTAAGAGGAGAAAAAAAAAACTACTCAAAAACTATTCCCTSCCTGTGTTAAAAAAGCCATCCTTTTTTTTCTGTTATGGATCTGTAATGCTAATTGCAAAAGTGCCTCATTATAGAATGATAAATATAGTCTCTGAGAGCAAATCAATGGCAATTACAACCTTAGGACAAGAGTTAYTCTGTGTATAAAGGCTTAATGTATAGATATTATGGAGAGCAGATGAGCGGTGTATTTTATCTAGGCAAGTTCTTGAAAGCATTTAGTTCTGTGTCATTTCCTTGCTCACATAAAAGCTGCCACTTCTGCAACCATCTGACTTAATAAAAATCTTCTCCTAATAAAAAGAGGTGCCTGATGGGTTTGGAAGGTGGACGTGATGCTTGTGACATGGGATTTACCTGCTCCTGGCAGGTGGTGTCTGCAAACTTGAGATATTCCAGCTGGGAATGCATGARATGTTAGTTCCCAACAGCCTTACAGGTGAGCAAAAAAAGTAGTTGAAGAGGGTTTTTTGGGATACCACCTGCTATGCTAAATATAAGGTACTGGTTTTTTTAGACATGCTTAATCTCTACAGCTAAGCAGGTGTTTTGGGGCAGGGGATGCTGCTGTTTAAGTAGCTGAGCCTCCTTTTCTTGCTCTGGGAGATGGGGCGGCTTCGCTCTCCCACTTCTGCCCAGGAGCCAAGAGAAGCTGGACMAGGTTCCTGCCATGGAGGGTTTGAGAAGAAATCTCCCAAAACCCAGGCTTCATCCTTGGTGATGCTGGAGAGGATGCGTGGGGTGGACACTGTGCTTGGTTCGCTTGCTTGCTGAAAGTGGGGCTATGAATCCGCGGGGCCTATGTGACTGTTCTAGCTTAGTTTGCGCTTTTGTGGAGCCTGAGAACTTGTGCTATAAGGACAAAATATAGGAAAAGACRATTTTATTAGTGAGTTGGGCAGTATCAGTTGTTCCTGGGACAACGTATTACACAAGGTAGTTATTTGCTGTAACAAGCTTATTTTCCCCCCAGTTCTACGGGGTTTTGTTTATTTTTTTCCTTTCTGTAAGATGAATTCACTCCTCTATTTCTCATTGAATCAACTGGCCAGAAGCTCAGGCATCGGCGTGCTTGGCTGCCCCATTAAGAAGATGGGGGCTTCTGTGTATAACCTCACAGGAAGTGAAATGAAAATCAGCCCCTTTAATTTAGCTGATTACATTGAACTTAAGTTTGTTATTGGACRCCTGCAGCGCTGGTGTATGACGTTAAGCTGCTACCTGACTTCAGCTCTTGTTGRTAATTATTCTTTTTCCTTCCAGTGAAGCCTGATATTATGTTTTTTTCTTATGCTATTAACAAATGACCTTCCTGTCTGTTAAACCTTTTTTTTTAAAGATGCTTTGAGGAATCTTTACTTAAAYTCACTTTTTATGTATGCGTGTAAATACAAGATTCTGGTTCTGGTTTCTTTCCTTTGCCAAACACACAGAATCCCGTGTTCCTCACAGAATGTCAGTTGTGACTTAGTGTAATAAAATAWTGTAGGTTTCTTGGTACCATCTGATCTTTTTGGATAGTGAGGTACAGAGATGGAGCCCAGGGTGCAGGCAGTCGGGCTGTGCAGCAGAGACCCTTTCCTGGGGCAGCTGGTGGCCTGGGGACCTCTGTGCTTGGTGGCAGGTTCTGGCCATCTGTTGTTGAGGACATTCTGCACTTAGTCGTGAACAGTTTCAGCAACTGCCTCTTCTTTGGTCTGAGTGCTGGGAATGTAATACGGTCATTTSATCTCCCCAGCACTAAAATTCTAGTTGAAAGAACAAAAGTATTTGAAGTAGTTTTAAGTTTTCTACCTTACTGTAGGTTACTGGATGAGAGGAGGTAGAAAGGARCAAGAGAAGGGGGAAGAAGGCATATGAGTGCCTTAAAATTAAGTTGGTTTCTATCTTTTTTGAGAAGGAAGTTGGTAGTTTGTAAAGGCTGTTCTTAACTCTCAGGGCACAGGAGAGGCCAAGCAGCTTGCAGAGCATCTAGTCTCATCCGATGCTGTTTTTATGGCAGTGAATAATAGAAGGTAATGAGAAACACGTATTAAAAATAAATAACCACAATGGAAAACGATCTTTGCCCGTCTCTCCTCCAAGACCTGTGCTACTAATGTCCTCCAAATGGCTTTTCATCTCATCTACTGTAATTACAGAGGCAGCAATTTACAAACAATCAGAAGTTATTATGAGCTATGAAAAAATACATTTGCACATTTATTTCAAATGTGGGGGTATTCATAGGAAAGCATCATCTTTCTTAACCCTCTTCTGTTAGAGCAGTGCCCTTAGGAATGAGGACTGAGCCCTCATGGATTGTGAAGCTCGTGRTGTCCAAGGGACCTTTTGCTGAGGCTACAAGATGAGCTCCTTGGTAGTCCTGTAGCCATGAAATGAAGTCTCAATTCAAGAACACGTAAGAATAATACTTAAAAAGAAGATACTGCATTGAAAGAAGCTTAATTTTAAAAGAAATTAATTATTTTGGACGGCTGCTTGCTGTATGCAGCTCAGCAAGGTGATATTTGCCCTGCTCTGTATTTATTTAAAAGGAGGAGGAACCCCCATAGCGGGTGTTGTAAGCGGCGCCTGGCCGAGGGCTGGTCCCGCTCCCGTCATTAACAAAGGCTAATGTCTGCCCTGGCCCAGCTCCAGGAAAAGCAATCCCCTAGAAAGGCCTATTTACTTGGGGCTGAGAATTTGAGCTGCGGTTCAAATATCAATATTAGCTTAAGAAAGTATTTGGCAGCGAGAGCGTCGCAGGCGCACCAGAGGGTACCTTGCCTTGCGTGTGCACCGCAGCGCTTTCCCCTCTGCTCATCACAAAGCTACCTTTAAGCTCGGGCCTGTGTGTCCTGATGTCTGCAGCCTGCACAASGTGCAGCTCTGCAGCACAGGGGTTTGGCTCCCAATTAGTTTTGCAAAGCTCTGGTGTTGCCCATAAACTAGGAGCTGTAAATGAGCACTTCTGTGCTGCTGCTGGAGAGCAGGAGCA
>NW_020454816.1:1128982-1400938 GCF_003342845.1 Nothoprocta perdicaria
TCCTTTTTGGACGAGCAGGACTTATAGTGCCTCCCTGGAGGCATGCCTGCTGTCAGCATTGCTCATCTGCTAGAGGTGTATTTTAAATTAATATTTTAGTTCTTACTTTCCAACTACAAGGCTCTTTGTGCATCTTTTCTTACCCTGAAGTTCAAGTAATTCCTTAGCGATCAGCAGTTATAAAGCATTTCTACCTTAAATGCTGTTCGGGCAGATCCTTTGATTTTTCTGATGCCCAAATTAARAAATATAGGATGTTTTTTCCATGTAATGCTAAGTAGTCCCTAGCTCACCATACAATGGGAGTGTTGCTGGAGTGACACGGGCTGCCCCAGCGTCAYGTGCGCGTTTTCACATTGTAATTCTCACGAGTTGATTCTATGGTGAAAAGTCAAGAAAGGTTAATCTTGCCTTAAATGCGATTAAGGCTGGGCAGTAACACGATTCRCATTGTGAATATAATTGGAGATAAATGCACAAAATGCAGGATTAGTTGCTTTTACCTTGATTAAAGAAAAGTAGAACTTTTTCTAAAGCTAGGATCAGTACCAGGTTGGGAATGTACTCCAATGCMGAAGTGCTTCAAGAACTAATTTGGAGCCAAGTAAACACCAGTACAGTCTCTTAATTTTCTAATTATTTTTGCCATGTTCTGCTTGTGAAGATTTGAGGATTTTCTTTTTTCAAGTAAGGGTTTGGTTTTTGGTGGCTTCAGGAGTGCTGGTTCTTACTGCACCGCCCGTGGGCATGAGGGCGTCACCACATATAGAAGCGCCTCTTCATAGGGAGATGTCCAGGTGTTGGTCTGCAGTGCTTTGCATTTTCATCCTATGCAATTTGTGTCCCTGAGTTTTTAAAAGTGGTTTGGAGATGAGGTTATTTTAATAGWGCAATAAGGGGGTTGTTTAGAAGATTGTAAAGTCCATCAGACTTCCTTATATTCTGAATTATATCTGCTGGCTTCCTTTTCCTCTCCACCCCCATATACAACAATGCACAGATCTCTCAATCCATAAGGCCTGGTTAAATAAGGTACTGATTAATTTCAGAATTTTATTTACTCTTTTTCCTCCATGCAGTGATACTTTTTTGAAGTAATGTCTCAACTCCATTAAATGGAAACACAGCACAAAATTAGCTTGACTTAATTATTTTCTGGTAAACTGCTTGAGTGTTTTCTAGACTGATTCTTTCCAAAGTATTCAGAAAGAGTTTGTGTCCTTAATAAACGGTATATTTCGGAAAGTGATAATAAAGGTCTGTTACAAGTAGGAATTAAAAATGTCAATTTGTTTGAACAGCTTGTGTTGTTTCAGTACGAGGTGTTTGGTGAGTACACAAGGCTCCAGTTCCACCAGAATGGCACTGAATTAYGCTGTGCTAAWTATATCCTTGCGTCTTGTAATCTGACATTTAATTACAGAAATTAAATTCYGTGGTGCATCCCTCGCCCCACGATTGCATGACAGGTATCTCTGTTTGCCTTGGTTATTTCTCACCTGCATTATCTCGCTGCCAACTTGTCATGTGTCGTAAAAATATATTTTCGTGACAGCTTGTACTGAAGACTGGCTTTCAAGTTGCAGAAGATAAGCAATGCAAACAACTRGCAGAGATGCCCATTTTTTATTATTATTATTTTAAAAGGGTTTGTGTCAGTCTTGCCTGCCGCAGACTTGAATTCTTTTCAATAAATTATGATTTGACCTTTTTTGTTCTCCATGGAAACGGTCCTCTTGCCAACACTACTGTTCTCCAGCAGCTATTATGCTCTATCTGAAGCCATAAGCAGATGAAACTGAAATACAAGCACTCCTTCCCCACAAAAGAAGGCTAATTAATTTTCTGCTCTAAATTATACTTGCAGGTTGTAAGATTTGTAGGAAGGATTGGATTAAATGGTAAATACATCAGCTGAAACCTCCATTTAAGCCATGGAGTGATGTGATAGAGGCCAAGGCTGTTTGGTTTGCTCTGACTTGGGCATCCCAAGCTGTGCAGTGGATTAAAACATAACCAGATCCTCACACAACCACTTGAGGCACCTAAAATATTCTGTGTTGCCTAAAACTTGAGGCTGGGGYCATCTTTGGGCTGAACTACTTTGGAAAATTAGAACCCTTGATCTTTTTATTGGCTTTTCCTTTGCAATATYAAATTTCATATGGAATATTTTAGAAGTAATAAGGTGTGAAATGTACCTGAAGATCTGAGTGGTAGGTGAGGACACCCTCTGCTTCTGCTGGAGCCCTTGTAAGGGACAAACACTGCCTTGCTGGGGAGAGTTGGACTTGGGTGCCTTTGGCCATTAGCTGTCTTGCCTTTTTTTTTCTTCTGGGTGACTCCAAATGCTTTGTGGAGCTGCCACAGATTCTTGCAATCATTAATCTCCTCATATGTAATCATGTGGAAAACCTCATTTGAGGTAGCACGGTGCTACAGCAAGCTCGAGGATAAACTTGGTGCTGGTTGCAAGCTCTCGGTGCCTGCAGAACTGCTCTCTGGCTTCGTGCTGGTGGGGTTGGAGGTGAGGCTGGCACGGGTGTCCATGGTGCCCTTGGTACCAGCATTCCCAGTGCTGCCTGCACTGCTTCCTTGCTCTTTCCTTAGGTCTCGCATGGTCTGTGAACCTTCTTCCTTAGGGACCATATTACAAGCCAGCATGTAGAGTCGGGACTTCATGTGTCACTTAAACTGGTGTGGAGAGAGCAGGTGTCTGCCTTGCACTGGGGATGCTGCTCTGCTGCTTAAAGACCTTAAAGATCTTTTTCTGGTGCAGCTGTTKTGCAGAGTGCCAAAGGAAACCTGGAAAGGATGTTTCTGAGAAAACGGTCCTGCTCTGGGATGCTGCTCTGTGGCTGTTTGAGGCTTTAGGGAGACAGAACTTATATATATAAGAAGATATTTATGTATATATTCAAAAATATATACATATAGATATATATTTTCTTTCTCCAAGTAGTGGTTGTTTCAGAGCAAAAAACACAGCGAGGTCTGTGTGCTGCTTGTGTCATCTGATGAACCTTTTATCTAAGATCTAACCTCTTAGTTCATAAATGAAGAATTATCAGGACCTCGTGAGCTTGGTCTGGTGGGGGCAGGCAGGGTGGGTGGCGGCATGTCCTTAGTTATGGGGCTGTGTCCCAACACGGTGATGTCTCCAATGCTGCAGCCACTGCTGTGGGGAGTTTGGGGTTTGGTGCCCAGAGATGAGAACAGTACCTGCCACATGAAGCGTTTGAACCAGTTTTAATTTGCAAGGGAAGCCTTTGACACACGAGCTCTGCTCTTCAGAATCATTTCAACTGTGATTGTTTTGAGGTGGGGGAAAAGAAAATAAAAAAAGGTTTTGTGATGCTGACACAGAACTAGCAGGTTTTTTTCTTTGTTTAGCTGGACTTTGAAGAACAAAATAAAACAGCAACAAAACCCAACCCTTTTCTATTGTGTTATGAATATTTTCTACTGTGTTATGTCAAAAAAAAATACCCAGTCTTTGGAGTGTATAAAGCAGGTGGGTGTTGCTTCTGTTTGTAGACTGAATCCTTCACATCTTGGAAGGAATCTTGTTTTCTCCCAAGTGAGAAAYCCAGAAAGCTTGAAGGCTGCGAAGCAGCTGTCATTATGCAGCAAACGAGAGGAGGACCTGGAATGAGAGTGACAGCAAGAGCAGAGTGGAGTGATCAGGGGCTGGGTGAGTCATCTGCAGCCAGCCCCGATGACAACGACAACATCGTGTGTGATGCACCGTGACCTTTCCATTGAGCTGCTCGTTCCTGTGCCTGCCCCTTGTCTCCACAGAGCTGTGTAAGGCTGTGAAGWTGCCTTAAACTTGAAGTGCATTTGACTCTGATTCGCTGTGCAACTCAAAGCTTGCAATGCAGAGCRTCAAGAGGTCTTTGAGATGCTGGCACATATGCGAGGGGGTTGTGAAGAGGCCCTGATTTTTGAGTGATCTGTTTGGTCCCRAGAAGGGCAGCCGTAGCAAGGGAACCAGTGTGGTGCTCAGATGACTGGCTCTAGTGTGGAAGTATCCTGTAAAATCGTGGGAAGAGCTRCGAAGCGGAGCTGGCGATGCGTGTTCCTGAAGAGGTGGGCTCACGTTGTGACAAGCTGTGCACATTGCAGATACTGCGTGTGTGTGCCTTGGAGGTCCTTGTTTTATCTGGAATGAAACAACACAGCCACGTGTACATGTAATTGGACAGCCAGATCTCCTAATGCTTGGTACCAGCTGCTTAACCCCTTTCTAAAGGACTGACCAACACACCGAAATTGAGTCTTAGTGTCTTTTATGGTGATGCTGGTAGATGATATGTTGTTGTCTGCCGATTCAAGTCAATGCAGTGCTAAAACTGTGATCAAAAATGGGCTTCTATGCTGCCCTTTTCACATGGTTTCCCATTTCCAAAGGTTTTTTGCCTCGTTTGGTAGCTCCAAATAGGAAGATATTTCTCCAGGAATGAGTTAGGGTGAATTTAGGTGCTCTGAATTTAGGCCTTTGTCTTGAGCAAGGACTAGTGGAGACTTAGTTTTATCGCAGAGATGAGCTGGCTGTGCCAGACTTGACTTGAGGGAGAAAGTAACTAGACAGCTCCGAAGGTGAAGCTTGACAATAAACTTGTGTTAGAAACTTCAATTAATATCGCAAAGCTGAGTGAAGTGCTAAAAAGGTCGCTCAAATTCTGTGCTATTCAAATGGGATTGTGAAGTTCAGACAGAGCAGTTYTTTTCCGTATTGCAAAGGGTTTTGTGCTTACTGTGGTATAGAATATTCCTATCCCTGCTCTGAAGTTAATATTGAAGTAGAACTCTGCCAGAAAGTCTTGTTTTAAAACTTGCCAGCAACTTGCTGGAAGAAAAAAATATTTGAAATATATCATGTTGTATCTAGTCTGTGACAAGCAAGATTTTCTATGAATTTGATAAAAATTTGCAAAAAAATACTACAGTGCTTGCTTTGGCAGTGATTTTTTTCCTTACGTTAAAAACAAAATCAGGTTTTTCAGATGTTTTCCCACTGATAGATGTCCTAGCCTATTTCCAAGAGAGTTTGCTTGGCTGAAGAAAAAAGCACAGATTTTTGGTGACCCTCAGTTCAAGGATTTCACAGAAGAATTTATAGCTTGAAGGATCTGTAGTTTTAGCAAAAGAACCTGATTTGCTCCTTAAATTCAAAAGTGCCTGGTATTATTTGGTATTAGGTGTAAATACCAAGTCGTGCTCTCAGGTTTGAGAGCTGCTGGTGACAGGAGGGCAGAGGAAGGGCCTGAAGGAGCRAGGTTATTGAAACTGAAATCTAGAGAGACGTTGAGAAGGGATCAGACACAGTGAAGGATGCCTATAGGTAAATAATTAAAGACTTGAGTAGCTGCTGGAGGTTGGAAAAAAAAATCCAGAACCTAAAGGAATTTGGGATAGTGTGTCAATTAAATTTGTATAAAACTGGTTAACTCAAAAGAGCCATGCAAAGCACTCCTTGTGCTGTTTTGGGCTTAGAACTTGCTTGCATTATGCTCACCTTGTACAGATTTGTTGAAAATTGGGACACGATGCCACAGCTTCATCTTCCATAGATCTTTCTTGGAAAACAAATAGTCCAGGATTTCAAGTTAAGTGGTGAGAGAAACTGCAAGAAATTCATGAACGGAGAAGCGTGAACTTGCATAAACATGAGAWGTCTTGCTGGAACTGCAGAAATAGCTCCTGCCAGTGTTTTTCTTTGGGGAATGACTTGAGCTGTTTTCAGTGTATTGACTGTCATCAGTCCACTTTCTTGGTTAGGAAGTCAGTTTATTGTGATATAAATAGTCTTGATTTTTGTGTTCGTTAACACAGGTTTGTAAATGACATAAGTGAGGTGAATGAGCTCCAGTTGCTTCAGAGAATAATCTGGTAGGGCTTTTAAAAAGCTAGTTTTTCTTGAGGCACCTGAGGCTGTCAACTAATTCAATTTGGTATCTCTCACCCAGCTCCCAGAATATTTTTATTAAGTAGCATTTTTTTTTGTTCTTGAACATTTCTATGGTTTCTTAGGTTTCACTAACTTAAGAGCAGGGCATAGAATGAGAAAATGGGAGTTAAAGTGATGTTAGAAAGGTTAGCTACGAAAACAAACAGCGATACTTTGCACTCAAGTGGTTTTTATTCTGGGTGACTGAGATGATGCTATTTAAAAGCTTCAGGGTTTGAGCCTGCAAGTGCTTAACATATTTCACGACTGAAGGGAATGGTATTAAAACGGGGGCATGTTTTTGAGAGAGCCCTTGTGAAGAAAGCAGCACGTAAAGAAGAACATCCATATTTYGGGGTGACTTTCTTGAAGCTCCAGTAAGAGGTAAGAAATAGTCAATCAGTGAGCATGACCAGCCTTGAAGAGACACCATTTAGGGTCCAAATGGTCTGAYCTGAGATGTCTTCAGATCTGAAGTCCCCTGTCTTTGTGCTGGTGACGGACACTCCGACTGACAAGGAAGCCACTGACCCATCACATGGGTGACCTCCAAGTGCTGCTCTGCCTCAGCCGAGATCCCTCCTCTCTAGCAGATRGAAAGGCAGGCATTGGATGTAATTGGGCTTCAAGAGGAGGAAAAAGATATCACCTCTCTTCCGGGTGACCAGCTGGGGCCTGGGAGCATGAAATGTGATTATCGCTATTGTGCGAAGGCAGGCGAGCAAGTGTTGACAGCTAATTATGATGTTGAGTGGTTAATTGTATTAGGCGTCCCCACAGGGCGCTCGTATATTGAATCGTCTTCTCCGGGTGCTCCTGTCAAATCTCTGTCAATGTAAAGTTTTGTAGCCGTCTTGTGGTACACGGGAAGATGAATTTTCCCATTTCTGTTTTTGGGCAAACTGGAGAATTCATATGGAATCCTTGGCTGATTTATTTGGTCTGAGAAATCAGTGGTGCAAAGGAGTTTTTGATGTTATCTGTTTATTGGGGATAGACATCAAAACTCTATTTTTCCCTTGAAAAGGAGTCGCGTATAGTGCAATAATTAACTCCATAATTAACTTCCAATAGCTGTCCTTTTGYGAAGCCTTCCTGAAGGAGACATTTTTCCAAGGCACTGGAGTGCCTGTTATAAACAATGCACAATTATCTAATTGTCATCCAGAGGACTTGGATGCTTTTGGGAGGCTCTTGGTGCTTGCTGTGTTCGTGTCCTGGTTGGGCCCAGGGAACACGGCTTGCGTCTTCACCCATCAATGTTGAAGGCTGTTAGGATGTTTAAGGTCATGGGGGTTTCCTCATGTGGTCTCTGCTTACTTGGGATGCTCTTGGAGGCYTCTGAGTGTGAATGGAAAAACAAATCCCAAAATTTGGGTTGTGAGAAGACAGCTGGCATGTGCTGGAGGAATAGCTTTGGTAAGTGTTCTCTGACACGGATTTAACTGTGAAACTCCATGGGTGTCTCCCTTGAGGCTGTGCCTTACCCCTGTGCGTGGAGGTGGATGTGTTAAGGAGCAGTCCTGGGGCCGTATCCTGCTTTTCCCTGCTCTCCAGGGCGACATGCTTTCCCCATTTGTCCTGCTAAGCGCTGTTCCAGACTGTGAGGAAAGGTTGCTCATGCAGAAACTATGCTGGAGCGCAGATCTGGCCTGCCTCACCGAGCTACCGGGCTCGTTCTGCTCGAGCTTTCAATTGATTTTAAGGTATGAAAACCTGGGCTCGTGGCCAGGCAGCCAGACGTGCTGCACCATCTGCTTTGGCGAAGAGATTGCACCTTTCTTTGGAAGGGCTCGGGATCTCATGGATTCTGCTTGGGATTCTTGTGGATATTGTGGTGTGAGGTGCTGTTTGCAGCGTCGTTAATGGGGGCACTGGGAGGACTGGTTTCYTCAACGCAGCTGAATCTGACTGGGGTTCATGTGGCTGCTGTTCAGAAATCAGGGCTGGAGGAAACCAGTGGTTCAAGTTCCTGCTCTGGCTGCAGGTGACAGGGAYGTAGAGACCCAAGTTCAAAACTGTAGTTAAATGTTTCTGTCAAGACAGGTAAATGGACTTTTTATAGTAGACAAGCAGTGTTTACTGAWGAATCTATAATTATAAAAGGGCTTACAACTAAAATCAGAAGGTTAGCCTCAGCAGCCAAGAGCTGCTGCTGAAACATTTGTCCATGGGCAGTCAGAAAGTGTCATTTCTACAGGCTACCTGATGCTTGCGGAGGTGTGAACCTTTCCTGGTTGCACTATGGGCATAGTGTTCACAACTGGTCTGTTAAGATGCAGCTTGGGGAACTTCAGAGACTTGTGGGGCATCTCATAAATGTGGTTGAAAATGTCCAGAAAGTTTCCAAAGTTTTGGAGGGGGCTGCAGAGCCAGCTCACGGCAGAAATGTTCCTGCAAGTCTGTCCCTCTGAGGAGCCTGGGCTGGAGGATCTCACCAAAATGAAGATTTTGCAAAGGCTGCAAGCAAGGCTTGCAAACTGGAAGCTGCTCTGTGCCTCTGTTGGACCTGTGTGTGTGTGTGTACCCTAGTGTGCTCTTCCTTATGTACATATAGACATCTTCAGAAACAGTTATAGCTTAAGGCTRTGGAAATATGCACATAAATCATGCCCATGTATAACGTGAGTTGCTTCCTTTTCCTTTTGAAAAGAAGGAATTTGGACAYTTGTAGGATGCTTTTGAGCTCAGGCTTCAATTAGCTTGGAAAATTACTATTTGAAATGGGTGGACAGTCCTTGTAATGGACCTCCTTGATCACACAGGAGGTATTTCATGAAATGCCTAAGGAAATGGAATTTATTTCACCCAACATCTTCCATTCATGTGATTAAGTGGAATTGCCCTTAATGAATTGTTTTCCATTTATATATCTATATATATCAGTATTGTAAGAGATTCCTATAATGATGTTTCTGAACACCTCAAAATATGCAGTTTTCACAGGTTTTAGAAAAAAAGGAATGTTTCACAATATTGAAATTCTCTGCTAATTGGGATTTCCTTCTACCTCAGGCCTTTACAATGTATTTTCATCTGTAGTATGTATATGGCTAGCCACTGTGCCTGCCTCTGCAGCTGACAACAGCCTATTCGCGTGGATTTGGGTAAAATGCAGCATTCCTGTGCTGAAATTCCTGTCTTTGTGCCTYGTGTTTTATTTGGTGCACATTTGTTTCTTCAGCTGAACCACTATGAACTTTCTAACAGCAAACGACTCCTAAAATAGACTGCTCCAGCGGTCACGTGAAGTTGCTGTAGTTTAAGTAACATCCACGTAAGCTAGAAAAAAAAGAAATTAAAAGCAGGAACCCCTTTCAARCAGGGTTTTGGCAGCGACAAGTTAATTAGAAGCAGCAGTGGGTCTGCACATGTGCCCGTTTTGTAGGATTTGAGCGTGTTTGGTGGCCTGGGGAGGCCGCTSTGCTCCGAAGGAGCTTCCGAGGTAGTGGGGACGGATGGGAGGAATGTGGTGGTGCCACATTCCGGGCTTCCCATTAGACTCCTGTGGTGAATATAGGGAAATGCAGCTGGGACCGGTAGGTAGCAGGGGAGCTTTCGTTGCTCAGTCTGTGCTTTAAAGCCAGTTAAATGTGCTGAGGTGGCTGAGCACCAGCGTTTACGTTCAGATAATAATGTATTTTGCTCTGGCTTATGCATTGTGTTACTTGATGCCCCCAGTGATGTAGCTTGCTGTAGTAATGGCATTTTCATATAACTTGTCATAGTCATAAACTTCCTCCATGCGATTCTCATTACAGCATATATGCAAAAAAAGAGCAGCAAAACACTAGCCCTGGTTGCCCCATTGCATTTTGCAAGGATTAGTTATGGAAAGAGGCACAGGCATTTTGTGTGTGCGTGATTTGAGTCTCAAGAAAAGAAGTTTCCAAAAAAAGTACCCCGAACTCTGAGACAGTCATCTTTAAATTTTGGTGGTTGGAATAAGAAGCATTTAAAAGGGAGCAAAATGGGCAGTGTGAGTCGAGCAGGCAAGATTGTGGTCTAGGGCCTCCACTGCTGTAATCAAAGCATGTAATAGAAGCTGATAGCACACAAATTATACTGCTGCCAGCCTTCATTTTATGTTCTATTTAAAAGGATTTCTGTATGTTAAAATGAGTACCAGCCTAGCCCAAAATAAAGCAAATGTTGCCTGTAAGGCCAGTTTGCAGTGCGCTCTGCACTGCAGCCTCATCGGAGCCAAAAATCGATAGGAAAATGGGATATGCCACCAAGTTAGGGGTGTTAGAAAATTATACCAAGCAGCATTCAGTGCAGATCCAAAATCCTCTAGTTGTCCAAGGCATCTATTCAAYGTCAATGTTTAAAAGGCAGATCTACTTTGAAGAAGAAAACATACGTAAATGGTATGAAATTTGTTTCTGCACCGGGTCAGCTGACGTGTTGCTAACTGAAATCAAATGTTTGTAAAGACCTCTCTAGGATGAATCAAATCCCGGGCAATCTCTGTTAATTGATTGGTTTTGCAATTTAATGGCTGTCAGCCTGGAGCCTGGATGCCAAAAGAATATTTGGCCAGCGCCGCTGCCAAGGCAAGGAAGCGAGCAGGGCTCTTGGAGGACTTCACCAGAGCATCTCTTGGCTTGAGCCACCCGCAGTCTGTGTACACTTCACACACGTGTGCGGATTCTTTCCTGCATATTACCTTTCCTAAAATAAGCATGTTTTATTTCATAACGACCAACGTTGATGAAAATGCGAGATGTCACCCAGAGTTCAGCTATGCGGCGTGTGGGATGGAGCTCCAAGTACCTGCCCTCGCTTTCCCCTGGAAGGCAGACAGAGTTTCCAAATGCTTTATGGATGCCAAATATAAATCTAATATTGAAGAAGCTACAGAGTAAACGCTCGGTTTATTTCAAGGCTATTATTTAATTTGGGTCTCTTATGCTGTGGTATTTTAGTGTCTGCATCCAGCTGTGAATTAGGGCTCTTGACTTGCCCTGCTGTGGGGCTGATCCCTGAAGAAAATATTTTAGAGTCTTTTCCCTCTCAAAATGCAATTTATGTCTTCCCAGCTTGGACATTTGCATATAAACTGCCCTGGTGATGTACATTTTTGCTCGGTTGCTTCATAAGTCTTTTTGACTCGTTCCGTAAGAGCTCATATGTGCAATGTAAATAAGAAAACAGATGTATACGATGAAAAGTTCAACTAAAGGTATAATTTYTCAGGAAAAGGATATATGCCAGCAGGGGAGAAATAAAGTTTGCGAGGTGCTGTGGGCCAGTTTTGAGGGAAACTTCTTTTTTTCTTGAATTCAGGTATGACTGTTCCTGTTTTAGCTCCGTGCTGGAGGATTTGGTGTTGGGCGGGAGAGGGGCCGCCCATCCCGTGGGAGATGCCATCGCGATGGGTGACGTGGCCGCAGTGACACATGGCAGCGCCCCAGGTTTGGTCTCCACTGCCTCATGCYGAGTGTCTGGCACATCCTGGTGTCATCTCGCTTGGGCACTTGAGTGCCCCTAAGCTCTAGGCTCTGCTGTTTAAGTCCTGACTGTGCAGGTGTTAGAGGGAATCCAGAGAGAACTGGAGCCATCTCGAGCGCAGGCTGATGAAGAACTGCCTTCCTGCAAGTCTTGACCAGAAAAACTGTCCAACAAAAYGCCTGATTTAGACCAGCCTGTTGGCTGGCAGGAGCAGAGTAGGAGCGTTTCCTCTAAAACTTGTTGATTCTCTCCTTTCTGTTGCCTCTCTCCTTTTCCTGGGAATGAGCCTTGTCTCYGGTACCAGCGGTTGGTGCCAAGTGTTAGGTCAGGTTTTCATTACCCTGCTGGAATCTCAAAACTCCCCCCTCCAGGGAACTCGCAGTATTTTGGGGATTTTCCACAAGGGATGTATTTGTTAAAGCCTGTGTGCACGTGAGCTTAAACACAAGCACTGTAGTGCTAGGAGCTGCACGTGTCTAATGTGACGTCCCCTGGCCAGAGAGGGATTCTGAAGGTGTGTTTAGAATAGAGCTTTGCAACAAATAGCATTTGCAAACCAGTGTGGAAGAGGCAGCAATTAAAACTGGATCAAGTTGGGTCGGTTTGCAAATACTGAGCTCTGCCAGCTCGGTATGACTGCGAATAAGCACTTGGGCAAATAGTGAACATGGGAACTGACGGCCAYGGGGGACATCTGTTAGGCTGTCCTGGCCTGGGAAAGTGCTGCCTCAAATGGTAGTTTTTGATTTTAATAGTTTTTCTTCCACTTATCTCATGAATTTTATCTCCATGCTATAAACATGCGGGAGAATTCTATTTACTGGTCCAGGAATTAGAAGTGCAACTCTACGAAGATGTGGACAGCAGACTTAAAATGTATTGAATGCTCTTAAGCTTGGTGCTTAGGCTGGTGAGCTCATGAAACTTGGCTCCTTGTGTAATTTCAGGACTGTGGAGTATAAAAAAAATCCCCAGACCTCAAACGCAGGAGTGAGCGGCCAATTCCAGACTCTTCACGGATCTCAGATGTCCTTCCAGAAAGCAGGCAAAGGCAGCGGCCTCCTGCTTTTGAGCGAGTCCTGTAGGTGCTGGGCTTGCAGAAAATAATTTCTGCTAAATTGCAACAGAAATGCTGCAGTTCAGGGTCTGAGTATAGCATCCAAATCTGTGATGCATTAAAATATTGGAAATATCTTTTTTAGGAAAAGGYAACTAGCATTTGGGTGAGTCGAGTATGCTTCCACTCCAGGAAGAAATGACACTGGCTCAGCTAACCTCCATTGCAGGTTTTGCACTTGCTCCAGCTTCTCCTGCCTCCCCTGTTTTCCCTGGCGCTCTGAGATGTTTTCCCTGTTGAGGACTTGGCCAAACATGATGTGGGTTTGGTTGTTGGGTAATCCTGGACTACTCTTGATATTTTTAGAAGTTCTGCTTAAAAGATGAGAAATAGCATGTAGAAATACACATGTGTGTGTTTGTATATATATGTATATAATGTCTGCCCTGTAGAAATGAATGCAGCCCTTGTTGGTGTGGATYGGTGGACGTAGGCTGCAGGGTGGCACGTGCCATCCTATAAACTCCTGTGGGGGGTGAGACACTGTTCATTTGCTGGTTTTCTTGCAAATCAGGGCTCTTTGAGTGTCCCTTTTTGCATTCCCCAAAGGGCTCCTTCAGTTGGTGCCATCATTCTGCAGCCCTGGCTTTCCTAAAGTTCATTTTTTGTTACAGGGCAGGAGATAGGTGTTGATTGCAGGAAGTTCCTTGGGTGCTGTGTACCATCAAGACACTGAGGATGTTGCCTGTGCTGTGACCTGTGAGCAGCCGGTCTGCGTGTAGCTGGGAGCTCTGCTCATTCACCCCGTCCTTGGACTCGTGACGGAGAAACCAGAACACGAGCACTCGTTATTGCGAACAGGTTAAGCTAGTGCTGGTATGAAACACCTCTAACGAACCCTGGAAAACATCTTGAGGGGCTTAAACTACTGCCTTGGCCATGTTGCTGGATATTGGTTATCTTGGCTATAGCAGCCTGGAAAAAGCAGGAGTAGGAGATCCTGATTTGCAAGAGTGAGAGTGGGCAGGTTGTGCGGCTGCCTTTGAAAGGCAGCGAATGGGTTTTATTAAATGGTCCTCTCAAAATCTGCTGCCCCTGTCCTCAAGTGAGCACTGAGGGCATTTGCCAGCCGTCCCCAAGGCCTTGGTAGGGAGGTGCACGCAGCTACGTGTCTCCTCAGACCTCCGGGGCCTTAAAATGCTCCTAATCTTGTGCAATAACTTGCCTTGCTTATCCCGGGTATCTCAGGGTAGATAAGGTCCCCAAGCTTGGCYGGGAAGAGGCTCCCTTTCTCCTTTACAGAGCGCCAGGAGCGGCGGTTGCCGGTGGTCACGTCGGTGGCCTCGTTGGAGCTCTGAATCTCGGCCTGGGGGGGAGCCCGGCCTCTGTTTGTAGCCCCCATCCCAGGAGGCTGGGCAGGGACCCAGCAGGCCGGGATCCACAACCGCTCGCGGAAGCGACRCTCCGGGCCTGGCTCCTCCGTTCCCGGCCTCGCTCGGGCACCGAGCAAGGGGAGGCAGCGGTAAAGCCTATTCCTGGCACATCGGGGTGTAATTTGGAGGAATATGGTTTTGCTGCGTGTTCCAGCTATTTTGTAAAATGYAATTTGGCGTTTCCTTAAAATACAGCATGAGATCTGAGCTCTGGCAGAAGATGAATGCCATATTCTTCCAAACACCATCAGATGCATATGCATCCCCGGATGTGGTAGGACTCGGATTTCCTCCCCAAAATTTCTTGTTAACGAGCAAATGTGCGGAGTAGGAATTGGAAAAATATCTGCAGGAGGAGCCTTCCTGACATCTTCCCTGCTCCTGCTGCAGCAAAGGKTGGTTCTGCTTGGGTCATCTGTGTGATACCTAGTAGTGTTTACAGAGCATTTGTAGCTAAAGCGAAGAAGATATCTATATATTCCCTTAAAAATGCATCTTAAAAAGGCAGCATTGAAAAAGGAGAGAGATGTGAAGATAATGGATAGTTTGTTTTTTCACTTTGGTTTTTAAAGCGACGTTGCTAATGGTATTATTGTCTTTTGGAAGACTAATTTTCTTTCTGTACAGAGCTTTATAAATGCACCTGTGATAGTTATCTGTTAAACTTTATCTGCCATACTTGCGTTGGAGTAAGAGGAGTATTTGATACAKCTGGCATAGTGTTTGGATCCCTTTAGAGAGGAGGGGGAAAAAGCTGCTACTTAGAGATATGTAGTACGTGCTTGGCCTAAACTGTTGGAGAGGGAAGGTTTGTGAGTCAGGTTTTAGGTGGCAGTGGTGTCCACAGAAGCCAAGGACCAGCGAGGTAGAAGAGTTGTGTGCAGCATCCACACTGCTCGGTCCCATTTGGATGCTCTTAATGTGAAATATTTCACCCTCATGCCCCGTCAGGCCTGTGCTGGACCTGCCCAGGAGCTGCAGGGAAGCCCTCCTGGGCAAAAAGGTTTCTTGGAAGGTTGGAGTTGTCTCCTGCTCTTCTCCTAGCCCTACTGCAGTGTCTCCAAGAGTTGCCTGTCCCCAGGGACCATGAATTGCTCTTAACCACGTGCTCAAATATGTGGTCGCTGTCTCCCTGTGCTCTTCTGTTCCCCTTGCCCGTAGAGCTGAAGTTGTTCCAGGAACATTGGACACGGCCTTTTCTGGCCTCCCCAAGTAATATAGAGGAAATGGGTCCCCAGGCCGAGTGTGGAGCTCATGGAGTTTGCTCTACCCAAGTCCTCATTTGTAATAAAAATCTTCAAGTTGCAACCTAAATCCTCTGGGAGCATTCAAGGAACAGTTTCATGGCTCAAGGTTTTGGAGTCAAGCAGGAGGGCCAAACTCCTGAAATTAATTAAAAACAGTGAGTATTMTTCTAATTCACAAACAATGTTGAGATTTTTGTTGAAATAATTTCAAGTCAGAGTTTTATCTGAAAGGTCCTTCTTCCTCTAGAAACTTTCCCACAGCTTATCTTTACATTTTTATTGAGAAAAGAGACATCAAACTTTAATAATAGAGTTGTTGGTTTGCCAACATCTGTCTTCAAGCAGTTTGAAGCAGAGACCCAAGAGGAATGCTTTTAAACAGCAAAATCAAGATTTTTTCCTTTATAAATATGTTCTTGTTCTGAAGGTGTGAGAGAGGTCCAGTGTGCTGGAGTGGCCAAGATGTTGATTATAGTTTTGGTTTCAGATTTAATGCAGACTTTTAAGATATAGAAGTTTTAAATCATCAAACTTTTGAAGGTTATAACCCAGATCTGAGCTTGATTCCCAGTTCTTTAGGGAGGGTATCAGGAACACGTGGAGAGGGATTTGGGGGTTTATTTTCTTTCTTTTCTAATAACCAAGTAAGTGTAATCATAAAACTCCAATATTGTATGTGAAAACATTGTGTGAAGGTCACTTAGCAGGTAWCATCATCATCGTCATCCAAGTAGCTGGGCTGCCATCCCCAGAGCTCTTAACTCCAACGTGTTTCTCTAGGGTCCTGTCAGCAGATCAATTGCTAGAGCCTATTCTCTATTTGAAGAGACAGACAAATTGCATATTTTGTCTATTTTATACATATATTTTGTGTTGCATGTAATATAATGTATATATGTGTGTATTTGGGGGCCATATATATCTACATATTCTGTTCTCTGTGTTGCTTGAGGTCGAAAACCCATTCCCCGAGTAACAAACAGACCTCTCGGAAGAACTTTTACCTCCCTTGGAAATACAGTGTAAAAAGAAGCATCTGCATAGGTTAACATATGCTTCCTGACGTCTTTGTAAAGAAATTTGAGGGTATGTGGTAAAGCTTTTATTGCAGACAAATATTTCTTTTGGCTCAGCCTTACTACTTATAGATAAAAATAATCTCTTTGTTTTAACRTTATTCTGTTGGCTTGAATCCTCTTTCTTCTACCTCCTAGTAGTTTTCTCATGAATAGGAAAGAAACTGTGTCCCGGGAGAACAGTCAAGAGCAGAAGGTCAAATTAAGAGGTAGGAAACGATGTTGTTGGGGCCAGCACCTGGCTGTGACCCTTGGTGGTCTTAACGTGGCCTTGAAAAACTGTGGTTTGTAGAGCAAACGGGTGACCAAGGTTAGCATCAGAATTGGGACTTCTTCTGCCTGGCACTGCTATTGCCTAATAACGGSTAGAATGAAGAAATTGCAGAGGCTGCCTGAGCCTGTTTTTATTTATTTCCTTTCTTCATTTTTAACTTGGAGACACACTATTGTCTCCAATTGCCTTAAGGTTTTTAATYTCTTGAAGCGCCTTTTGTGTTGGGGAGAAATATTGGCAAACAGTAATTAATCTGAGGAGAAAAACGTCCTTAGATTGACTCTGCCTCAATACCGGTGTCAAATTATGAGTCTTGCAAAGGTAGTAACTGTGGTATTTTAAAGTCATTAAGAAGTAGTCAGTGGACTTCAATCCTTTCAGAGATTTCTATTAAAAAACACATAAAAACACATATCAAAACCTATAAAAAAACACATATAATCAGAGGGGTGCCACTATGAGACTGGGGTGGTGCTGGGTGGACTCAATAAGTGATATATCGTTTTTATTCTTCAAAACGAAAAATGTACTGTGCTTGAATGACACTTGGGAAGTAAATACTATCCTCTTTGGATAATGTCAGTGTTATCTGCCATGTGCTAAGAGCAACTCCGTGTTTCTAGCTGGATGCGTTTTCTGAACTGGAGGAAACCGGGCAAGYCAGGATAGAGTTAGCTAATGGGGCATTTTCATGATGTTGGGTCTCTGAAAATGTTGCTACATGCTTATAATTCCAAAGTTTATCAAATCTTTAGAAGAACACGTGCTTTTATTTTAATTTACGGCCTCTGGCCCTGCCTGGTGAAGTCCTGGTTCTTGTTTTCCCACGGCAGCCCCAGTGCTGCAGCCCTGGCTGCTCCATCCCTGCTTTCCATGGGGGCTGCGGGAGGGAACGAGGCTGTGCTGGAGCTCTGCAGCTCTGCAGTTCTCCCCGCATCTCAAGCTGTAACACTGCTTTTCCTTGCTGATTCTTGCTTTTTTTTGAGTAATACTTGTTGCTACATCAGAGTCGATGTCGTGCAGCAGTGGGGTCTTGGATGCTTGAATGTTTTGGAGTWGTTAAAGGTGATTTTATCCCTTTGAGATGGTGGTGGGCACCCCGAAGAAGGYTTAGAGCTCTGCAGGAGTAGGGTTTTGTTTATTTAGTATGCTAATTCTTGTGTAGTTTTCAGGCAGCTCGTTAGTGTAGTATAGYTCTCTGCTTTCCTATATGAATGGGTAACGCAGATACCATTGTTGCTGAGGACCAGAACACCAAGAAAAGTGAATCACCAGGCATCTAAAATAGCTTATATTTGTCACGCAGGAAGAAATTTTAAGAAGCTCCTATTAAATCCTCAGGAAAAAAAAAATACAGCCCCCTTCAGCTGGATGCAGGCATAAGAAGGTTATTTGAGAAGGAAAAAGATGCGTGAGTCAGAAAATAGTGACACAATGAAGCATCTTCTCAGCTTTTAACATTTCAGCTGTTTAATAGCTTGGAAACAGACCTCGGATTTGTAAGGCCCAAAGCGAGGGCCTCGTCCCGGGGCTGTGTCTGGTGCCTCCCGACAGCTCTGGGCTTTGCTCCTTTGTTTGGGGGGATCATCCCCGGAGCGCATGCGGGGCCTGTGGCGATATTAACTCCCCGGCGGATCTTTATAATGACAGATGGCCTTTTTAACGCGGAGAGCTAGAATAAAACAGTGGTGGGAGGCAAGAAAGCAAGTGACACTTCACACAGAGGGGTTTTTTTCTGCCTGAGAAAGCCCTCCCGAGCTATTTATAAAATATTAGGTTTGTATTGCAGAGCTGAAGGAATCCACACATCATGAAAGCGCAGCGCTTGAACCAGCCTCCTCGGGGTTTTCCCTTTGGTGCTCGGAAGAAATGGGAGCCCAGGGAATTGGGTATGAAACGGTGCAAGGTTTCTGCAAGAGCTTAGCTAAGAATTGGTGTTTTAAATGAGGGAAAAGGCAATTAAACCCAAACCCGAGTGTCGTTTCCCAAGCTGGTGTGGGACACGGTGCTTGGGAGACCTCTTAAGTTCTCGCCCCTGTGTCACTGACTGGTCCAGGCTTCACTGCAGCTCCAGGGAGGTCAACTGGGAAAGATGGGGTGGGAGAAATCCGCGATGGGAAGCTGCAAGGCAAAGCCTTGGAAAGGGGATCATGTTAGTTCTGGAGGCCACACAGCCTTAGGGATTTCCAGAGCAGTCAAAGCCTTTACAAGGTGCAGCTCCCACAGCRTGTGACACTGGGTGAGCTTCTGCACTGCCCCACGAGCGGCACCGTATGGGGCACAGGGATGGGGTGCAGGGCACAGGGCAGCCCCTGTGCACCATCCTCATGGTTCACCATGGCCCAGGCCTCTTTCCAAGCCGGAATATGGCARTATCGTCCCTGCGTATGGTTAAATGCATGGAAAAATGGATTTCTGCTTTTAAGTTTTTTGTAACCGAGGAATGTGTTTGGTGGAGTTTGTGAGGTGAATGTGTACCCTTTGTTTCCCAGAAGTGACCAAGTCCTTATTTCAGATTTGTTGGAGCCCCTCTGGGCTTGATGATGATAGAAGTATCTGCTCAGAAGATCTGCATGTTTTGTTTGAAATGTTGCAGAAGGTCCCGCTGCAGTTCACTGCTGTGAGCAGCAATAAGCTAAGCCTTGGAAGGTTATTCCCAGAGCTCTATAAAATTTTGAGACCAAGACGTTTTCCTGTTCTCCACGTTCTCCCTCCTCTGTCATGTGCACAAGGCTCTGCCTCATCTTTCCTACCACGGCAGTGTGGTCTGTAGGCCTCTGAACAGTGATGAAAGTAGGGCAAAATTCAAAATTTCCGAGTAATACTGTGTATCTGTGAACGAGAGAGAGGTTTTCATGGCCTTATTAGGCTGGTATCTCTATAAATTAGACCTGCTGCATAGCACACGTGGAAAATGTAGACTCAAAAATACTCTCTCTTCGCCTGTGGGGCCATCTGAGTGTGCTTTTCTTCAGGAGGACTTGGAGCCTGCTCCATGCTGTAGGCAAGRCTGTTGAAAAGAATCAGCTTGGGGTTCTTTTAATCTACAGGGCAATCCAGATTTTCCCCTTGCAGAACCACAATCGAGCAGCCCAGGCAAGATGCTCAGGAAGTCTCAGTTTCTGTCGGCCAGGCCCAGATCTYCCTTGGGAGAGTGGCCGGATTGCAAATAGCAGTAATAAATAATAAATAAATTCTGTCTTGCACCTCAGTTGAAGGTGCCAAGGAATAATTTGCTGTGTGTCAGAGGTGGTAACGTGCTGCTGAAGAGCTGTCCACCCCTGTTCTTGCTAGGTGGAAGCAGGGAAGATGCTTCTCGCAGGTAGGTGATAACTGCTCCCTTTAAGGTAAAGCACATGGAAACTTTGTGTTTCTGGACATGTACCAATTTGACAAAATGTACGCTTATTCCGGTTGACAAAACACACAGGTTGGAGCATTTTGGAGTCCACAGTGCTCCGGTGAGGGGCTCTTGGTGCTTTCAGAACRGAGCAGCTATTCACGCTCAGGAACATTGCAAGAGTTTTATGAGGTCGAGCAGGGGAAGTATTTCCAAATTATGCTAGAAAGCCTACACAATTACTTCGGAAAGGGTTCCTGAAAGTATTTGTTTGGAACATGTGATTGATAGATAAAATATTTTTTCTAAATAGCCCTCTTCTGARGTAGAAGGTCAGTCATTCAAGTGATTAGATATCTGAAACAGCTCGGAGGCTCTGGAATGACTTTGCATTAGGAAAAATGGCCAGGTAAGTCCCTGCCTGGTTGCAGAGCTTGGTGTGGAGCACTCGTGTTGATAGCTTGGTAGTAATTTAACTACAGAGCGAGCCTGTTGGAATGATGGTGATGGGCAGGACTGTGGAGCAACCAGGCTACCGAGGCTGATCCCGGGATGAACGTGCAGTTCCCAGGATGAACGTGCAGGTCAAAATACTTTGCTGTGCATAAGATGATCTGCTGAATCGTGGAGAGGCTGTTGTAAGTAACTATCAATCATGTGGACTTAAAATGAGAGATGATATTAATGTTTTAAAAGTTGGACTTGTAATCCTCTGGTCTTTGGGGGAGTTTCTAATTGCAAAAGAGATTTCTTGCGTATACTATTAATATTTTTCAGTAATTTAAGTATATAATATTTCATTATCCACAGGAAACTTGACTTGAGATATATGAGCTGTTTTGTAGTACCATTAATTAAAAACACAGTAGTTTTACATTACCCTATCCCCTTATGAATTTTTCAATGGAGATGGAATCCAAAGGCAGGTGATGCTCTGTCACATCCTCTTTTGGCACATGTGAGTGCTAAGAAATTCTAGGAATAATTGCTTTTCAGCTCTGGACTTTTAATCATGTAAGAAGAATTAAAAGAATTGTCGTGGCGCTGAGTCTTGTGAACTAACATAGCCCTGCATGCAGGGAAGGGATCTGCTTCCACACTGGGAAGAACAAGGGAAATGCATCTCAGTTGAGACMGATTTTGACATCTGATCTTGCCACTCCATATGTTGAAGGGATGTATTCATCTTTAGCATCATTTTTCTTCTGCTGGTTGCTGTCCTGTAGTTTGTTTTTCAATTCCTAAGGCTATTTCAGATGCTGCAAGTGCCAGATAGACCAAGATTCCAGTAAAGACTTATTTGGAATATTAATTTAAAGGAAAAGTAGCAGTGTAAACCTGCACCACTCCTGTGCTTAATGTATAAAATGACCACCTAGAATCTTGCTGAGCTGCATAACTTTCATAAGGAGTAAACTGTTTAGCATGAGTTGCCTTAAAAATCCATATTTGTTTAAGCTGTAGGTTTCTAGGCAATGCGAGGGAGGGAGAAGTGTTTGTGAGTMTTAGTTACAAGAAAATATTAATGAATATGGTAGCTTTTACTGTCAGATTCTGGTGCAGGGATTTGGACCTCTCAAAGAACAAGGGTTGGTCCTTTTGATTTTTCCTTTTTGTTCCTGTGCTTGCATGTTGCTTTCCATAAGAGTTGGAATTGCCCCCCACAGTATGGATTGATGCATTGTTTGCTATGCAGAGATTGCACCTCATTAATGGTTCAGGATAATCAGCTGTTTAGAAATATTCAGAGGATTTTGGTTTAAAATGAACTGTTTCTTCTTATTTAGCTGTGGTGTTAAGGCCTTTGGGGGAGAAGATGTTATGCAACTTTGTTCATCATTGTATGTCCTTAGAACCTGCAATATATGAATATTCTCTTTATGACTGTTAGTGGAGTTGGTGTGGACAGAAAGCTACAGCCAGCTTTCCAGTTGGGCATCCAGCTGGATCCCAGCTAGATCCAGCAGGATTAGGGAGTTTSGTGATGGTAGATCAAGTGTAAGCTGTAAGTGGAGGTCTTGAGTAAGGGATCTGCTGGTGAAATGCAGCAAAKAGTGCAAGTGGCTCTAGCTGTTGTGCCAAGGCCTTTAAAGCAGAGCACCGTATGTGTGGCTGGAGACACCCCCTTGAACTTGGGACACTCTTGTTTCCAGGTAAGAGCCAAGATGATTCATTTGGTGATTTGAGGTGATGTTTTATATGACTCGATTCAAAAGAATGAGTTACCAGTTAGCACTGGCATCCCAATGGCACGTGCCAGGTCTGCTTGTGAGAAAGGCCTGCGCTGTTATGGTGTAGGATTTTCCTGGAAGCATTTGCCTTGAGACGAAGAAAAAGCTTAAGCTTTGGTTTTGCTTTGCAGGCCTTTAAGCTTGGAGTGTGGTACTACTCCATTAGCTTGTTACTGGGATTTAGAAGCTGCTAAACATGTTTCTAGCCAAATGATGGCATCTGGCATGTTTGAATTGTCGTGTTAGCAACTTCCAGACAAGGCCTCTCTTAACTGTCTTCSGTCATCTTTTTACATAGGTGTGATRGTCACTTAAATGCCTTCCATTCTTTAAAACAGAATGGTTGAGGTTGGAAGGGACCCCTAGAGATCATCTAGTCCAAAACATAGCTGAGAATCACTGTGTCATCTATAAGAGCACAGCTTCTCTTGCATGTGCTGCCCTGGAAATGATGTGATGAGTGTGGAGTTCGCTCTTGTCCACTTCTGAATGAGAAAGTGCCACTTCTGTGTCGCACTGGGTATGTTCAGGTGGGATGCAGAAAAACCACAGCAACAGCAAAAGTTCTGAAATGAGGTTTTAGATTCTCATCTCCTCTAATTTGTATCTTAGAGAATGGTGTAAGGATAAAAGGCTTTGTTGTCCTGTAACGGACCAGAGATAAATCAAGAGTATTTGAGAAAAACAGGCTTGGGAAGCAGAGCTGCTGAGCTCAGCAATGGGTTGTTGTGCTAGGAGAGAAACATAGATGATGTTTGCTTTCTGGAAGGCAGAAGCTGGTGGTTGGCTACAAGATATGTGGAGGGAACTAATAATTCATCATTTAGTTGCCGAACTGGAAAAAGGTCTTAATTATCATTTGGGAAGAGTTGTTTCTCAAACTACCTCCTTCCTGCTGCTATTTGAGCTCACACAGGTGTGCGGATGCAGCACCTGGAGGTCTAAGGTGGCCGGTTGGGCAATGAAGCAGTGGTCGAGCTGTGCAGGCTGCAGGATTTCGGGGCAGAGTTCCCAGCAAGTTTGCCTTAGTTCAAGTTCTAGCTGGATGGAAACTGTGTTGATTACTTGATGTGAATAAAGCTCTCCCTACTCACTCAAACTTCCCTGATGTCCCTAAAGGTAGCTTTATCAAGAAGGTATTGATGCTGATGTTGAGACATTTTCTAATTGTTTAGTTCTTTGACAGTATATGTGATGATGACTTCAAATACTCCGCCAAGTCTTGCTTTTTCTCTGTGCTTTCAGTAAGTCAACTTTTTCAGAAGGCCTTAGTTGGAAAAAAAARTTATCCCACAGCTTCTTGTACTATGGTTTTAATTTTACGACTGTGCCTCTGAATAGCTTTATATGTGTTTGTGCAGTAATACTGGAGAGTAGCAGAAAGTAGGTTCATAAACTCCAGGCTTGTGGCTTGCAAACATGTTCTTGGATCGTTTTTAACACGTGCAGAAGTACCAGTTGCCGTAACTGGGAGGCGGGGTGTATCCTCATGCTGTACGGAAAGGCCCTTGTAGCATGGAACCAACTTTGCYGAAAGCAGAGGTATCTTATGTGACTGGTGGGCCCATTGCCAGCCTCACCCCTTTCTGCCCACTCTTCTCGTTTGTAATTTGTGCTGCTTCCTGAATGTGTAGAAAGCAAATRAAACCTAGTGCAGGAGAGATTTGTACTTGTTGAGAAATACATGACTTGCTTTCATTAGCTGCAAGTCTTCCYTGGTATCCAACATTTGAGAGGGAGGGTTTCAGGCAAGGGATGGGTGCTTGAGGGTCCATGGTGGTGGATCCAATCAAGAAAATTCCAGCAGAATGTTGTTTTGGTTTGGTTTGTTTCCTCTGAATCATGTTATAGCAGAATTGATGCCTAAGAGAAGAGATATGGAAGCAAGGAGGAATTCAGGTCTTGCACATAAAGGGYACTGGGTAGCAGAAGGGTAAAGAGACCAGAATGTGACAAGGAACAGGGCTGTAGCTGTGGCTGGAACAGGTTTTGGCACGGGGCAGGTACCGTCTCACAGCGTGAAGCAGAGCAGGGCACCGGAGSTCTCACCACAGAGGAGCAGCACCGGGAGCCCTTGACCGCTTCACGTAGGACGTATGGGGCAGTTCTTCATGCTGGTCTATACAGGATTATTAAAACACCAGCTGCTCCAAACGGGATATGCTGTCCTTGGGAATTGTGGCTGGAGCACAAGCTACTTTAATTGCTTTTTTTGGTGGACGCAGCCCTCAAGGTTTGTTTGCACCTTGTTCCTGCTTGTSAAAGGGGGTATGAACCATTTCACCCCATGTGGCATCAGTGTGGAGAAYGATGGTAACTTGAAAAATGGTTAGTGTTATTTTGAAAATGGAGRTAATTGCTTGTGAAACTGGAATAAATCATCGTGAATTTATTGAGAGTGATTACTTTTAGGGTAAGGTTTTTTTTAGTGTTTTCCCTTTCGGTGAGGTTTATTTAAGCAATCATGTAATAAAAACTTGCTCTAGGCTTTCCTGTATTTAGGTACCCTGTCCGTATTTTCTGATTTTTATAGAACAAGTTGAAATTAGACCATGATTTCCTTTTACCCAATGTAAATTACTTATAGTTCTTTGTCTCGCACTGTAGTTCTGGTGGGACTTTTGCTAGGGCATTCAGTGGTGTATGGAATAGGCATTAAGTGAATGAATATGTTGCCCTTTCCTGGTAGATAATAATCGAGAAGGTGACCCAGAATATTTCTGGAGTTGAATTTCAAGCATTTTTCCTACTTTTTTAGCATGGAGATTTGTGTTTTGGGGGGAGGGATGTGGCCCTGCTCGGCACAGAAGACCTGAAGAATGTGGTTTGCTAAGAACAGATGGTGTCATTTAAGTTTTATACCGATTCTACTTAAACTTTTAAATGAAGTCCTTATGCTTTTAAACAGTTACTTTAAACTTGCTGATTGTTAGCAAATTGAGAGAGGTTGGTCACAACTGATTACCTGTTTAGAGACTGAAAGAGGTGATTGTCTCCAACTTAAAAACTTTGTAGTCGTTAACATCATTAGTGGATTCCTGTCATCTTCCAAAGGAAATGGTGATGTTGGTTCATAAACTTGGCCTCATAGGTAGGTTTAGGCTTTTCCAAAAGGCAGGAAGTGGTAAAACACGCATGTGGTTTCCCTTAGTTGGGAAATTAACTGTGATTCTTCATCAGTGAGGCTGAGGCAGATGAGGAATCGCTCATGTTGGATCATGTGTTGGATTGTGACTCTCAAAGCAGATTTGCAAAGGCAGAAGTGACAGTTTTGCCAACTGCTTTGCCTCCTTCATGCAGCTGTAGAAGCTCTTTTGCTATCAACTGCTCTTTGTGTAGCCCTGGTTTCTAAATTGCTGAAAGTTTTGATCATAATTTGATCAAATCATAATTTGATTTGATCATAATTTCTGCAGTTATCTACAGATGATAATATGTGGATCTGGGACATAGGATATCCATATCCATAGAATATATTTTATATAGAATTCTCCATATGTGGATATTCTGTATTATAATCTATATGTAGTCTGTATAAAACATATATTAGAACCTTTCTCTACTTGAGGTGACAAGTTGTCCTTTTCTGCAGCTGTTACAAGCGAAACATTTACAAGGAAGCAAATGAATAAGCACATATTAATACTYCATGCCCCCTATGACTTTCTTTGGGAGATGACAGTGAATTTGGTGCCAAAGGATAAGGAGGACTGTGTGCCAACAGCACCTCTTGTTCTTGGGACACGCAGTGTAGCAAGGGAGCTCCTGTCGGGACGTAGCCTCCGTGGCTGGAGCCCTGGCAGTTGTGGTTTTCCAAGGTAGTCTTGGCAGAAGCCGGGCTGTTTTTGGGTGATCCGTGCTGCCCTTCATCAGAGCCAAGGAGGARGACCTGTGCAGACCCTGCTGATGTGGTGGTGGAACGGGTCATGGAGAGCTCACGGGGTTGCTTCTGCTGGCGGTAGAAAGCACAGGCTGTACAAGAGCTGCAAGTTACGTCCAAAGTCACCTAATCCATCCCATGCTTCTGAAAATGCCAGTAGTTCCATGCAGTTTGTATCCTACCTGGTATTGGCACAGACTTTGCCACTGTGGAGCCTGGGAGCTTGTCTGAGCAGGGACTAGGAGCAGCGGGGCAGAGCTTGGCCTCTTGCTTTGCCGTTGTCAGCAGGGACTTTTCCCAAAGGCAGAATTCCCGGTGCCAGGTGTGTTCTCGAGTGCCAGCAGCTCAGTGCGGAATAGCCCCATTCCAGGGCTGGAATTCCAGGGAATAGCATCCATTCCAGGGATGGAATGAGCCACAGATGCGCAGGGCCGGCCCTGCTGAGTGCAGCACTCGGCACCGCATGTTTGTGAAACAGAAATGTCTCCTTTTGAGACGCAGGAATAAACTTAATCAGCTCCAGGGAGCTGATGAATTGGCACTACATAAGGGGGTAGATATGTTAATTCAATCAGTAATAAGAAAATATCTAATAACGGAATTTAGGCTCATGTTAATGTGTGAATTAAAAGCAGATGCTGGGGATGAATGGGTGCATGGATTAATATTGTTTTTTGTTGTCAGAATTTATGTTGATGGGAAGTGGAGGAAATGTACCCTTAAAAAAATATTTTGTAGCAGTTGTTAACACCTTATATTCCTTCCCATGCTTTACTGTTTCTTGTCCCGTCGTTTAAATGTGCAAGCTGTTAACAGCAGGATGAACGTTCGGCAAGTTGAACAACCACCTGCTCCCATAAATGAATCATTAGTTAAACTCCCTCTGCATTTCACAGGTTTAAACACTGACAGGGCTTCAGATTTACAATGCAAGGCACTAGGCGCACACAACTTTGCACAGAGCGCTCACGAGTTCCTGCACCCATATGGATCCAGTTTGGCTGCAAGTGGAACACGCCGTAAAAGGGCAAGTCCAAGGCAACCTGTAATTAATAGAGCAGCAAGCAGAGCAGAAATTATGAATTCTACTGAAATCATTAATCCTCAAGGAATAAAAAGTGCAAGGATTTTGTTTTCCCCTCAAGTAAACTGTTCATAGGATCAAGAAAGGTAGTTAAGGAACTTGAAGTGGTGCTAGTGCCAGGTTCTTCCAACTGCATCATCTCCTAGTCTTTGCAGTTGATACTAGGTGTATTTCCAAAATCTGGTTTAGGTATATTCTGAACATGAGCTGGGTTTCACCTTTTAGAGAATAAAAAATATCTGAAGTACTTGAATATAAASAAATTGTGAACAAAAACCTACTTGATTTGGCTGAAGGTTATTGATTTGTAAAAGTAATTCCAAAGCTTCAAAGCRTGGCCTTAGCAAGGCTGGCTGTCAGTACGTTCTGGACTGCAACTGCAGTTTCTGTCAATAGGTTCTGGACTGCAACTGTAATTTAATGTTACTTACGTTTCGTACTGGCCTGTTGGGTGAGTTGCCAGTCTTGCAAGAGTTTAGCTGTTTGGACTTGTGTTAATTTGGATGTTACCTGTTAGTGGACTGAAGTTCATGGGGGCTCAGAGCAGAGGTTATGCATCCTGCTCTTCTCTAGACCCATGTCACCACTTTAAGAGACATAATATGATTCAAAGAAGTAAATTAGCCTGCTTTAATAGGCAGTATCTTTCCCTTGGGCACTTGGTTTGCCCAGGCGCTGCATGGGTGGTTGGTCCATGTCTAAGGTGTCTGGTTTGGCAAGTCATGGGTATTTTAAGCTGGGAGGAACTGATTTGCAAMAAGGAATATTGAGAGCAAGTAAGAGTTAATAGTGTGAAATGGGGCTTTTCTGTGAAAAACGAGGTGGAAATGTGAATAGTTAACCATGTGCCTGTGCTGTGGCTAACACAACAAGGCCATGTGCATGCAGCAGTCCTGGGACTGCTTTTAAGCTGCACTGAAAGCTTGTGTTTTCTTAACCTCCGTTCAAGCCTCTGTGTTGAGGAAGGAGCAGGCATCTGGCTCTGACTGGATGATGAGTATATCAGTAACCCGATAACATCCTCATTTTTCTCTTTCGGTTCCTTCTTTAGGCCCAAAGTGTCATCGTTGTGGTTTTGGCCAGGCAGCCTCTGCAAGATGTTTCTATCTTGGCTCTTGGGGCTCCCGAGCGGGGTGCTGGAATCGAACCCGTTTCAGCAGGAGTCCCAGGTGCTCAGGGTTGCTGCTCTTGCCATCAATCCATGTTTGACAGAGCAAATGTGCACGTGCARGGGAGAGCAGCCCTTGTGTGCGTTGTTTGAGCCTGCAGGAACTCGGGAAATAACTTGGAGACAACAAAATGAGATGTTGCTGTGCGCAGGGTGTGCGTTCCTCTGAGTGCTTCATCCACAGGAGGAGCAGCAGAGCTGAGGCTGGGGACTGTAACACCAGACCAAGGTCTGACCCAGAGGTTGCGTTTGCCCATGAGCCACCGTTCCTGCCTGCCCGTTGGGCACCCGGTGTCTCCGGCTCTTCCACCTCGGGAAGTCCTCCCGCCTGCTCGTGCTGCCCGTAGGGACGTGGCCACATGTGGGGCTACATGTGGGGCTCGAGCCCCATGGAAGGACACACAGGGCCCCTGGACGGTGTCACCCTTCCCTGGTGATGATGCTTGATCCGACACGCGTCTTGCCGGGCAGGGCAATTAATACAGGATAAGACAAAAATGATGCAGGGAAACATCATAATACTCCAAAAAGGAAGAATGGTGGGAATTCAGGATAAGACAAGCCCCCAAAGCCAGACACTGCGGAAGTGTCGATTGATTTACTCTATATGTTTGTAAAACCCTTTCTTAATGCTGGGAGATGAGGAATTTTAAAAGAAGCCATTTAGGGGCATTTGCCCTTTTAGCATGACCACAGTGTCATCTGTGAGAGTGTCATCTGTGAGAGTGACACTGGGTGCACCTGAATCCTGGATAATTCAGCAGTTCACAGTGCTTGATACTTCAGTAGGTTTTATACATTTTTTTTGAGGAACTGCAAAATCATAATGTGGATTTGCTTGCATTATTTCTGCAAGGTTAGTTTTTGGAAATTTGAGTCAAGGTACAGGGCATTGCATATGGATCAATGGGTGGATTTAATGTAATATAGTTGTGAAGAGAAATTAGGAGCCAAACCAGAGCTCTGGGGATGCCCTGGCATGAACAGCTTCAATCAGAAGCAGGTGCCTATTTCCAGTTTTGACCCCAATGTTGACTGCAGTGTGTTGATGAGTGGGTACCTTCGGGTGTGGGGGCTGCTCAGCTGGGATGGATGGAGCCTCTTTGTGGCTGCAAGGCCTGGGGAAGCGGCCCCTGCTCGCAGTGTTGAGCAGCGTGGTCATGAGGACACGTTTGGCCTCTTGCTGCAGGGTTGCTGGGGTCCTCTTACCCTCAGCAAGCAGTCATATGTAAGGGCTTGCAGAGAGGTATGCCCGTGTTCATGTGTGCAGCCTGTGTGTGTGTGAAACGGCTTAGCCCAACTCTGCCCGGGTTATGAACTGTTTAACGTGCTTCACAAAAGGAGCAGTCGCTGATGTGTGGGTTTGTTTACATGGCTCCTGCAATGAGCCATTACGAGCTTTTTCTGGGGAGTGAAAATTCTCATTGAACCTGGTTTTGTGCCGTTCCTTGGCCTGGTTCAACTCCSTTCCTCCAGGAGGAAGCATCAATGCAGCTACAGGCCAGAGGTGCCCGTGCCCTTTGCTTTGGGAGAGACAAGGTTCATGCCTCCAGTAGGGACATTTAGCAGGTCCCAAGGTCATGAAGTGTTTGCAGGCCACTAGGAGAGCCAATTCCCCTTGCCCAATGTGATACCCCTTACTCTGAGGTCCCTGCACAGGGGACCCCAGGTCCCCAACGCTGAGCCAGGCAGCGTCAAGACTCTTGGGTTAGGGGTAGAGTGCACGCTAGGGCTAACCTGTTTTTAGTGTGCACAAATCATCCATTTCTGCACTTACCGTGTAACGATACACTTTAATCTGTTCCAGCTAATGGAAATCAACTTCTTTTAGTAAGCGTGGCTTTAAGTTTTAGTTACAATAAGCTGGGTACAATACAGCTGACAGAAAAATGTACTTGCTGTTAAATCGAGATACGAGTTTTGATTAAAACCATTTATGATGGTGGAACAGAAATTCTTTCTGCTTTTTAGAGACTGAAAATACCCATTAAGTGCAAATTCTTCTTCTAGAAATGAATGCAATTGCCTTTTAGATTATTAAAGTATGAAATTAATACAAAGACGTCTTCTATGCTTAAAACATAAATATTAGGTTTCATTTTTTCATCCACATACACTTTTATTAAATTATTCCAAGCTGAAGACTAAAATGCCAGAACATTGCCTTAGTCTTGATTTGTTATGAGAACAGTCTGTTGCTTCTTGCGCTAGCTGAAATTCAAATTATAATTTATTTCTGAAGCAAACCGTTAAAGCGACGTAATGTATTGCATCAAGCTCGTCAGTGCTGCAGTGCTGTCTCAAAATTACTTCCCTACTTTCTTCTGTATTTCTAGTTAAATCCATATTGTTTGGAACTATAAGTRCGGAATTATGGGTGAAAAAAGGCATTTTTGTGTGTCTTTTCCACCTATTAGAGTATTGCTGGTACTATGGCTGTCTTGGGAGGTGCGGTGCAGCATCGTACGGGTGATCTCCACTTTCACCAGAGSTGGGCTCAGGGGTCAAGGAGCTACTAACAGGTTCACAGGATGGTTGAGGTTGGAAGGGACCTCTGGAGATCATGTAGCCTAACCCCCCTGTTCAAGCAGGGACACCCAGAGCATGAGGCACAGGGTGGCATCCAGGAGGACTTTGAAGGTCTCCAGAGAAGGAGCCTCAACAACCTCCCTGGGCAGCCT
Source organism: Nothoprocta perdicaria (assembly GCF_003342845.1). Taxonomy (NCBI): domain Eukaryota; kingdom Metazoa; phylum Chordata; class Aves; order Tinamiformes; family Tinamidae; genus Nothoprocta; species Nothoprocta perdicaria. The sequence goes on from NW_020454816.1 coordinate 1,159,861, forward strand.
GTTCCAGGGCTCTGGCACCCTCACAGTGAAGCTGTTGGCAGAGAGTTTTCCAAGGCCAYGTGTGTGTTGGCGCCCGGCGTAGCCAACGGGCAGGACTGCATGTGGGTCACCCGTAGGACAAGAAGCCCAGAGATACCAAGTTAGTTSAGCCACATACAGAACCATATTTGAGGTCTCTGCAGGAAGATCTGCTGCTGGTCTCGCTCAGAGAAGCAAGAGTGACGTGAAGTGCCCTGGGTGTCCTCAAAAGAGCCATGGGTGCTCAGCTCTGGGTTTGGCGCCCGCCTGTCCTCTCCACACAGTGCCTTGGTGTGTTGCTCAGGGAGTTGATGTGGGGACATGGATGAAATGAGGCTGGAGGCCCCAAAGAGGCAGCGCGACTCCCTTGGGTTGGCATTCAGATGTTGTTKTTGGGTAGGTGGTCTTTCTTGTTTTGGGCCTATATGGAGAGCAACCCTTTGGAAGATCACAGGAGGGTGAAAAGCACTGAAAGGAGTGTGGTAATTTTAGTGTTTTTACAGAAGAAAATGCAAGGCCCTCGGGCTCATCCCGTGCRGGCCATGGGCACCACGAGCTCTGCCACCTTTCACATTCGGGATACTAGGAATGATCCAGGCACTTCAGGATAAACACAGCTCTGGGCATGGCGCTTGGCAGAGATAGGGAAGGCAGAGCTGGGCTTTTGGAGAGCAAACCACCTCCTTTTTTGCTTTAAGAGCTCTTCAGCATCTTTGGGCTCTGCAAGGTTTTTTTGCACAGGCGATGACCGGTCTCTTTGGCAGTAAGAACTAGGATGCCTCTATTTCCTTCCTCATGTGTTACACTTTCTAAGGAATGAAAGAAGCTAAGGGAAAACCTCCCACCTTGAAGGTCTTGAGCAGGTCTCCTGAAGTTGCGCTTTTAGGGCTGAGGAGGAAAAAAACTGTGATCTTAATTGTGCATTTAATTTAGGCTGAATGAAATGATTGTAGATGGCTACAGGTTTTACATAAATCTGTTAAATATGTTTTGACCCCTTTGTGACAAATCACGTAGTGTGGGGCTGCTAGGGAGATGTTTGCTGTAGTTCAGAGTATGAAGATGTTGCAAGAAAACATCTGGCTTTCATTTCCCTACCTAAAGAAGTGGAGGAAAGATACATAAGCCTTTGGCCCAAGGTTAATTCACTCCCTTTTATATTGTGTTGTTCTGGTTAAAAGCGGGGGGGGCGGAATCTACTGTGTTTATGAAGCTCAAATTCACTAGTATTTTGTGTTCTTAAAGTATATTTTCCTAGAGGTGTTTTGTTGGTCTTGCAATGCAAGGGAGCTGGATGTGTCGCCGTCAYGGTGTGGTGACACAACAGGGATCTGCAGCCCCGATAGTACTGGGGCCAAGGGGACCTGCCAGCCTCAAGGAGGGATGTCTGTACCAGGCTTTCCACCTTCCACGTGGGCAACCTTTGCTTTTCTTCCTCGTTCAGCTAGTGGCATGACTGCTTTTGAAACTCTGCCCTGTGTTTCAGCCTCAGGTGTGCACTAAAATTGCAGGTGGGCACGATTAAACYCCGGTATGTCGGTGTGGTAAGCCCGTGGTTGTCTCAATTTATGCCTAAGTTGGATGGCGGTTTTCTAACAGGCTTTTTCTGTGAGCTTGCCTTTTCATTTTCCTGCTTGAATGAGGTTAACATTGGTTTCATTGGCAATACAGCGGTTGCTGTTCTGCTAGCAGTGGGCCAAGCCATACTGCGTTACCTTTTCTTGGTATTAAATAGGTTGGAAGGTAGTTTTATCTTCCAGCACATGGAGGGCTTGTCATGGCCCCCTTGTTGTTACCCGAGAGCTTGTTTTAAGGACAGAAGACCCAAGTGCTCTGCCCTGGTCCGTTGTCCCTGTGTCTCCTCCACTGTCGCAGTTCATGGGTTAAATTAGCAAAATCGAGTGAAAATTAGCAAGCTCGGGCCAAAACACCTCTCCAGATTGGCTTAAACAGKGAAGATGGAAGTGGAGGAGAAATGGGAAGGCTTTAGTAGCAGTGAATTGATGGCACTGGCCGTTCCTCGTGCCAGTTTAGCAATCTGTAGCTTTTGGACTGTGTAGGCTGCTGGCTGGCTTTCTAGGGCTTAATTTTTTGCTAAATGCCTGCAATTCCAGGACCTTACAGAGAGTTGGTGCTTATGATAAGCAGCAAATAAAGAGAAAACCCTGCTGAGCCCCCAGATAAGCCTTACGTTGGCCTCTGGAGCTGAAAATCGCTGGCTTTTAGTATTTGCCCGGTTAAATACTTAAGAACCTCGTCTCTTTGTATATGCTACAAATCTGCCCGGTTTGTTTTTCTAACCGCATAGCTCGGCGCGGGGGAACRGAGGTCATCGGAGCGGGTTCCGAGCCATCCGCGGAGACGGCGGCTTCGAGTGACTCGCTCTTACCTTCCTTAATCACCTCCATAAATCCTGAGGCGAGCGTGAGAAACGGCTCCAGTCCCAGCCTAGTTGCACCAGGGCTGAGCTTGCTTTGCCTACTACGCTTTGGTCTTCCCCTCATGTCCCCACATCCCCAAAAGCAGCGATAATTCCTGTCGTTCCTGGACTTGTTTCTGCCCCTTCACCAAAGTGAAGGGTGTGGGATGTGTACCAAAAAGCCTGGCTGAAGAGCTGTGAGGACCATGTCTCATATTTGATCCCTGGGCTCCGCCTGGCTCCCTGGCTCTTCTGTTGTTGCAGGTTGCAGGAGATTTACTGCTTGCAAAGCCATTTATCACCCGCTTGCATGTGCAGACCCCGGCTGCCAAACTGAGGGTTCAGCTGGAGCACTTGTGTGCGAGACGTGGTGGTTCCATGGTCACTTGTTTACTTGGGTTAAATTCAGYCCTGTGGAAATTTAAACTTTAATTATTCCCCCTTCAAAACTCAAGCCTACTTGTAAAAGCCTTAATTGATCTTGGTCAGATTTCTCCTGAACTTCAGCAGCTGGGGCATCATCGGTCACAAACGATGCCCAAGGGCTGGGATACAGGTGCCCGGTGCTTCCCTTAGCTGGGAAGGGGGAATCTTGAAGCATCCAACCGCACTGTGGGGCTCACTGGAAATCATTTATGGACTGACTGCTGCTTTTRTCCTTTGGTGTGTCTCCTAGTGTGTCACAGTGGAATAGGAAGAAGTGCCCTGTYCGTGTTAGCCCACTTGAGCAATCTGTCCAGAGCAGCAATGGATTGAGGCTGGAGAGGCAGCCTCTGATTTTCCCTTTGCTTGTTACTTCTGGAGCAGCATCGCGGTTGTTACGGCTAGTAAATCTTGGTAACGGGCTGAAAATAAAGACAGGCTTTATTGGAGTTATATTGATGCTTTGCTCTCCTGTTCCTGGCAAGATTTGTGTTGTGATATTAGAGGCCTTGCAAGAACATGGACATACCAACATAAACAGCTTTGTGTGTGCATGTCTCMAAAGCCCTATACCTGCATCTGTCCAATTGCAGTAGCTGTTTGGAGTAGGTCTGTTCTAGTTTTTAGGAAGGATTCTTGTTTGGTGCCTCAGCACATAATATTATACTGGGAATTGAAGCAGAGCGAGCCCTTCTTTTGCTGGCCTGGTTGTTTTTGCCTTGTTACGAGGTACTAGAAATGAAATAACAGCGAGGAATGTCGTTGTGTTTACTGGCTTGGATATTACAGGAATAAGGTCTGTGAAAGAAGGGGCATTTTCTGTGGTTTGGGGCATGGGTTCGAATTTCATCTGGTTTCCCGTAGGTCTGGGGAGTGCACTTAGCGAAACAGGAAGCCTCGTGTCCCGTGTTATTTATAGATGGGAAACCTCATCATAAAGATTTATATCAGAGTATTTCACAAATGTTAAACGCAGAATTGCATCTTTTAAGCAGGGGCCAATTGAAAGGGTGGGATATTAAAGGAGCTGGGTAGTCTCTTATCACTTGGTGGCTAAATGTGATTTCTTTTTTTTAAAAAAAAAAAAGAAACTTGAGAGATGACGATGTTGAGAGATGACTTGGCTTTTAAAGGGAGTTAGAAAACACAATCATCATTGTGAGGCAGCTGAGTTTATAAAACGAAGTAGCTTTTCTTGGTGATGTAGATAACATAAAGTGCAGCCCATAGGCAAAACGTGCGAGTTGATTTTGGGAACGTTTCTGTCAAGAGAATGAGCGATCAAAGGCCACTTGTTCTTTCTGTAGCTCCTTTGTTCCCTRTTCCCAGTGGGGATGGTTGTTTAAACGCAGCAGTGTCCGAGGTTGCTCTTGTCTAGATAGTGTTCCTGGCGGGGCTGTATTCAGCATTTAAGGCCCTCTCCATGAGGCAGCCTGTCAGGCTCATTCCCTGCTCCTCGTAGGCCTTCTGCCCTGGAGATTAGGGTCATATTCTGCCCTGGAGGTTACAGTCAGGGCTTCTTCTCAGCTGCTCCCAGGTAGGACCTATTGAGCACAAACTCCWGGCTATTGCAGTGTGAGGAGCAGGAAGCCGGTACATGAGCCATGTTCCATTGTCTCCTTCCAGAGACAACAGCAATCAATCTTCACCAAATCACAGAGTRTTCAAGGTTGGAAGCCACCTCTAGAGATCATCTARTCCAACCTTCCTGCTCGAGCAGGGACACCTAGAGCATGTGGCACAGAGTGGCATCCAGGTGGGTTTTGAAGACCTCTGTAGAGGGGGACTCTATAATCTCCTTGGGCAGCCTGTTCCAGAGCTCTGACACCCTCACAGTGAAGTTCTTCCTCACATGGAGATGGAGCTTCCTGTGTTTCAACTTATACCCATTTCCCCATGTCCAATCTTAGGTCAACTTTTAAATAAATACCAAACCAAAGCAGTTAAGATGATGGTCAGCATTGCAACTGCAAAGCAGTTTTAACTTTGCAACTGCAAAGCCTATTTTAGCAGATAGACACCAAGCTTCACAGAAAGGTTTCTTTTAGCGCATGTGTTTTTGATAACTTCTAATGCAAGCAGTCAGGCCCTTGAAATAAATTCATCCTTTAAGTGGTGGTTTTAATAATGCTAATGAGGGTTTTGGTGATGTAGAACAGTTCCTCCTGGTCTCRACTTCGACAAATCCGTTTGTCAGAAGTGTGCAGTGCTTCAAGCTCTTGCAAAATCCTGTTTAGATTCTGAGATGTGTGGGGAAAACTGTGTAAAGCCCTCCCATAATCACAAAGGGCTTTTCTGACCTTTTTTTTTGTTGTTGTTGTTTTTATTTTCCTTCCTGGAGAGTTTCCATAAAGTTGGAAGTTTTCCAAAGGTCTGAGTTGGCTGGTACTTGCTGCATTAACCATCGTGCCATCTTTCTACATTTTCCCCTTCTTCCTAATTAATGGGAAGGGGTGTTGGATTCATTTTCACAGGAGGATTTTAGGTACTCAGGCAAGACAACATGGGGGGGAAAAGAAAAAAAGACAAGAAAACCATGGACATTGTAGACCATAGATTTTCTGAGAAGCTGACTGCCTTTTAGCATGGCAGTTCACATGCACTTCATGTTATACTGGAGAGTAGTGACTTGATGGTGACTTCATCTTGCTCTCTCTGCTAGGAGTTATCTGAATAAGAATTTATTTGATAAGGATCCTTATTAAATAAGGATTCTCCGTTATGTGTTGGAATTTGGGGCTGTTGCAGCCGCTGTTGCAAGAGGTGTGCAGAAGGGTGACGATTTTTGCAATACATCCATATGGAAATAGATTTCAGGGAGGAAAAAAAAAGATATATAGTAATGCACTGGGAAGAGAAGTGCCTGGAGACTAGGGACAGCAAGGGTCTGTGAAGATAGCAAGTATCAGGGGAAGGGAATATTTGACAGCTTTAACAGATACTAGGGATAGAGAAAGAGCATGGGGGAGGGAAAATTGGGCCAGAAAGGATGAAATTTTAAGTCTGTTTATTTTTTTTAGGAGCAGGTAGTTTGTGGAGCTTGATCGGGGAAAAGGAATATATGTCTGACAGCCCTTATGCTTTACAAAGGAATAAATTTTGTAGTTAGTCATAAAATAAATCTTATCTAGTTTACCACTAACCTCTCTTTCCCCCAAGCAGAAGTCTGTTGGTTGAGTAACTGGGTGTTGCTCGATGTGGTTCTTCTGGGTCCATAATGGCTATTCCAGGCAACTGGAAAATGTAAAACATCAAAATCCCAGACTTATCGGGGTCTTACTCTAGTGATTATATTGAGCTGAGTGGTTGTATGATGTACGATAAATATCTGCTTCAGCCTCCAAATGCAGAGAGCGCAAAATGTGGCGATTCCAAGTGGAGAGGAGAGATGGATGGGCCAGGGCGTTGGGCTGCCCTTCGGAGAGAGCCGGATGGGTGGGAGAAAGGGGCCAGGGTGCTCGTGAGGATGAACGTGGGCAAAGGGACGTGGGGAGAAGGTACCGAGCCCCGCGGGAGCGCACGGGGCTTTAGGGATTGCAGGAGCTGGCTGAAACACGGGTGCTTGTTTCATCTTAATGCAAACTTCTTCTAGCTCCCAGTTCAGTGTCAAAACAAGGAGGAAAAAAAAAACCCCTTATTTCTTTTTTAAACACTTTGCTGTAAAAGGAAATCCTGAGATTGGGCAGAATCTGTAAGGCTTTTTGGAATAGAGCTTTCTCCGCCYTGAATAAGGGCTAAGTCGCTGGGATCAGAAGTCTTTGGAGGTGTTTTTAATCCAACATCTTAATGCTAAGCTCAGTGCTTTGGTAAGAGACGTTTTCCTGGGAGAGCCAAGGGAAGGATGGGGGTGTGTTGGCAGCTCCGGCACCGTGCGTGGAACCCACGTCTCCCAGAAGAGCTGGGAAGTGGAATGTCTAGGGAAGGGACAGGGCTGTGCCAGCCAGACCCAGCAGCCTTGGGGCAAATGCTTATTTTCCAGGTGCATTTATTTTGCAGCTTGTAAATGTTTATGTCATTCATCATCCACATGGGTGCTAAAATGAAGTGTTCCCGAAGCTTGGGTGTGTTGTGTTGCAAAGAAGACTAACATTCTTATTTAGATTAACTACTGTTTTATTAAGCCAATATACAGAGATGCTGGAGGTATATACAAACTAAAAGAAATGTTCATTTTGTTGAAGCAAGCTGACAAGCCGTGATTACACATCATCTATTTTTGTGATGCAAACTGGATATTAATCTAAACAGTGTGGACCTAACCAGGCTTGTGTTTTGCTCACTTGTGATGGGTGCTGTGAGTAAGGGGTATCTCTGTAAATCAGATCCAAGATTTATTCAGTGATGTCCTGTGAAAATAGTCCAACTCCAGGCAGCATTCTCTTGGCAAGGTGTTAGATTTTACTCATCCCTCTACATTTAACTGTAAAATAAGGAATACTGTAGCAGCTTGCATGCATTTTGAATTGATGGTTAAATATGCAGCGGCCCACAGTGTGAATAAAAGCAAGTGTCCCTTGAACATTATTTCAGTTGATAGATCAAATTCTGGGTATATAAATACCGAACTGCAAATACTTTTTGACTGCAGGCAGTGTTGTAGACCTTATGGTACAGTTATAGCTAAAACAGGCTGCTAATACGCATCCGAGCTCCAGAGATATTAAACTATATATAGTTTTTGCTATTCCTAACAGATTGTTGTTGAGCTACCTGACACGTTTTTCATGTGGCAGGCATGCAGAAGAGCTGAGCTTTACATAATTTCTGGTTAGTGTTAGTTATGTGCAAACGTATTCAAGTGAGTGCCCTAGTTAGGAAGCTCTGTCACGTACGGGAAGGCAGGTTGGAATATTTCTGAGATCCAGGAGCTCCGATGCAGAAACTGCTTGTGCAAGGAGAGGCTCCAGGTGCTGTTGGGGCTGTGCAAGGAGCAACCTGGATCCCTGGAGAACCCGGTCGCAGAGAAGGACAAGGAGGCCCGTGAAGGCTGCAGTGACTCAAATGCCTTTTATATCCTAATATTGGAATTAAATTTATATCCTAATATTGGGAATTAAACTGCTCGGTGCTGTGGGGCGAAGGTGCCGCTTACAACGCAAAGTGGAGCTTGGGCTGCGCCGTGATAGCGGGGAAAAGACAGTCCTGAACTGAATTGATTCTGCATGACAAAAGCTGTGTATAATGAACGGAACCTGATTTTGAGGAGGCAACCCAAAAAAAAAAAACCCACTCGTGCCAAAATGTCCCGTGATGCTTCAAGAAAACTCAACATATCTGGGGATTGAGTTATAACCCATTGTAGCTTTAATCCCTGCTTAACATTTCAATAAAAAGAACATTGCCCTATTGAGAAATTAAATGCTCTATATTTACATTTTCTTTATGAAATGGAAAGGAATGAAGTCATTCTGCTGCATTCTCTTTTGCTTGACTGACATTGGATTTCACACGCTTTAGTCAACTCTCAGGTTGCGCTTTCCATAAGAAAAAGAGATTTGTTTTCCCTTGCATGTTTAAAGCCCRTGGCTTCCTTTGAATCTTCCACCAAGGATTTGCTACTTTAAGAAGTTTCTGGTATCTTTGATACAATTTCTTCAGCCAGTTTTTCTATATTTTTGATTTTTATTTCTTTTTATTTTGAGAGACCCTCTATTTCTCATGTTGAGCTGCACCCTGARCAGAGGTTTTGAGCAAGGCTGTCGTCTTTAAATTACCAGAGCACAAGGAGAGAGGACAAGCAGGTGTTACAAAGCACTTGGATCTCTGTTATTCCTTGAAATTGGGTGCTGTGGATGTGGAGGAGGCTCTGAGAGGCCGGGCATCCTACACCTTGGAATAGTTGGGAGTTGGGAGCGGTGTTTGTGGCATCGGCTGCTGGCAGGAGGCAGCTCCATTTTGGGCCAGGAGGGGCCACCAAATTCTTGCTCAGCCCCCACCAGAGCAGGTGTTTTGGGTCAATCCTTGTGTTTTGGGACTTGGAGGATTTTTTGAGCTGCTGTTTAGATTGGAGAGGGCAATGCTGCTTGGCCAACACTGTGTGTAAATGGGCAAGTGGGGCCCATTCTTTAGACCCGAATGCGCAGGATGGTGCTGGGTTGGTTCTAGAAGCATGAGAAAAGGAATACGTGTGAAAACCAGTACTCCTAAACAAGGGAAAGAAGTTCTGTCTTTATACCTTTTATAAAATTAGACGCTGCAGAGTGAGGATTAACCAATGCAAAACCCCTTGTTGGTTTTGCAGCCTCTTGGCCTGGTTTGTGTAGACTCAAATAGTACCTGCCTTACAGTTAATATCCCTGGAGTGAACTGGAATATGCGGATACTGCTGTAGAATATTGTGAATTGGCTTGTTGCAATGCACAACATGGCTCTTTGTGAAGATGAGGTGGTAGAAGGGGTCCTGTGGGTCCTCCCTGCTGGTGCTCGGGAGCTTGTGAAGCGCCAACCCAATGGGCCAAGCCAAGGTGCAGGCAGCACCAAGCCCTGCGAGCTGCCCGCGTCCAGAGGCAGCCAACCAAACACCCTGCTGTTGCCTTTGGGTTTCTTTGCTTATTTTAAATGTGTTTGGCCAGATCAGTGGCTTCCTGTCAAACAACATGAAATGTGCAATACCCAAGGATCTAGCTGAACGGCAGTGCTGGGTTTTGCCCTGATGAAAACGTCCATGTAGAACATAAAACTCCACTTAAAATGCTGATCAAAATATAACAGAGACACAAATACTTATATGCTGTGCTTTTATGTGTTTATTTTCTGACCTCTTTTTAGTAGTGTGGTATGTGCACACCCAGTAGTAAATATATATGAAACACGGTATTTAAACAGGATGTCTTGCTGTGAAATCACATGTAGGTGCGGAAGGCGAGYGGAGAGTTTTCTTGTGTCTTGCCTGGGGCACTCGAGGAATTTTGGGGTTCCTTGTAGTTTTGCAAGTTGTGGCGATTTCCCTGTGGCACTTGGCATTAATAACCTTTCTTTTTTAAAGGTTTTATGTATTCTCCTTGCAGTTATAAATATTAGCAACAGGAGCAGAGTGGAGCCAAGTTTCCTCACGGCGTCTCTTGCGCCTGCGGCCTTGGGATGTTCRGATGCGCAGGATGAGAGACAGGGTTTTTGGGAGGCACCTCCAAACGTTTCTAGCAGTGGGCTATGAAGGGCTGCAAGTGCTGCTGGTTTTTTGGTTGTTTTTAATGTGTGCAGCAAACCCCCCTTGCCAAAAAGCCTTTGGCATGAAGGTGATGGACCACCCTGCCCGGCGCGAGGTGTCCAACTCCTGYGCAGCAAATAGATCCTGAGCGGAGGCCGCTTGTTATGTCCAAGGACATGTGGGTTTTCTGACTGCAGTTCCTTGGCTGCCTCTAGAAAATATTAAACTCCACTTGAGCATGGAAAGGCCGGGAGGACTGAAATGTGTAGTAAAAAAATGTCTGTTTGATTCCTGCTGCTCTGCGTTGCAGAGTGTCTGTGATGCTGGGAAGAGAGGCGGGTTGGTGCCCTGGCTGCACCGCGATAACCTGCCCGGTCGGGCTGGGCCAGTGGTGTGCAGGGACTGCTTCCCATTCCTAAATGGGAATTCCATGGGAATTTGAGTGGCTGGCGGTTGAACCCCAACCGGGCCCTTTGGAGCTGGGAGTTTCCCCCCGCTGCTCCGTGCTTTTGCAGATGGTTCCTGGGCACAGCGCGTGCTGCGCCGAGAGCGGCCAGCGTTCCTCGTTTGAGGAACGGATGTTGGCAGCGTTCRGATTAGCTGCTGTTTGTTATGATGTGAAAGGGTTATTTTTCCTTTAGTAATTGCAATYCAAGGTCATAAACCAGTCTTCTAACTTGAACCTGAGTGTAACTTAATTGCAAGAGCAATCCCTACAAAAAGTCTCAGTGCAAAGTCCCTGATACTTCAAGCTCCTATCGAGTTTCTCTTGAAATGAAATATTTTCTTCATTAAGTGCTGCGTTGAATCGAACAGCTTTGGGTATTCTGGTTGCTTGGAAAGTTTTTCTTTTCCCCCTCTGTGCTGCAATATTTCCCTTTCTGYGAGCAATCCCAGCCCCAGGTAGGACTCGGGAATGGTTTTTGGAGCCCGTAGAGCTGCTGTTCGGTGTTTAYCAGCTCCTCCTGTACTAGCTGTGGTTGCAATATAAGCAAGGCTTAGGCAGGGAGAGCTCGTGATTGAAGCGCTGGTGGATTTCAAAGCTTTTCAGAGTCAAAATAAGCCGGGAACTGTGTTTTGAATCTCTCGACGAGGTATGATAGGAAAAACAGCTGCAGAATTTCCTGGCGCTTCATGTCTGAACACTCTCTTAAAATACGAAATTCCCTTTTCATTGAAATGACATGGAATTGGCACTTCAAACCCTGAAAGAAAAACACATTTTTGTTTTCTCTCATGCTTTTTACTTTTTCATGATACGCGCAGTTCGATTTTCAGCTTTACTATGCCAAAACTCCCGGAATCTCTCTTAAAACGACAGCCAGCAGCTTCTCCCAGATGCAGGGCTCCAGAGGGGGAAGTTTGAAGCCCCTGAGCCCCGTGACAGGCTCAGGAGAGCGGCCGCYGTCTGCTGCGGAGCTCCGGGGCCAGCGCCTTTGAAGTGCCTCCCTTGGCCTCCAGGAATTCCCAGCTGCCTCCCGCCTCTGCGTTTAATGCGCTCTCGGTTTGAACTTAGGCCACAGCCTAAATATTTGGGTGCTGTGCTTTAACCGTCCTGTTTTCACTGGTTTTTGGAATATAGGTTTTCCTGTAAAGCGCAGCTGTGTGCTTGCTTTGCTGGTTGGAGAATGAGTTTATAATCTGGCGTAGGAATAACGATGGGGGTATGGAATAGTAGCGAGCTGCGGTGTGAGCTCGGGACCCAAGAGCTGCTGTGGGAATGAAAAGCATCGTGTTTGTGGGACGTCCCCGCGCCCTCAGATCCTCTCCTGGATGCCTCGAGTTTGTGGGAGCAGCAGGAGAACTCTGTGCGGTGCAGGGGGAGCTACGTGAAGCCCCACGTGCTCCCATGACCATCATGAGCAGATGGGCATCAAGAGCAGCCCAGTATTGGGGCCAACGTGGGCAAGTCAGTCCCATCCGCTGCCACCAAAACGCCTTCCTAGGGACATCTTGCCTCGTTCCTGGAGCTCCTTTTCCTGGGGTTTTACACAAGCCCGTCCCCGGGGCAGGGCTGGCTAGTGTGGGTGGTCTAGCGGTGACGCGTGGGGTTTTAAGCCAAGGCTGAAGATGGTGCTCTCGGCCTCCAAGCCGCTGCGTGCCGGGGTTGGAATAAGGTGTTGAGTTTGTTATGATTGCTCTGCTCCGCAGCGCTAATGAATTCCAGCCAGCTGACATGTTTGCAGAGGTGGGTTTTTGCTCGAGTAGAAATTTATTAAATTTGCAGGATAAATATAATTAAAGCCCCGTAATTTCGAACGTTTTGTTTACAGTGGGAGTGCAGATTTTGTGCATTGATAGCTTTGCATATTTACCTGGCAATTTGTTAGAGTAATTTACTCTGCAATTACTTCGTGATTACTAAGGCTTTGGTGCCGTGTCACGTTCTGGTGAGTCAAAATAATGTTGTTGACTTTGTGGCGCTCTGATCTGGCCGCCTTTGTGCTGCTTGTGCAGGGACCATGGGGTCCTTGACCCGTAGAACTTGCTGGACCTTCCTTGCTCCARTCGGGTCCCTCTGCAGCTGGARAAGACCTTCAAGATTGAGGCCAACCATAAGCCCTGTGTAGGTACCTGTTTCTCTCTAGACTTAGATGCCTCTGATGGAGCCGATGGTCCAAAAATGGACCCCAGTTATGTGAGCAGAGTCCTGTTTCGTTTTCTGCTTTTGGCAGTGTCTTTCATTCTGCCTCTTCTGGTATAAACATTTCAGCATCTGCACTTCTGAGTAATAATTTTGAGCTTCCTCCTGCCCACATTTCCTGGTCTTTTTGTTCACTTGATTTATTATATTCAGAATCCTGTTTAAGAATTCATGCGGCATCTGACTGCCCGGGGAAGTTAAATGTCGGGTAAATGGCACCACTTGGTTAATGTGAATTCARTCAGTGCAGAAGGTGCCGCAGGGCGGGCGCCGGAGCAGAGCGCGGCAGCTCTGCGGATGCAGGTAGGAAAGGGCGCTCCGAGGCTTGGGAAGCCAAGGGGGTGCTTAGTGATCGATCGGGAGGTGTTAACTYGTGTCTGGGTTCCATTTTTAGTGGAAACTACTTGAGTTTGTATGTGTGTATTCGGGTTCCTATTATGCCCTAGAGATATTTTTTTTGTTCTGTGTATTTTCAATGTCTTATATTTTTATGCTGTTGAAGAAAAAACCTATTGATAAATGCAATTTGCCTTAYAATCCTCCAAGAAAAGGAATGAAGGGCATAATACTGAACTAAGAACTTGAGTAGGCAGTGCTCACAACCAAGGCACAGAATCATCACTGGTTTTTGGACCCYAGGTATAAAATGAAGAAGGATTTCCTCGTACAGTGACTCTTATAGGAGAAGAGCTGCTGGTCTATGAAGAAAACTAGGCATGATTCTGTATCGGCACCTAGTGCTTGGTTAGGCACTACTGCAGGTGTCTGAGTTCGGGGTTTTGATCCACTTTGGTTATACCAGCTTCATCTTTGTCTGTTATAGTTGTTGTTACTGGTCTGCCTTAATGGTAAGGACAGGACTGGATACGGGTTAGTGTAAGGCCTTAGTGGTTGAGACMGCTGTCAGTCTGGAAGGAAAATGGAACTGGACTGAGTACCCTGATTAATTGATAAAATAGAGATTAAGGAAATGAGGAATTACAATGTGCGTAATACAGTGTGAAATAATAGAGAAGAAATAGAGAGGGGAAAAAAAAAAAAAGGGCTTGGGCAGAAGGCTCTTTTATTTTATGAGGTATGTTACTCCAGAAACACCCATCTGTATAGGAGACTTGATAACCATTGTTATATATCATGCAGTCCTGCAAAGGGTAACTGCAGATAGGGCCCCTTCTTGAAGGTGGTGAATAGCACCTGATGTTACCAAATAGCAAAGCAAAAGGAAACTCTCTTGGCTTTGGTTTTGCTAAATAGCAAATGTGTTGTAAGGAAAGGAACTTTTCCATCCTACTCTCAGCACGATGAGTTGGTGGAGCTGATGTGCTCTCTGAGGTTATCTATTTAAARGTGTGAATTTAGGTGAAATGAGGCCAATTGCCCAGTGGACTTGAGAGCTCAGGGAATTAGAGTTTCTTCATTATAAATGTTAGCAGAAGTGCAGAAAAACTGTAGCAGAGATCTCATAACTTAACTGAGTGAATAACCACATAAACATGCCAGGCCATGGATATTTTAATAACAGCAGGTAAGTGAAGATGGTGCTTGAAGGAAGGTTCAGTGTCGGAATTGGGCAGAATCCTGTATTGCAAGTTACAAAGATAAACCCTAAATAGCAACATATAGGAATACAGTAGTTAACTGCTCATCTTGGACTGCATTTAAGCTCCTTAAATATTTTCACTTTTGATCGTAAATAAACSTTATTCTATCTTGGCACATAGTTTATTTCTTACACCAAAACTGTCAGTATAATCTCCCAAAAATATATTCTCACAAAAATATATTTACTTGCTGCTCAGCAGAATGTGCCTTCATCGCATTAGGCTCTGAATGGACCTAGATTTTTGCCCTAAGTCACATATTTACTAAACATTTAATTCAATTTGAGTATCCACCTGGAGAGGTGATTAAATGAGGGAGGTCAAGCCGCTGCTGAAGTGTTGAGTAACCCAAAACCTTGGACATGTTGAGGTTTTAATAAACATCAAGGTAGCGGGTTTGAAACTGGAGCTGGGAGTTGAGACTCTGCAAAGAAGGGTTCGTCTTTCGGTTTTAATTATGAAACCAGAGAGACCGCTATCCACGGGTTGGGCACGCCGTGGAAAGTAAATTGAGCTCTGTGGAGCTTTGATTCCGTGTGTGAGAATATCCTTCAGGTACAGATTAAAGCTCACCAGCCAAAAATAGAAAAACTCTTGTTTTGGAGGCCGCTGACCCACTTAAAAGAGCGTGGGGCGCAACTAGGACTTGCTTGGGATTTACAGAATTTCTGTGTTTYCAAGCCAAACAAGAAGATCAAGCAAAACTTGCGGGCACTGCCTGCATTGTGTTTTAAGCCTGCTTATTTCTCTACATCTTTTTTAGGATTCAGCCTTTTTCTTAGCCTCACCGAGTTGAATGCTGATCGGGATGGATGTTCTTGCATCTTGGGTAGAGCAGCAGTTGCTTTTCYGGGGCTGCAGACTGAGCCTCGGTGCCCGACGGCAGCGCAGGCTGCTGCTGCACAGGTCGGTCTGCAAAGGCTGCGCTCACGTGTGGCCCTTTTTGCTGCTGTGGCAGGGAAGGGGACATGCGGGAAGGCAGAGGCTGGTGGTCTTCAGTCTGAGAACTTGTCCACAAGGCTGCGGAGCAGTTAAGCTTGGGCTGCAAMCCCTCCTCTCCTTCATTTTTGACGGTCTTCGCAGCCTTGTCTTTCCAAGGAGCAGTTCCCTGCACATATCTGCAGAGCCCATTTGTTTTTCCTCCTCCACATCTGTCCTTTGAAATGTCCTTTGAGCTTCCCGACACGGATGGGGCCGTGTGTCAACCTGCTGCAAACGTTTCCTGCCCCAYGTTGTCCTGCAGCTCCCGTAAAATTCCCCCACCTGTTGTTTTGTTCCCTCTTAACCTGACTGCTTTTTCACTGCAAGGCTTTTGATGTTAGAATATCATCCTGGTCCCGCTTTTTAGCGTTAGCCTCTTGGAGTCTTGGTGCCTAATTTACAATTTTGCAGTTGTGGCAGTGATGGATAGCTTTGCACCTCTGATCCAGAAGATCAGAAAGGTAMTGTCATGTGATGGAAAATGAGTTATTCTCATTTTTTTTCCCAGATTGTGAGATTTATGTGCCCTGCCAAACTACAACGTTTGTCTCACGCGACCTTCAGGTGGAAAGTGAGTCTGCTTGGATTAACAGTTGAACCTAGAATCAAAATCTTACTCAGCTCCTGAAAGTCAARGCTAACTCATGAAATCATGAAAAACAAGATGTGAGGTTCCCTTGGATATGCATTTATTTTGCTTGTAAATCCAGCGTGTAGGTGTCTTGCAAATAAGCAAAATATTTTGCAAATATTTGTGCTTGCATTGCATACAAAGTATAGGCAGAAAAGACATTAACTGAGTAAGCAGTAATGGGGTGTTAAAGTATTAGGGAATCTGGTGGGTTGGTGTTTCAAAGCCTAAAGGAATTTTACATGTTACTAAACTTAAAATCTCTTCCTTAAGTGCTGACTTGAGAGCATTAACCATAATTATGTTTCAAAATATTGGTTGGCACCGATATGGTACTGAGGGAGTTCTGCTGKAGCACAGAGTGCCTGCAAGTTGTTGATTTTATTATTGGCATATTTTTCCCCACGATTATTCCTGGCTTGGAATTTCATTTCCAGGTTTTGAGAACAGGGTTTTTTTTGCGTGTAGGGAGGTGTTTTATTCATTTGCCTTTATCCCCCTCTCCTACGTTCAGATCTGGCAGCCAGTTCCTGTTCCATGCTGCAAGGACATATTTCTGATTTCAGGTGCACTTCCTGGTAATTTCATTTGTCATAGTCGGATTCATGAAATGTGAGAAGCAATAAAAAACAGTTCCCTTGTTTTTTGCCTGACATTAATGTTTTATACAATTTCACTATGTTCTTTATATTCCATTCTTTCCAAGCTGTAAGTCCCAGCTGGTTGGGCTATCTCTAAGTGCAGAGTATTCCCCCTTCCTGAGCTTTATGGGCAGTATTTGGCTTTTGGTTGCGGGTTACTTGGGGTTACTTTGCATTTCTCAATTGTGATAAATGCACCTTGTGTTTTGTCATTAGTCGCTCTGCAAGGCGAGATTCCCTCTTACCCTTCGCTTCTGGTTTTACAGCATTGAAAAAAAAAAAGAGCATTAAAAAAAAAAATCAGCATTGTCTGCCAGCTTTAATGTCACCTCACGCTCTTTTCTGAATTGTTTAGAGAGCACAGTGGGCAGTACAGGTCTGAGCACYGGCAGCTCCCCTTTCCCAGTCCCGTGTCCTGCTTTTTTAATGCTATTAATCTGCACAGGGACCTTTTGCTCCCGTCCCGTGGCTGCTTGATCTCCGCCYGTCTCGTTGAGGGAGTTTGCAAAAAGCTTTTTGAAAATTAAAACATGCCCTAAAAACAATATTCGGATCCAGGTACTTTCTGGCTCGGTCAGGTAATTGGGTGAGTCTGAGGCTGTCCACAAAGCTCCCCATTGTGTTACTGGCTGCCAAGAAGCCTCTTAATCCCGATTACTAGCACCGTTTGTGCTAATGCACCTGGGATGGAGACTCCCTGTCCCAGCTTTGCAGGAGACCAAGTGTCTTGTCCCCTCCAAGCCACTCGTGAGCATTGCCGTCACGTTTGTCACCTTCCCTGGCTGTTCCCCCGATGGCTCCAGTTTTGCACCATAGCTGTTAACTCACAACCAGTTGCTGGTTATAATGCTTATTATCAAGAAAGGACAAGGAGGATTTAGAAGACTAAAATGTTTGAAGTCTATTGAGAAATACCTTTTTAAAAAAAGGTGATATTTGTCACACATCCACACATAGGTGTAGAATCTGTATCTTGATTGTTGATGCACTTAAGTCATTTATTTTCGCTTTATATTTTTCTTTAACTATGATTCTTCAGTGCTTCTCCATCGAAGCAGCCTATTTTACCATTCTCATGTAATGTGGTGTTTGGTGTAATTGTATCTTGCTGATTATGCTCTTTCTGCAAAAATTATATTGAAACCTGCAGTGAAAATCTGTATAAAAACAGGCATTCCATCGATATTTTTCATTTGAAAATAGGCTGCAGAAAGCAATTTTCAGTTATTCTTACCTTCCTCTCTATGTAGCAGTTGTAAATTTTAATGAGGCTCTTAATGAAACTTAAGTATTTATTTAGTAATAACTTTACTCTTAAAAGTTATCTATTGCAACCTGGGCCCCTGGCTGTAGCTTTTTCTAGCTAAATGCCGCCCTGCTGCCCCGTGACCTTTACTGATGTCAGATTGGTTTGATTTTTATGTGCTTTATACTGCAGATTGTCTTTGTGTGCTGCGTTCTAGCTCTGTACAGTTCCTTTGCTGTGTCCAACTKAACTTGTGCACGAAGTACTTGTTTGCCTGTCAAATATGAGGTCAACAGCTGGGTTTCATAAATAACGTAGTTATGATTCCCTTTTTCACTTAGCTAGGTCAGTTCAGTCCTCCYGTTTGATGCCCTAACCAGCTCCATGCAACCTTTAAAACCGAGAGGTTGTGTCCTCCGATATTTTTGTGGTTGTTTTGCCTGGTAACCGAAGACTGGATTGCAGTTTAATCCGATTCCTTGGTGTGTGTAAAGCCAATACCTGCAGTGGCTGCTGAAAGAGCTGCAGCAAGATGCTTCATTGCATAGTTAGGCTGTATCAATACAGCTTGCTGCATGGCTTTGATTTCTTGCTGAACTTTTAATAATACCGTGGGCTGCGGTGGCGTGCCATGTAATTCAACACTAAAACCTCATGGCAAGTATTGAGTATATCAATAAACATATTTCAGGAGCTGGTCGCKAATAAAAGTGCCTTTCGCTGTGTTTGGACTTGCAGGCCTCTAGGAGGGCCAGTACTAAATATTTAATCATAAAGGAGTGTTCTCTTTACGAGTGATGAATATTTGTTTTTTTCCTCCCAATTATAGGGGGAGGTAAACGCTGATCTCACTGCTGCTTCTGAGATGGAAATCTTTGGATTAAAAATCAATTTAGAATTTTCARTAGCTAAAAATATGTTGGGGAGTTTGAGAGAAGGGAATGTTGAGTGCAAGCGGAAGTTGTTAGAAATCCATGTGCATTCTTATCTAAACAATTAGTGATTTATTTGATGGAARATCATTATAGTGTCTATAATTCTATTCATAAATTTATGTTTTAAATTTTAATTTAAGACTGAGCACGGGGAGCAGGGGCTGCCATGCAGGTCTGCAGTGGCCACAGGCTGGCGCCCGCACATTATTTCATTTATTTGATTGACTTATTTGGTTTATTTGATTTATCGCACCAAGGCTGAGGTGGCTTCCAGCTCCTGTGCCCCAATTTGGACCATTTTTCATAATCCCGAAGTGAGTTTTGACCTTCCCTGTGCGCCTTCTATGAAATAGGTTTGTAGGAAATAGTTTGGTTTTATTTCTGGAGTATGGATTTTAGCATAACAAGGATTTTTCCCAAATATTGGAATTCAGGTATGGATAGCAGTCGGCAGTCCCTCGCAGTTGTGCTTCCCAATGCTTTGCCCTCGGCTGGATGCTTCTTCCAGTTTTTTTTCCGGGAAAATGCAAGTGTTAAAGTGATGGGCACGGGCTTGTGCTCTGCTGCACTTYTAGGATCAGGATCAAACTTTCATTTATAAGGAGAAAAAAAAAGGGAAAAATAGAGTTTTATAGCTCTAATGGATGAGAGAAGCTCAGGCTGGAATGTGTACCTGTGCCAAGGCTGGCACCAGATAATTTGGGAGAATGAAACATTCCACTTTTTAAATCAACACTAAGGCAACTTCTTGAGGGTCTAACATTTTTTTCAGACCTGTTGCATATATATATACACACACACACACACACACACACACACACACACACATATATAAAATCTGTTTTAGAAGTTTGTTACTATCTCTGCTAAACACTACTGGGGAACGCATTAGTGGAGATCCCTAGAGCAGGATTTCACATACACTTAAAGTCAGCATTGGAAGAGTACATGGGAGAGAGATTTGCCAGACAAGAAGATGGAATTGTTGTGGCTCTTAAGCYTAATTTTAATACACTATTGAAATTTCTTTTTCACTTTATTTCTTCTGTCTTTCACTTATAAAATTTTATCAGAAGAGGTTGATTGCTTGGCTCGCTCTGCTAATTTTGGTTTTATTTTTCCTGTGTGGGATAAGGAGTAAAAGTGACTTAATCCGCAAAGGCTGCGAGGAATGTTGGATCTGGCACTGGGAAGAAAAATAGTTGGTTTGCAGTGGGAATGGTATGGAAACCAAATATTTCTAATGCTTCCTAAAAGAAGAAAAATTAGCAGCTTTTGTAGCATGCCAAATGACTGGCAACCTAACTTGCAAAGTTTTGTCATAAAAACTTAATAAAAGGAGTTTGTCAGACTTTTTTTTTGCCATAGACCTGGGTTGTTCCTGCTGAACTAACATGGCCCTGGTTTACTTCATTTTTCCATAAAAAAAACAGAATTTGACAGATAATAAAAGTGCAGACAAAACTGGACGCAGTGCGGGCTCGTTATCTTGCAGCGTGCAGTGGAGTGCCCTGGCATCAAAATGTCAGCATATAAACCTCTTATTACTTTATGTTCTGGATTCACCCCTGCTGCTCCTTGTCGTGATGTTCATATGTAGAAATATCTGTGCTGAGCACCAGGGCCCCACATGCCTCAGCCTCCACATTCTGACCAAGAAAATGTGCCCATTTTCGAAGTCCCTCTGCTCAAGCAAAGACTTGCGGTCTTCTTTTCTAATGACAGAAACACATTAATTATTTCAGGCTTTGGCTGAGCTTTTTGCAGAGTCCTGTCCTCTTCTGTCAAGAATCCACCACTGTAAGTTGACAGGGGGAGAACTGTTTTACTTTCAATTGATATGTTACAAAATATATATGCTCTTTGGTAAAGAATCTTAAATCTATTGAATTAGCAGTATTTTATGAAGCTGGACTGGTTTGCTCCCACGCTTTTTTTTATAGTTATGATGGGATTTGGTTGGCTTAAATATATGTCTGACATGTGGTAAATGCAGTTGATGGTTACAGAGGTTATGGCGGATGATTTAACATGCTTGAGACCAAAATGTAATTCTAGTCCCTGTATGTCCTTTGTAATCTTACTTTTGTACGTGTACAGTATTATATGTGTTATGATTAGGACATTTCCTGAGAGGAGAACACTTAGAGGTTGTATGGAAAAAGAGAGATCCCTGTTGCTCTTCGGTTAATATTTGGGTTTCTGTATTGCCCACTGCATAATGTGTTATATCCTTTTCTTCCATAGTTATGTACAATGTTCCATATTCCCACTAGAAAGGTAATGAAAAGATTTTTTAGAAATATATGAAATGTGATGATGAATATTCTTCTAATTAAGTGTTAAATTCTATTTATAGTTGTGGTAGTCTAAAAATACAAGAAACTCATACAAGTTTTGAGTCTCAGAGGCTTTGAAGTAGTGTTTGAAAGGACAGAAATTTTCTTCTTTCCTTTTGTTCTATTTTCTTTGCCATGTCAGTTCCTGAGTAAAATATATTTTTCTACCTAAAATGACTCAGTGAAATGTTATTATAGATCATAATTAGAGCTGAGATGCACTGCTGTACCTTGAGGTCTTGATATGAAACTTGAATATGTCAATGAGGCCATACTAGAACTGCACGAAAAAGAAGTGCAGGCTGCAGATGKTAAGAACAGGCCGCGGACGAGGAGGGAAGTGACTTCACTTAGCGATTTATTTGGGATGAAAGCTTAAAAATGAAGCAAYTTGCCCCTGAAGCCCCCCCATCCCTGGTTCCTTGATACCCGTCTCCCTGGCTCATGTTTTCAGGCAGTAACTTGCAGTAGTAGCTCTGATTCCTCTGCCAGGGACGGAACCAAAAAGAAATAAAATCTTAAAATGAGAGTTGAGCCAGGCCCTGAGGGACACGTGAAAGATAATTCATTTATTAGCTGGAATCGGATGACCAAATTTAGCTTCTCATAGCAAAACCAAACAGCTCTGTGGATCTTGAAGGAGCCCAGGGGAAGCCACCTCCTCCAGCCCCCAGTTTCCCCATCTTCTTTCCAGTCAGTTTGTCCCAAGACTCTGTTTTTTCCTATCCCTGTCGCCTGCTGAAGGTGAGAAGCAGATGAGGAATTTCACTATCACTGTGAAAATAAATAACCTCTGCAATAGGTGGGTGATTTACCACAGGGGTGTTAAGGCAAGGGGTAGTTATGGGCTGCGGAGGCCCTTCATGCCAGAGAAGCCCCTGCGAGGGAGCAGGACGGGATAACCTGAGTCAAGGAGCTTTCCAGGGAGGCCGCCGAGGTGCCGCGTGTCCGCTCCCTGCCAGCCTGACCCTAGTTCATTCCCYGAATGTGAAACTTTTCATATTTACTCCTGTTATATCTGGCAGGAGGCCAAATGTTGGGATGTTTAATACTTTCTGTGGCAAAATATCTGTGGTATTGTTGCTATTCCATATCCATTGCTTACCTGGTAGATAAGGTTTCCAGCATATCCTTTAGTGCATCCAAGATAATTTAGGAAATTAAATTGCAAAAGGAAGGAGGGAAGAATAATGAGACAAGCAGTTCCCACATCCAGTTTCTTTGGTAGTTTGTTTTTCCCTGTGTATCTGGATAGTCTTTTTCCCCCTCTTTTTGTAATGAGGTACAGATTGTTTTGCACCGGCTTGTTTTGAACTAGAATCATTGGGTGCAAGGATTTTTTTAGTAAAGAAGTGCTGTTGTTTGCATTGTGTTAAGGCAGGAGGAACATGCCAGCTAGTTCTTTTGGGAAAAGAAATAATTCCAAAGCTTAATCGTGGTGGGAAAATCTTGCTGTATTTTCATTTCGCTTTCCCATTGGTTTCGGGCAGCGAAGCTCAAGTATTAGTAACATAAGTTGAAGCAGAAGAATTTTGCATTGCGGGCTACAAAGCCCTCAGGAAGATGTCGATCGAAGGGCAGTATCAGTTAACATCCAGCCAACTGGATTGGGTTGACTGAGGTCAAATGCTTTATTTAGGAAAGTTCTCTCTTTCCCTCTCTCTTTTAGTATGGCCAAATATGTGTTGAACAAGTTTTTAGCTCATATTTACAGTTTTTAAAGGTTTTTTTCCTCCTGAAGGCAAATGTAAAACTCAGCAAATATTTTTCTGTTGCTTCTCATCTGAAATGCCAGTTGTTTTAAGCACCTCAAGTACAGCCAAGATGAATCTCTTGCACTTGAACTTGGCCTGCTTTACTTGGCTCAACCTGCTATCTCCCCTGCTTTTGGTTACTTCTTCTCCAAAGTCCTCCAGCTTCATCTCTGTGTCTCTGGATGGGATTTTGGAAGTAACTGTGGGGCACAGATGGCATTAAAAAAATAATGGGACTTGGCTACCAAGCAAGGACAAAATCCTTTACCAGTCTGTTTACTGTAGTTGATGGCAGTGTTCCCTTAGAAATATTGCTCCTCTCTATGGCTTGAGCTCTTTGAATCCCTTTCAGCTTGTAGTTAGGTTTCCTGAAGCTTGTAGTTAGGTTTCCTGAAAGAGTTAAGAGGGGGATAGGGTGCCATGTCTAACAACAGAATTTACGTTTCCACTAAATTACTTGGCTTTGGATAAAGATATTCTATAGACTTTTTCGTTATTACTTTGTTCGTAATGCAGCAGGATCACAGAGGTGTTGAGGTGGTAATTCCTTCTAACTTTGATGGGATAATGAATATAGAGCAGTATTTGTTAATACTTCATCACTGTATGGGTTTGCAGTAATAAATGTGCTTTAGAGCCATAGCATGAGCTCAGTGTGTTAAGACACTCTCCTTTTTTAGAGGTTGCCTAGTCAAGTGTGTAAAACACCAGCAGCCACTTGAACCTAACAACTATGAGATAGAAACAGGTCTCAGTGGTCACGACAGGGGTTTGGAGAGGAGCATAAGGGGAGCACAGCAAGGATCTAGTGCTTGTAGTCCCTACCACGTGCTACGAGTCTCCAGCGCTTCCTGAGACAACAGGTCTTTATATTTAAGGTTTTTATATTTAAGAACAATTCAGTTAGTTCCATGTATTAATAATAGTTCTTTCTCTATTAATAATTATTAAACTATTAATAATAGTTCTTTCTCTATTAATAATTATTAAACTATTAATAATAGTTTCTTTCTCTAGTCAGTCAACCAGTGCCACCACTGGCAGCCCTTCAGCTGCCCTAAACCCAGACAGGTGTAAACAAGAGGTTGCCCATCGCTGTTGGAAGGGTTACTGTTTAGAACCCCTTTAGAGCTCTAGGATAAATAACCCCTTATCTTGGCAATATCCTGCTGTTCMCTGGGTTGGTTTCTTTTGTAGTTCTTTTGTATTTCCAATTTTAGGAAGACCTGAGGGTTTTACCAAACTTGGAAATGTCTGGAATGACAGTTTCCCTTCACTGGGAGCATGGATGCAAAGAAAAGTGGTTTTTTTTGGGGGGGGGGATTTATCTTTGAATATGACTTGTGTTCTTGGCCGTCCTGTTTTCTTTTAGGCAGGATTCGTGTTTTGGGGAAAAAAAATAAGTTTATCACTACTTTTAAGGCCTTTGTTAGTTATTGCTTAGACCTTTTTCTCTTTTTTCAATGTACACAACTGTTTTTCACACAGTTCCCAGAGTTCATGATCCTTTCTGTGTTGTTTGCCATTTCCAAAGCTTTTGAAAGATGCTGTCCTAGTTTTTTTTGTTTTGTCTTGTTTGTTTTAGATACTTTTTTATATATTTACATACATACGTGTGTGTGTAGCATGTCCTTGCTAGCTGTGACGGCTGTGATCCTTCTAAGCTTCTTTTTGATAAGTAGTATTTTCTTTGAGCCCTCAATGTGGTGTCTTTAAATAGTTTCCATGCTGCCCACAAGGATCTTTAGTCTTTTAGCTGCTGCTTTTAGCTGTTAGCATTTTAAGCAGCTTGCCATTTTCCTGCAGTTTCTGGTTTTGAAGTTCAACCAAAAATCCACTCAGCTCCGTTCTTGCTCTTCCAGCATGGATATGGGATTCCAATATCTTGTGGCCCGGGTGTTGCAGAGCAGCCCTTTGATGGCAACATTTTGAAGCAGGTACCATACACTGCTCAGAGTTAAGTGTCACTTCTCTGCTTGTGGTTTTCCTGACTACTTGCTCAGTGTGGCTGTTGCTAATCATATCCTTGAGATGCAGGCTTTGCAGTGCCTCCTGACATGACATTTATCTAGTTTCCATGGAGGTAATGAGAGTCTTCCATTACTGTTGTGTTTTCATGCTTTGCGACGTTGCTGATTTCTTCCTGTATCTACTTACAGGCTTCTATTTCTGTGCTTGCTGTTCCTGCTGCTGGCACRGTGAGGTAGGATACGTTCAAAAAATACCCAGAAAAACACAAATAGGTGTTTTGATCCATTTTAACTCTGCTTGCACTTYTAAGGAGTTTTTGAAAGATTGAAGTTTAAGTAAGAGATGATGCTGGGTTATTTGCCCTAAACTAAAATTACAGGACACATTCATACAGGGTTGTGGGTGTGTGATGCCAGGGTTGGTTCTGGTTGTATCTGCCACAGGGAAAGACMTTTGCACACAAATGAGCCTGCAAGTGGAGAGGGAGGCAAAAGGGAGAGACTTCAAAATTAACCAAGATCCAGGACACTATCAAGRGCTTGTTTTTCTTAAACCACAGGGCATGGATGTAATTTCCACATGCCACAACTGCTAAAAACAGTCGAGAGTCTATTTCTCATGGGAAAGGGGTCTTGTTACTTTKGCGCACATGGAGATGCGCTGCCTGCCTTCTGCTTTTCCTTGATTTTTYCTGTTTGGGAGTCTCGATTCCTGGATTTCCGTGCTCACTATTGAAGTCGATATTGTCAGTCTCAGCTCCCCAAATCTAGGTTTAGTAAGAGGGAAAAAGATACAGGAAAGAAAGGAAGCTGAGCTGGTCTCCTGCTGAAGATGACTCTACCTCTCACTGAATATACGAAACTGTTTGTTTTACACTGGTGAACTTTGTTACAGARTTTTGTCCTTAACCCAAATAATGTTTAAGTGTAAAATGCATTTCTTGAACAACACTGCAAAGTTACCCAACAAACAACAAGCCTGAAAAAGCTTGTTATAAAGCTGTTTGATCTGCCAAAGTGAAAGCAAGATGAAGAAAGCRAGAGAGGCTCGGCGTTTTAATCTTCTCTTCTGCTGCATATAATCTTCCCTCACGGTGGTTTTATTAGAARCACCTCCAGAAAAGTTAGGCTCGAAAACATATTGCTAATAACAAAGTTCTGCTGGAAGCTCTTCTAGTTCTGTTGGTTTTTTTAACTCTTTTTCTTCTCTGTCTAGAGCTTTGTATTTGTCTTTCTCATAGGCATATAGAGCAGCCATTTTCTCTCCTTAGTTTAAGATGCTTTCTTCTTTCTTCTCCTTTTAAAAGAAGGGATTTTTTAAAATTCTTGGTATTTTCTTGTGTTATTTTGATATCAAAATGACAGCAAATTGTTTATTGCTGCATGGTGAGTAATAGAGAAAGATCAGAGTAATTAAGGGAGGGGGAAAAAGACAAGGCAGAATTAGACGCTAGCTTTTCTGAACTCCATAGAACAATTCCTTGGAAATTGTGTTTTCATTCTTTCTTTGGATCTTTAGCTGATTTAAGCATGGAGAAATATTTCATTAGGGATTAATGAAAGACCCTTTATATTACAGAAGAACATGCCTTCAAGCTCAGCTTTTCCTCTTTTTTGGAATCTCTCAATGCCGAACATCTAATGAAGAAGCTGGAAAGAAGCGAAGTGGGTTTCTCCCTGTCCTGGGCTATATGAGCGTACGAAGCGGAGCCCGGGCTGCTGGTGTGAGCAGTTAGGGGGGTTCTGCAGTGGCTTGGATCTAACCCAGTTCCCTTCAGCTCGCTGGGGTCAAAGGAAGGAAGCCTGCACCTTATCTTGGAGCTGTCTTGATCTTGCCAAGTTCACTTCCCTCACTGCAGGTCTTGGTTTAGAAGCCAGACTCCAAATCTGCTTTGTGCTCTCCTACTTCATGCCCATATTTATTACTAAACGCAGCATGGAGGGGGACAAGAATGTTCTCCCTCTTCATCCCATACAACTCCTAGGACTCCTTGGAAGAGCAACGTAGGAGTCAAAACACCAACAGTTAGCAACTGTGCATTGTTTTCCATTTTTCTAATCTTTACTTGAAGTGATAAAAATAATTGGCCAGAACTCTGTAATTTCCTCTGCCATCAGACAGGCTAAAGTCAAATTTTCAATAGCACAAACCTTGCCTGTTTTCGCCCACGTATCCTTCTCTCTCCTTGACACTGAGCAGCACTGGCAGTTGGAGTTCCTGGGGATCCTATAGTGCTGGGAAGGAATTTCCAAGGAATTTTTTTATAGCTGAAAGAGCATTCCAGAGCTTGTGAGCTACGATTGTACATGTGCGCATGCACCGCTCGGGGCCTTGGTCTTCATAGGCCCCTGGAGGAACATAATGAAGCTTCAGCAAGCTCATTAGTTAATTTTCTCCCTACAAGCATTTATTTTCCCTGCCTCTTTCTCTTTTTTCGGTTKTAAGGGAACCCCTCGGCTCTGAGAGTGAACTCGTGGTCTCAGTAAAGCAGTTATACAGGGCTTGGGTGGAATTGCTGAGAACTTCATTGCAAGAGAGAAAAGGTGGAATGTGCTTCCTCCGAGCAAAATAGGAGCCAAATGTTGTGATTCATTAAGCTCCTTCCTTGTTGCCTGCAAGTGGGAACCTACTCAGTTGAACAGTGCGTGGCCCCAGAGCCAACAAAAACGATGGCACTAGTCCAAAGAGCAAAATCCATGGATGTGCCCCATGCACATCCCAACTCGTACGCTGTTCCTTAGATTGAGATTTTATATTTGCCTTTCCCTTAGGTTTGAGTAAGAAGTGAGCATTGCTTGTCAGTGTCGCGTGGTGCTGGGAGGGCGCTCCATGGAGCAGGTTGTTTGCTCAAATGCTTGGGTGTGTGTTTAAGGTTCCTAGTTGAACCATTCCAATTTAGGGGGAATGGCTGGAGAGTCAGTTAAGTTGTGGGATAAAATTGGTGTCAACCTCCTAGTACCGAACCTGTCTTTGTTTCTGACATACAAATGACCAATTCCAGGGGTTTATACATAGTGGCCTGGCTACCATGCTGTTTTGTATTAGTCATTTAGTTTTTTACTACATTTTTACTTGAAAATTCAGAACTTCACCAATTTGAGAAGAAAAACGTGTTGCTCCAGGCTGGTCGTGGAAGTGACACAGAGCTGAAGTGCTTCCAGGAGAGGGCAGTAGTGCCATATCCACCACGGATGCTCCGTTCAAGCAGGGACAACAGCTTTGTCCCACATCATGAGTCCTCGTTTCTGCATCCTGCTCTCCGGAGGCAAGAGGAGGGAGGTCTGTCCTGGGCAGTCCTGGTGGGTACGTGAATGTGGAGGCAGAAGCCCAGCAGTTCCTCTCATCCAGCATCATTAAAAGCCTCAAGTTCTGCCTTAATACCTGCTTGCTGTARAGAAATGAGTGTCTGCCTGACACGGGTGAGTTGGATCCCAGGTAACGCACAGAGCTTCGGGTGGCACATAGTCCTTTCCAGTAACTTGTGTCAACCCTTCTGGGACAGAGTGGGGGCCCTGAGC
Organism: Nothoprocta perdicaria; assembly: GCF_003342845.1. Lineage (NCBI taxonomy): Eukaryota > Metazoa > Chordata > Aves > Tinamiformes > Tinamidae > Nothoprocta > Nothoprocta perdicaria. Next base: position 1,188,129 of record NW_020454816.1, read on the forward strand.
TGGACTAGGGGCACTGGAGCTTGACATTCCCCTTCCAAAGCCTTGCTGAGGTTCTTCCCTAGCACGTGCTGCCTGCCCGTGTGCTGCTCTGTAGCCCATATCGTTTGCAGTCCGGTTTCAGCCAATATTATCTCTTGARGTCACAGGAGCGGACTGATAAGTGCAAATCTTGTTTTGCAACTGAATTCCTGCTTATCAGGGTAGAACATCCTCTTTTCCACTTGCTCTTGTGTTGGCGCGGCGTGTTCAGGTGTCCCTGTGGCCGCATGGGTCATGGCACTTCCCACCGAGCTCGTTCCCAGGGAAGAGGCTGCGGAAATGTCTGCTTGCCCTGGGCAAACAGGAAGGCTTGTGGTGGCATCTCAGTGCCAACCTAAACACCCTGCAACCTGCTGTGCTTCATCTGTCCCGATGCCCGGTAACACTCCCAAGCAGAAGATCGGTTTTCAAACCACACAGCAGATTTGACTGCTGGGGCCGAGTGCCCTTCGGAGTGTTTAGGAGATGAATATGCGACACGCTTCACAGGGCTTCATGTCTCACTGCCTCCTGTTTCTAGTGTCTCTGTTATCTGTTAGAATGGAAATGACAAAATAATTCCATTTCCCTTGCTTTTTATTTAGTTGTGGTCACAACCACTTMAGGGCGACTGCAGATGGTTGTGGTGAGAGGAAACCCATGCAATGTGACATTGGCTCAGGGTAGGTGGTTAAAAAAGATGAGCTATGAGCTTAATACCTTTAAGTAGCAGCAAGAACAGGGCTCTAATGACCCTTTAAGTTCTCAGCTTGTACTAGTCTGGTGTGGGGTCCTGTCCCAGCACTTGGGGGCCTTATAAAGGGCTGCAGAGCAAGAAATCAGACAAATCAGGGTCTCTGCATTAGGACCCTGGACCCCAGGGCACTTGGTGAGTCCCATCCTGCTCCTGCCACACATTGTGTCCACAGGTGTTGCCAATGGAAGTGCTTCCATAAGAAGCACCAGCAACGAGGTGGTCAGCAGCCCTGGCAGACAGGAGGGCTCCTCATGCTCCTCCTTGTGCTTTGTTGGAGCAGGATGGGTGCTGCAGGGGTTGGTCTCAGCTTTATGGAGGGCCTGGCCTCGAAGCGGCGCGGCAGCCACGTCCTGCCAAACTGCTGTGCRTGGAGGGTCTTGGTAGCGGCAACTTTGCACCTACACTGGAAGTTTTGAACCTCTAACATAATGTTGATGAGCCTTACAAACTGGCATGAGAAAGGGTCAGGAAGTTGTGGAAAAAATGGTGTGTGATATAACTGGAATGACAGCAGACATGGTCTGTGTTATACAAGCACGACTGACATGGAATAATGGCATCTTCAAGGCCATTGATGAGAGCTTGTGCTGTAGTTGCTGCCTTGGGGTTGATTGTGCTTGGCCTTGGGAAGGAGGGCTCCACAGTCCCGGAGCGGTGCAGTGTTTGGAAGGTCCTTGGCCACAGCTGTGTCTCAGCTCTGTGCCCTTAGCAGGTAGTCATGGCCAGGAGATGAGGGCCCAAGGCTAGGCCTGGGGTGAGCACTTAAACAGTCCAGGTCAACTGGTTTCRGTGCAAGGTTTTGACTGCATTCTCTCCTGTTTGTGGGCAAAACATTAGGAATTCCCTGTGGCCCAACATGCTGATGTGAACAAAGATGATACAGGGGCAGCAGAAACCAGAAGGGCATCATTAGCTGCCAGCTCCATTTGTTAAAAGCAAAACGGTTGCTTGGGCAATCACTGCCTGAGCAATTCTCTTTCTCTGTAATAACTAAATCTCTTCCCTATGTTACACTTTCAAGATACCAGGTTGGGGCAATTTTAGTTAGTGTTGGTTGCCCTCTATCCATGGGACTCTTAGCAGCATTTGAGATGTGAAGCGCTGTGAGATACCTGTAATGTTTGTTTTCCTGGGAGCTAATTCAGCAACTACATCACTTAGCAAAAGGGAAGGCCTGGCTTTGCCATGCATTAAAATCAGTATTGGGTTAAATGAATGTGTTGYATTGATTGAGGAGTTATGATTGGGATGTCTAAATCTTTCTCCCACAGAGGGAAATTACGTATTTGAATCGGGCAGCAATGATTGGTAGAACTACTAGAATATCCTAATACTTAATGCTAGGTTCATGTTGTTTTTCCAAGGAATTTTCAAAGGCAATTGAGTGCTGGTTGTATTGGTTATTCACTGTTAGACTTTCTGTTTTAAAATATATGTTCTAAGATGCTGTCGGGCTCCTGAATTAACTTGAAGTTGGATCTTGCAGTAGTTTCCTGAATGCAAGAATCTCTGCAAAGTCTGAAACATGCAGAAGAAGCATTAAAGCTTTGYTTCTGTGCTGTTGTTGAAAATCTCTGTCCCTTCTCTGTATGAGTAGATCAGAAGACTTCCTAGAGGGATTTTCTAGAGACATATAGGGTTGTTTTCACAAGCAATATTTATTATTTTCTTACCTTTTTTTATATCTGTGTTACTACATGTTAAGGGTATAAAATGAATGTTTTGGATTTGAGAAGAGTGGGTGAATAAAACTCTTGTTTTCCATAACTCCGTCCTTCAAAAGTATGTATATCCAAATACTTTTTGTCTCCTAAAGGAAAAAGAAGATATGGGTCTGAAGGTAAAACATAGATCAATCAATGTAACTTGTGAACTATGAAAGTGATTTAATGCAGTTTCATGTTTGGTGGCATCTGTTGTGAAGCATTTTGCTCTGTGGTGCCCTGGCTGGGCTGCTTGTGCTCCCACATGCCGTTTTGAATTGGGGAATAGAGCTGGCATACCAAAAAAAAAAAAAAAAAAAAAAAAAAAAAAGCAGGTTTTGGTCTTTAAAAAATACTTACGAAACCATTTGCAGAGCTGAGCATGTATTCTGTCAGGTGCTGGGTGCACTAATAAGGTTCCAACTTGGGTGCTGTCTTCTTACCCTTCTGAAGAACAGAGATGGAATGCTGTAATTAGACCGATTACTGTAATTATTATAGGCTGTAATGGGTCAAGGTTCTGTTACAAACGTAACGCGTTTAGGGCAAGTTGTTTGTTTATAGCAGAGCATCGTGAGAAGGATCTTAGCCATGTTTCACATAAACAAACAAAAATAAACCTCTGAGGTCAGCCTGTGGCTCCGAGTTATCATTCTCCTCTGGGATTGCCCCAGTTGTTTGGTAAATTCCATGTTGTTTCATGTTACTGGCTCGACTGAAAGGCTGAGAAATGCGAGAGTCGCTAGAGGTTGGCGCTGTTGCCACAAYAAATGGCACAGAGCAAAGGGCAGGTCGTGCTCGTGCGGTCGCTCTGCCTCTGTGATTGCCTCTAAGTGCCTTGTCTGGTGGCGGGTCAGCAGTTGCCTTCAGGTTCTGTTGGTGAGTTGGTGAGGATCAGTGCATGGTGTCTGAAACACAGAATAAGCCCACCCAGCTGATCCTCATCAGATCTGAATTCTAGGAGCAAAGGCACCATTTGTGCTTGCCAAAATGAAAAACGTTTTGTGTTTGAGGAGCAAGCTTGCTCGTTCCTGTGGGGCTCCTCTAGTGAGGGATCCAGAGCTAACAAGTGATAAGTGGTACCAGCTAGCAGGTGGCTCCACTGTTYGTTGAGTTTGCTGGCCTGATGGTGCTTGCCCACATTGTGCCGTGGACCACCACATGCTAGAACAAGGAGGTGAAACTATTAGGATGGTATCACGTCACCTTTCACAATGTAAGTGATGGCAATAACTTCACCTAATGAAAATTATAGGAAACTGGGCATCAATACATCTGCATGGAGACCAAAAAACCTTTTTTAGTTTAATGCAGTAAATAAATCTTCAGTAAATGATCAGTTAGGAAACACAATTCCTTTGTTTGTCTGTGGTGAAAGTTTCTCTGAATTCAGGTATGCATTTCTGTCACTGACCAGAAATTTGTGTTGTTAATGGACATGACTCAATTGTAGACTTGAGAGGTGACACAGCTCCTTCAGAGCATGCTAAATGATGGAGCTGGGGAGGAGCAAAGTGGTGTCCTTGGGAAGCAGGTGGCTAGAAGAACTAGGGTGCTCTGGTTGCCATAAGCATATGGGGCAGGACAATGCCATAAGTAGGTGGATGCTGGTGCTGGCTTGGAAAGACCAAGCATAAAAACCTCCCTGCTTCGGTCTTTTAAGTCAGATGTTTAGGCTCCTGTAGAGCTGGGGTGAAGATGAAGCTGTCACAGCTTCTGATGCAAAATACCCAAAGATGAATGATGGAACAAGCAGTTGACCTTACTTGGAAAAGTCCACCCAGATCTACCACCCAAAGACTCCCGAGAGTGACTTTCCTTTCTTAACCTTATCTRTATGTAATGATAACTTTCTGTAAGTAGCATAGTCTGGGCACCGTAAGATATGAAGTCTTCACTAGAAATTCTGGATATTGCTGTGAAAGTAGAGTCAGCCCCAGAGTACTTATGTTACTCAATATGTTGCATCCCTCTTACCTTGGTATCTTCTCCATGAGGACAACTAAGCATTGAACGTGTTGCCTGTAAAGGCAGAGTTTCCATCCAAGGAGGTTTTCAAGTCCAGCCTGGAGAAAGCTCTGAGCAACCAGACCTGTCCTCAGAACTGGCCCTGCTTTCGGCAGGGGATTGGATGAGGGTCCCCCAGGGGTCCAACCTGACGTATCCTCTCATTTGGTGATGGAGGCTGAGAGATCCCTATTTCTACYGCTGCTGGATGCGGTGTCGCTGCATTATACACACAATAATGCTTAGAAAACCCAGACATTTGTTCTGACATCACTTTATTACCCGTCCAAAATAATCTTCCCAGATATCCCTTGTGATTTAGTGCTTCTATTTCTGCCCAGGAAAATATTCTTAGCAGAAATTCATGCAATTAACTGAGTCATGCACTTTAGTCRCTTGGTTTTGATTGTGTGAAGAGATTTCCTTGCACATTTTCTCTCAGTTTAATTCTTCTCAAATGACACATTTTCTCTGTGAGACAAACAGAAATGGACAGTGAATCTGGGTATATTACCCACTAATTTACACAAATCAAAGTGCCTTCTCTATAAGCTGGGCTTTTGTTATGACATGAGAGCTCTAATTTTTTAATGTAAACCAAATAGGAAGGTAACTGTTCCCTTTTTTGGAATAACATTTTGCTTAAGTTGTCTATATCTGTTTTGTAGGATTTCTGTTTGCTTTTAAAGAAAGTAGTCCAATACCTGAATAATATATTTTATGATTGGTAGAAAGAGTGTTTATCAAATGCAGTTAGATGATTAGGCAGAACTCTTCCATTGAGACTACACTTGAGTGGCATGTTTGAACACTCGCACTTGAAAACTTCCTGCTTTATAATGTGATTTTGTTTTCAGAGAAATACATTACATATAATTCAGAACATCAGTCACTTGAAATTCAGAGGAGTACCTAAAGATGGTGTGTTAGGAAACAAATGAATCAGTACATTAAAATGCCTTTAGAATTTTTTACWTGTTACTACACTTGTTGTTTACAGTGGAATTCAATGGAAAACAGATGAGTGAATTTGATTCTGGTCAGATATCTGCACATGAATAAGTCTGCCRAAAATTGTTGCAATTTACCCTCATTTTTAAAGTCTTTTTGTTATTCAGTATGTTGCAACCTGGTACATTAAGTAGCAATCAAGGTAGTAAGTAAAATGGGTCAAGTCAAAGTTTGCATAAAGAAAAGGGCAGGAGAAGTGATTTGAATGTGAAATTCCATGGSGATAGCAGAGATCGTTTGGCTGCTTGGGGTTTTTTTGCTGCTGTATGGGGCAGTTCCACTCAAAACCCAGTTTTATAAATGTCCACAAGCCATCAAGGCTCTGTTTGAGGTGGGTGGGTTAAACAACTGCATAATGTTGTAGGTATCAATCCCGGCTTTGAAAACAGYGTGTCCTTTGGAGCTGGGCAGACTAAACCTTCCACCTCTGCAGCTTCAGTTTATTTCTGGCTACCTCTGAACCATGGCACGACGCTCATCTTAGGGTGCAGCTCAACACAGCATTCAAAGCACCAGTGATTGYGCATCATTTATTTTGCACGTATGAATGATGTTCTTTAATGTCTAATATAGAATATATAACCTTTTTAAAGACTCTAGATAGATTGTAGTAGTAATGGTTCATATAAATCAATAGAGGATAAATGTAAAGCATCTGTKTTAGTCAGGAGAACAGACTTGATGAACATCCTGGTCTAAAATCTCTCAATATGAGACGATGTCTGGAAACAGAGGCCAAGAATCTTAGTCAACAAACCACTGCATCACACGAAAATGTGTCCCGACTCAAGAATGTCCAAAATGAGATAGTGGAGAGAGCAAAGTAGCTCTTTGGGGAGGCCAGGAGGGTAGCGGGAGACGCATTAAAGTCTTATCAGTCTGTTTTGTCCCACAACTAAAATGATTTTTTCTGCTTTAACATATATGTCTCAAGAGCTATTAAGTGACTCATGTAAATCAGAGATGTTGAGAAGCTGTATTACTGTTGTTCAGTTTCTGSGTGTTTTGTCTTGGGAATTTGAATTTTGACTTAGCATTCGCATTTATTGTCTCCTTTTTCTAGCCATTGCAATATGAAAATTCTCACCYTACCTATCTGGCTTAGCCAGATAAAAATTGCAGGGAAAAGTGAGTGTCCTTGCTTATTACTCCTGCAAAGGAGAGCTCATTTCACAGAGCCTTCTCCCTGGGAGAGGGACAGGGCTGCCCCCACCATCCTGCTGCCTTGTCCTTGTACTCCAGGGATCCTTCTTGGTCGAGGCTTGAGCAGCCCCTCTGGTTAGAGAGGAACTTCTCATGTTGTCTGGTCTGTGCAGCACTGAAGACTATTTCTGTTTACCCTTGAATTTGCAAAGGAAGGCAAGTTGAATGTGTCTAATGGGTTATGCAGCCCTCTGGCTGTAGGCCTCCTGGTTTGGCTATTTGTGTGTGTGTGTGTGTGTGTATAAATTCTTACTATCATTCGATGCACGGAGAGAAATGCACAACTGAATGTTAGCACTTTTTTCCTTTTTTTTTTTTTTTCCTGGAGAATGGCATTAAGAGTTCATTGAAAACGCATGTGTGAGTAACAATTTCAGTGTCTGCTTTGCACATAATATTCCACCTACTGAGGAGCACTACCAGCATTAAAGAGAACTCAGATTAAAGCAGAAACCAAGAAGGGGACTCTGGCTATAAAGAAAATGTAGCAGGAGGCTTTTAGTGAATTTTCTTTCTAACTGACCCTGTTCCACAGTGATTTTTCAGACATAAATTTCAGCATTGTACAYGGTGAAAGCAGGGAGCCTGAATAGCAGGAGGCAAGTGTGCAGGTAACAACTTGAGGCCTGCTCAGCTTGAGGAAGCAGGAGTCAAAGCAGGGCTTGTGCTTGGTGATGCCAGTGGGTTTATTGAGCATGCCTGGTGTGAAGTGTCCCCAAATGTGTGCYGTGATGTTCCCTTCCTTTTCCACCGTCTGTGAAGGAGCAGAAGAACCCCAAAGTCAATAAGAGGGAGGTTTGCAGAGRCACAGTCGTGCAGTCCAGGACTGCACAAGAGCAGCGTGGTGAGAGGGAGCCAGGAACAGACTGTGTAGCAGATGTTGGAGGAGCAACTGGACACAGCTGTTGAACGTCTAGGTGAAGAACTGGAGTGACTTCGGTGGAGGATCTTCAGCTAAAACAGCAAAAATTTTGTCTCTTTCAGTGATATTTTCCTCCCGTAATAGCAGTTGGAGAGCACGCAGTGGGCAAACCCCATCTCCTACRAGTGTTGAGCACGTAGGGATGCTGCATCACGCTTGGCTCCTGGGAGACACCGGCTGGACATGCGGAGATGAAGTATCTGGTGGGAGAGATCCCATGACTCAATGGGAGAGGAGGAACACATGAACAAGCGCACGTGCCGGTTGGAGCAGTCGGTGATTTCAAGCGCTCTTGGATATTTTGTGGTCTTCATAGGGTATTTTTCTCCTCTTGAGTCTGTATAGCTGTATTCTGTAGGTGCACCCCCCGCCCCCGAGCTCTTTTTACTGTAGTTGCTTTGCACAAATGTTCTTTATTTCATACCCTAACATCACTCCAGAAGTAGGAGAGGGAGCGTGAGAGAAGGGCTGCCTTTCTCCGAGGGGGTGTTCTGGGAATCCCTGTCTTTGCAAATCATTTCATGGAGGCTACAGTTAGACTAAACAGTGCATTGGAAACGCATCGTATGGAAGATTGCCTCTGCCTTGGTAAACAAAGAGGGGTAGAATTGCTCTTTTTTCGATGTGCCATCTCGTTTGGCACAGTGTATTTAATTCTTCCTAGAAATTGCTGTTGTACTAATGGAGCTTTTCAAAGCTTTTTCTTCACTTTTTGTATCTCTATTACAGAGGGGTTACTAGGGACATATGCACAAAAGCGGAGCTCAATAGCGGGCTTTCTGCTGCTGTTTAAAGGAAGCAAAACATTTGTCCTTTTATTTTGAGTTCTGCTGAACAGTTCAGAGCACATCATGGTTTCATTAGCTGGCTGATGGCAGTTGTAGCCCCTTCCCTTATACTCTCGTCCCTTCACGTTTCCCTGTTGGATTCATGTTCTGCCCRAGTCCCCATGGGATTGGGTCCTGGAGGGAAGGGACGGGATTTAATACAGAGGAGAAGAGCGACTCGGGCAGCATTTTGGGGAGAAAGCTAAGAGATTTAGTCGATAAATTCACTTAACAGAGACTAATCTGCTGGGACTGGACTTCATATCCTGCTTTGGGATAATATATTTCCTTCTGTGCTCTGGAATGAATCTGTCATCTCAAGTCTAATAATGAGAGGCAGAGGATTTTTAATCTCTGACCCCCTTCTGTATAATTTAATAAAGGCGGATTTCTTTATCTTGTTTGGAAACCAACTGTTATTAAACTRGCTGTTACGGCTATTCTAAAAATACAGCTCGGGATTTTGCATTTTTGAAAATGTAATTGGGTTTTTATTTGATTAGGGACAATAACGTCTGGCTCAGTGTTTGCTGTAGACCCTGTTCAGAGACGTGTTGTTGGCGCCCGACATCGTGATGCAATCACAGGCCTGAGGTGGCTGCTCTCATGGAGCTGAGTGGTGCATCAAGCCTCCACTTACCAAATAACTGCTTTTGAGCATCAATTTTGATGTTGTTTTGGGGTAAGYATGGCAAGCAGGATGTCACAGGGAGCTTCATAGACTGGTTGACAGATAATAGGGCAGTGCTTGTAAGGAGCCATGGTCTTGATAGCCATCAGGACCTACATTACAACCCACATTATTTTCACACCTCCTTGAAGCTCCAGTCTGAGATAGCATCAACYGCACCTAGAGCGAGTTTTGGTGGTTAATTTCTCTTTAATCTTCCAGGTTGTTGTATTCAGTGTTGAGTTCATGCTCTGGATGCCCAGGTTTGCTTTGGAGAYGATGCTGGGGGAGGTGGTTGGAGAAACTTGCAGTGTTTCAACCCAGCRTATTTCTGTCACAATTTATACTGAAAAATGGACTTTAGGAAACTTAGACATAGCTAATGCAGCACATAACCAATATGAGGGGAAATGGCTGCTATTAAYCTAGAGGAGAGATGTTTTTCCTTGGAAAAGGGGAGTGGAAGATGGGGGTGAAGTCCCAATGCTCAGCAGAGCTAATGAAGAGTCTCCCAACGGTTGAAGCGTGGCCGTGTCGTGTTGCTCGCTCCTGGCCGGCCTGTCCGAGCTTGGTGTATGGGACGTGCATGGACTTGTGTGGATCTCCAGGGCCTTGGCACTTCCATGTGGTTGGTACCGCGTTAGTAACAGCAAAATCTGCTGGATTACTAGATGAGCAAAGTCTTTTGATTTGAAAGTAGAACTAATGTAGGGATGCCAGTCCTCCATGGGACACGGTGAAAATGTTGGACGTTGTGTCAAGATCGCTCATTCCCRTAGTAAGAGCAGGTCATGGAGTTATCCAGCTCCTAAATCTTCCTTTTACCTCTTACTATTACCTTGTTTTGGGGCCACTTTCCTCTTGGAAACRAAACCCGGGAACTCTTGTTTTCCATTAGTTGCAAGAGGCCTGGTAATTAGAACAGTAAATTTTGCTGCGCCGCTGGAGCACATACTTAGCTGTGGTACTGCTATTTTTTACAGCAGAAGACAAATGGTGACAATGGTAGTTTTAGAGCTAATTCTRGTATAGCGTTTTTATAATTTAAACAGCAATTATAAAAACATACTGTTTTGTTTAAGCCTGATAAATTATGGATCATGAATGCCYTTACCATGTACTATTTCGTCTTCAGAAAGATGTTTATTAATGTTTTATATGCAAAGTATGTTTGCTTCTTCGTTTCCACCACATAAGCAGCAGAAAAATAAGATAGCTGAAAATTGACTGCTCAGTAGCAGCGCTGGGAGCAGAAGCGCCGGTTGAAAGGAAGATGGCATTTTTCACTGGGAAAGGTGATTTTCTGTAACGTAGAGACAGGAACGCTGGATTAGACCATCTGGAATGTCTGGCTTATCCCCATTAATCTTGAAAGTCAATCTTGTGACTGCCGTGGATTTATTTTTCCCTCCTTTTTAGCACTCTGAGTCATTAAATTGTCTGCTTCATTATGTGCCTTTGCACATCGCACTCCATAAATCTAAATATTAACTGCTGTCCTCATGAATGTAGCTATTATTGCAGGGATTGCTCTGTGTGTGTGTGCGTGTGTCAATTCATAATCTTTTTTCTCTAATTTGAAGGTTCCCAAGTTATCATTTGTTTGCCAAGTACTGAGGACCTAGAGCCCCATTAGTGACCTCACGGAGGCCTGTTGGGTCGCTCCAATGGTGGAATTTTCACCTCCTGTTTCTAGAGTCGCTAGAGCTGTTGCTGGGGGCCCAGCATGGCTGGGATGCTGGTGTTGGGTCACCAGGGGGTGGCAGCGGCCACCGAGGTGCCACCCGAGGCGGCCCGGCCGGGCGCCACGCGCGGGGCGGCCGCTTTTCCTCAGCATAAACACATGACTTCAGTCGTCAGGGCTGTCTCCAGCGCCTTTCACCAACACTATAAATTCTTACTATCCACACGAAATTAAGATCTATTTCTGACAGAAGTACTTTATTTTATTCCTCCTTTTTTTTTTCTTCTTTTTTTTTAATCCTTTTAAGGCCAGGAGAAGTTGGACAAAACTGCCTCCAAGCTTGGAAACAGGCAGGCAGGTGTTCGTGGGCCCTGCTCCTTGGTCTCCCATGGTGGAGTTGGGTGTCACATTGAGGCCTGTGTTTGGTTGGAAAGGGAACASCAGTGAGAGCAGCTTGCTGTGCACCCTGCCGCTACTGGGAGCATGGAAGGAACGGGGGTGCAGGGTATTTCATAAACTGGGACATAATTTTAGCATTACGCAGGTTTCTCTGATTCTGTGGCAGGAGAGGAGACCACGATGGTTCCTGTTTTACGGTTTTCCCCTTCCTTGGAGGTACAATAAGCAGGGTACAAAGATGTCTCGGGATGCATGTCATCTCGCTGCTAATGTTTTCTCTGCAAGGGCTGTTTTTGGACTATTCTTCTGAATTTTGAAGTTAGCGAAACTGTTTAAATTGCTATAAATCATTCTGCAGGCTGACCAGGATTAAAGGAGGTCCTGGGCTAAACTGAAAGTGCAGGAGTGCTAAACTGGTCTGTGTATCCTTATAAACATTTCCCTGCAAAGTTTGGGTTTGTATTGTGGGTGTTTTGCAGCTGAAGAGGTTGTAGCGTTTGGATCTCCTAGTCCAGAGCTGGAAATAACTTTGCAAGCCCAGGCCAGATTGTTCCTGTTAAACTTGTGCCTTTTGGGGAGGGTTTTTCTAATGGTAGCTGTGATGCCCATACCATAGTGTAGCAGCAGGCCAGTGGTGCAGGCAGGAGAGTTTCCAGGAATGCAGCCGCATATTTATTATGGTATAGAAGGACATTATAAACTGTAGGTATTTAAGAATTCTAGTTAGAGGAGCAAAACTGTCGTTGAACTCTGTTTTTAATGCTGCAAGTGCTCATGGCAGTGTATGCAGCTGCTTGGTTTGTGTGGATGGTCCAGGAGCAGAAGCACATGGGAAACTGCCACAAACATCGTGGAGTCGGTGCCAAGGCCTTCAGGGACTGATAGGGAAAAGGGAGAAAAGGTCCTAATATTTTTAGAATAAAATGCCTGCTGGGGATGTTTGTGTGAAGAGCAAGTTAGAAAATGAGTCAAGATGAATGACAGACCATTTTAAACGTGGAGGTTTTTGTTGGGAATCTAACTGTAAAGGGAATGTTCCCGTTTCTGTGGTGGAGCTGAGTTTGTCTTCACTCTYGCCAGAGTTACGTGTGGTTCAAACTAGAGGTATTTGACATACGTAAGGAAATGCCTGTGACTGTGAACACTCAGTGTCCGCCCCTGTGTTTGTGCCCTGTGGAAGCCATAGGAGCAGYGGGGCAGCCCAGGCGGCCCTGGCACCCGGAGGATCAGGTTTGTTCTTGAAAAACACCCGCRTGTTCCCGGGTGTTTAAGGCACCTGGAGGGATTCAGCAGCCGGAGCCGCTCCGTGGTCRGCAGAGGGCACCCGATGCTCTGGGCACCCGATGCTCCCGGGGASCATCCGTCCCTCGGCTCCCTCCTGTTCCCGCAGCTGCTCTGCCTCCTTCGCCTCTCCGCAGGGATGCAACCTCATCAGGATTTAGGCTTTCGACCTGCTTTCCTTTTAAGGCTTTTGGACAGTTAGGGGAAATCACTTTAAGCTTGCAGTATAATGTTAAAAAAAAATTATTTCAGGTGAATAATCTGATCCAGTGTCTCATTTCCAAAGGCTGTGGGACTCCTTGCTCTRTATTTATAGCGTTAGGAGGCTCGGCTGACCTGCTTTGTTCTTGCAGAGGGAATAACGTTGTTCAGCTGTGAMATAAAATTGTAAAATTGAGGACATAGAGAGTAGATTTTTTTTTTCTTTTTGAATGGGGAAAGGTAGGAAAGGAGTAGCAGGATCTGCTGATGGTTTGGAAGGTGCGTGAGGAATTAGTCACTCACTGTCAGTGATGCTGTGAGTGAGAAAAACGTATTAGAAAGTTAATAAAGAATGTGGTTTTCCTTGAAAACCACACTAGTTTGGGTGCAAGTAAGTTGAGGTTGATTGTGGCTCTCTGAAAAAGGCAGGTAAATGATGAAAACAAATGGTTTGATAGAAAAAATGGTTGCACTGGTGAAGAGCTCACAGGTTTTCTGACAGGTGCCAGTGCTGCAGTGACACAGATCGTCTTCTGGTATGCCTGAGTGGCCTCGRTTCCTTCTTGTTATTCCTGATATAAATCCATACAAGCTCTTTTCATCAGCATAAATGGCTATTGTGGTCATGGAGCAGAATATTGGCGATTTTTAACACGAACAAGAAAGACAGTGAAGCTACAGGTACTGGTGGTGTGTTTTAAACCAGAGAAGTTACCATTAATGTTTGTTCCAGCCAGCRTCAGCCCCCATAATTTCTGAAGCTTTTTGCAGCTTGCAAACGCTGCTCTCCTGTTTTCCATAATCCATTTCAGCCCCACACGTTAAATTCCATGATGAGTTTGCAGAAAACATAGCATTGCTYTTGGCTGGGCTTCCCTTCCCTGGAGACACGAGGCATTCGAGTGAGGTGAGAGAGAGCAAAGAGTTTGCAGCTTTTCCTGGCAGCAGTTCAGGCCTTATTTTTTTAATATATACATTTGTTGTGACTCTGACAAAATCTTTTATTTAGTCTTTGCCTGACATGCATCTTGCTTTCCTTTCAGAATTGATGAAAGTTGAGAGCATTTTATACCCATAGAGACACGACTTGACAGTTTTACTAGGATGTGTCAAAGTGGCAGCGAACTTTGATTAGTGATAGTTGGGAAAGAGGGAGAAGGGGCTGCAGAGATTTGCAGCTCATTGCAGGGAGACCCACACAAGGGGAGCAGTTGTTAGCCTGGCYACTGCTAGAGCAATAGGACAATCTGGATTTAATCCCTTTTCTGGGCACAATATAAAAAGGGAAATACCTCTTTTTCTGGGCACAGCATAGAAAGGAAGAAATCATTTTATACAGCAGATAAATGGGAGTGTTTTATTTTCATATGTTGCCACAGGAGTGTTTTAAGAGGCTACACTTTGTTAATAATGCATAACGTTGTAGATCATATATTAGTTAATTCAATGAGTTATATAGGTCAGGGAAGAGACACTGGTGTTAGGAGCCGAACGGAAAATGAATAATTGAAGCTGAGCTGTATGTCTTCTCCAAAGCTATGAAGATAAGCAGAAAAAGAGAGGGGTAAAAACAGTGTGATGGATGGCGTAAAATGGAGAGAGATGCAACATTTGTGTCATTTATCCAGATGTCACTTGCAGTAAATAGGAATATTTGTTTACTGTCCTAAATCAGCTGCCTTTGATAAGTTAGTTGCATAATCTGTTCTGCCCTTTTTTCGTCCCCAAAATGTTCCCAAAAGCAGCTATTAAGTAGGTAGAYGGTTTACCTGCTGAGTAAGTAAATCATGATTGCCCACCTGCCTTGGGCCACTGCTGCCTGGCTGGGTGAAATTAAGCAAAGATTCAAGTGTCTTCTCTAACTAGAGGATCCTGTTATCATGGCATRTTTTCTTATGATCTTTGTTTTAATTAAAAGAAAAAAAAAGGAAAGTTCTCCTTGAGTATCAGGTCAGCTGGATTTTGACTACTAGAGACTTGCCACAGGYATCACCTCTATATGATATCTATACAGTATCTTTTCTGTGATTTTGTACATAAAATACAAATAGCTTTGCTGTTTCTTGTTTTCTTTCCCATGATTTGGGATTCACGTGTGTCTGAATAACATAAATCTGTGCCATACAAGGCCTAGGCCGGGGCTATCGCAGCACRGCTGTTAGCAGACAGGAACCAGGACCTGTTGCTGCGTGGATTTTTGGCAAGGTCAAGGGATTTGAAAGCTAGTGGGAACAGCACCTGTCAAGCGTGGCGGTAGTGTTGCTCTTCCTCATTTAACAACCTGTCAACAGGTAAATGGACAGAAAGTCAAGCAAAGGGATGTTGTATGTGAGCTCTGTCGAGTGCTGAAGGCCCTTCTGCGTCTTTCCCTGCCAATAACTTTGCAGACTCCTGTAGAAACATTAAACAAGTTGGTGCTTCACTTGGTGGGTTAAGCTGAAAGATACTGGCTTAGTACAGCTTAAATACAGTCTTTCTTTATAGTACTTAATAGGTCTACTGTGCATAGGAAGTGATTGGAAAGCCTGGGATTTGGTAGCAGTGCTCGAGGGCTCCGTGACGTGAGATCCCATTTGCTCAGCTTGCCTCTTCTGGGCATGGTTCCGCTGCACGGCTGGGCCGCCCTCTCCTTGAAAAGAAGCAAAAATTGCCAGATAAGATCAAGTGCCCACCTGGGGAGCCTTGCAAAGGTCCCTGTTCGCAGCTCATGCTCCTGCTGCCGATCGGGGATGGATAGCATTAAACCCGTACAGCTGGCGCAGAGCTGCTGGCTTTTATGTTGGTTGCTTTTCTTGCTTTATTGTTTAGAAGGGTAATAAAACCTCACAATAATATCTCATAAGCRGCATGGCATTTCTCCAGGCACCTTTTGCATGTTGGATTCGCCGAGGAGCGCGCACGTCCTGGTTTATTTTGCCTACGGAAATGTGGAGCGCTTGCATCTGGATCCCTTTGGAAATAAATTTAGGATTTGCACCAGCGCAAAAAGCGAGCAGGAAATGTTCCACCCTGGGTGAATATCTGGTAATTGATGATGGCTGGGTGGTAAACAGAATGAATTATCCAGGAGACACGATGCACCTTGGGGCAGAGCTTCAGCTGTTGCTTATTGCCATAACCATTTCCATGCCTTGCTCTAGCCTTGTTCCTTTGGCACAGGAGTGCTATTTCTCTGACACAGGTTAGTTCTGAATCTGGCGCAGAGAATAAACTGAATACAATAAATATTAAAAAAAAAAAAAAAAAATCTGAAAGGAGCAGAGATCCGAGGAAACTGTTACCCATGTCCCTTTGGAAAGTCCCGCTCAAATAACTCGGAGCTGGTAGCTGCAAGGTCTCTTCAGAGCAATTGTAGTTCTGCAGATATGCTGCTTTTCCCAACAGGGTTGTGATCACTAGGCAATTTATTTTGTTGTCAGTTACCATTATGTTGAACCATGTTAAGWGCATTTATATCCTGTTTAACTTTTGCTAGTGTTGGTTATAATCAATCTCTGATTCCTCTCAGAACTCCATACAAATGATTCCCATAAAATGTGATGGTTTTAAAGTATTAACAGGGCTAGATCCAGCTAATAGCTTATGGAGGCATAATACGTAAACTATTTTTTTGTCCCATAGCCCAGTTGTGGGGGCCATTTCGAGAAACTTGGTAGCAAACACAAAAGTATACAGMTACCTAACAACATCACGGTGTTTTGAAATGGTTAGGGTCCCTTTGGAAAATGCAAGTGTCGGATCAAGTCAGCATATTAAATTTGGAAACCAAAGTAGTCATTTTTACTCCTAATTTAAAAGCTAATGCTAAAAAGCATGCAGTTGCAATGACTTAATTTTTCTTATATTACATCCACTGATGGCTGCCATGAGAGCAGTAGACTAGACAGGAGACTAAATTTTGTGTTAGTTAAGTAATTTACCAACTAGTGTGTTGCGATTCTCTCCTCCTATAGCCTTCAACTATAGACTTGAGAATTCTTCCACATTTCAGACTTTTTATTAACCAAATATTAATTTAGCATTAGAAATTAGAGAATGGAAACTGTAGGTTAAGCAGTACTTGCAGTATTTCAAGTGCAGAATTTTAYATAAAATCTGAACTTTCAGAGAAATGTCTAAAGTGACTCCTTAAGGAAATGCTTTCATATTCAAATGAATAAAATAGGTGTTTTTATCAAAGTACTTAGAATGGATAATGCAAACAGCAACGTGCRAAGGTCAAGTCTTCATTCAATGCAGGGCTATCTACTATCAATATCAAATTATTTTTACATGTGATTGTAATTCCTRTATTCATTTTCCTTATCCAAATTTTAGTTGTGCTGGATCAATCTAATAGATCAGTGTCATCCTACTGAAAATTCCTGGGTGAGATGTTTCCATAGAACGCTGGTCACTCGAAAACTGGAGGAAGCCAAAGGCCTTGGAGCTGTTGCTTCTCTCTCTTCAGTGCGGCTTGTCCATGTGCTTGCCAAGTTTGCTCGAGATTTTTACTTGATAATTAGGGAATGTGAGAAGAGTGGATGAAGAACTAGAAACCTTAGCTCTACTTTACTAGGTCTCTCTGGCTCGTGAGCGCGGTCAGGAAGGGCAGCACTCAGATGTGCTCCCAGTTTTAAAGGAGGTTTTTCTGAGGAGTTTTAAGTGTTCCTCTGTGTGCCCCTGGTTTAAGAGTCACAGCTGATCCCCTCTGATCAATTCCTTGAGTTTTGAAGCAGCTGCCAGCAGAGCAGTGAGAGAAGCAATGTCCTCTTAATGTGCCGGTGGGTAGGGGGCTGAGCGTCTGCCCAAAGAAACTCCATCCTTTTGGCTAAGGATTTGTGTATGTGAGTGAAAAGAGAGGAGTGGAGAGGAGAGCTGCTGCAGGAAGAGCAGGTTTGGTACCCACGGAGATAGGGTCTGTGTGATGGGGAGGTGCTGGGGCTGGTCACGCTCTCCACGGTGTCCCTGTGCCCTTCCACGGGCACTGCATGTCACTGCCTCTTCAGCCCCTTGTCTTCTCAAGGACCATGAGTGCCTCTAAGTGGCTGGAGGAGGTTGGGTGCCTGAGTGAACGTCCTGCAGCGCCCTCCAAGCAGGACCAAACCTCATAGATGTCCATGCTGAAAATGTCTCTCCTTTTGTAATTCCTGGCATTGCAATTCCTACATCTGGGAGGAAAAAAAGCAAGATGCAGACATGCTCTGCAATGCGGAAAGAGGCTATGGCTGCCCCGGGAGGAGTCGTCTCGATGCTCCATCTTTCAGGACTTCTTCACACATACCTGTTTTATCAAATCTTTGCCAGGAAACATACTGGCTACGTCCCGTCCCAAGAAAATAGTCAGGTTGTATGGCCTTTAAACAGGAGGATAGATCTGAGCAAAATCTATTAACAAAACTATTAAGTTTGCATCTCTCTTCATTCTGTCACATGCAGCTTTGTGGGAATTTGACACTGAGCTCAGGTCTCTTTCTGTGCACTCATGAACTTCTACCTTATCTTACCAGGACCAGGGGCTTTTCTTTKTGACTCATATTTGTGGTGTATACACCAATGTGTACAGTGGAGACCTTCCCCTGTACTGAGGCTCCAAAGCACTATAGTGATATGAATTTTGTAACGTTGTGATACAAGTTTTGTGAAGAGATTAGTGATTTCAGGTACTGATGCTATAATTTCAGCTCTTAGTGCCACCAAATCCAGCCTTCTCCTTCACCCCATGGTCTCAAGTTGGAGCGTAGAGCAGCCCTTCTAGAAACAAGTGTCCCTGTTTCTTTAGTTTTGCTAGGAAGCAGAGCAGTTGGCTTGAGTATGTCTCTAAATGAATATATTTTTTCCTCAAAAGGACTAGTACATATTAGATGGCCTAGAAGGACAGTAGGAGATGAAAGCTTTTCCAATTTAGATGAGTTGCATTCCCCACAGTCTGTGTTTGTTAGCTTCTTTGGCACATTAAGAAATTATTCTCAATTAATTCCAGTTAATTATCATTTCAATTCATTTTTCTAAGTGCTGGAGTGAAACAAATGATTACTGATGCCTGATTTTTTTCTGGTTACCTGAGACACTTTTAACTATTCTTTAGCTAAGTGTGGAAGCTATATTCTGTTATTGTGATAAGTGTGACTCCTTGGGCCCTTAAAAAGAAGAAAGCTTGTTTTTCATTAATAGCAGGATGGGATTTTTAAGCTTTCCTGAAGATAAAAAGTTACTTTTTATGTTCTCAATTAGTGTGAAACTATGCAGATGTCACCAACTGTTAATTACTCAAAGCTAGAAGTGTGGAAGATGGAAAGATGTTCTTTGATGTGACTGGGTTTTTTGGGAGGAGGCAGCCTCCCTGTAACTCAGCGACGCAGCCAAGATCTCTCCCAAGTGATGAATTTGGACCCAACGTTTATTTTAGGCTGCAGAATCTGCCATGGGGTCAGCTAAGGAAAACACTGCCAGCAAAACAGTCCTACGGGCCTGGTACCACCAGCGTGTGGAACCTAGGGCAGTTGTTTGGCCAGGCTCCTCAGAGTGGGAGTGGGAATTAAGATTATAAGAGTGGGTCTCACATAGCTGAACGGTCAGATGTCAACTGGGCCTGTTTTATTTGCATGCTTCCTTGCAGCAAAATGGAGCAAAAAGTTTCCTCGGGTTGTCACTACCTCCAAGAAGAAGGTCTGGGCTCTTGGGGAAGGAGGTGGGAGGGCAAGCGAGGGCAGCGCGGGCAAGGCAGGATTGATCCCTGAGAGGCTCCGGCCGTGGGGGAGACATGCTGCAAATGGTAATAAGGCAAGTTAAGAAAAATGATACCAGATGTGGCTGTAATGCCAACAATCAGTAAAAAATGTAAACATATATAAAGCTGTAGTAATAAAGCTGTTACAGCTGTAATGCTCTGAATGGAAAGAAAAATGAGGTCTCCCTTTTTAACTTAAGCTATATCAGGCCTTGGCCTCTACTTATATTTATTTTTCCCCCTGTCCATTTCATCCTTTTAGAAGAGTGATCCATCTTCCCTAAAATTTCTTAGAGACCATTTCCAACAATCCGTATAAAAATAAAATATAATACTGCCAGCAGCTTTCACAATACATGATTTTATTTATAACAAAGAGCACTTTTGAACTCTTCAGGATGTTTCACAACCAATTAAATTTCTAAGTGCGTGGAAGCATTTGAAAAGTCATCCCATTCAATTAAAGAGAACTCCAAGCTTAAGCCAGACCCATCATCCTGCACCCTCTCTACGAAGGCACCAAAGATTTTTCTTCTCCCTCTCCACTGTGAGCCAATTTGTGCTTTGGTGGTGTCGTGTCTGTGCAGCTCTAGATGTAGCTGTACCTTGCAAGCTATTTGCTTAGATTTATAATGTATTTTTTTAAAGGCCACTGAATTAGTGCATTCCTGCCTATGTAGAGCAATCCATGCCTAATTGAGTTCTTCACCAACTCTGAACTGAGTCATTCAATAACTGATTATTTTGCCTTGTTTTCTATTGATTCCATACCTTTCTCTGGCCTTAATATCTCAATGATGTTTGGTTTGTTTATTATTAATTACAAAAATTGTCAAGGATGATCATTTTCTGACCAAAGCCTTTTCAGGACTCTCTGATAATTACAACGCATCAGCCTATTGAATTAGTGTTGTCCTAACACATCTCGAGTGTCAATGACTAGTAAGGCTTCTGGCTATAGGAAGAGCTCTAAATTGTGCATGTTGCTGCACAAAAACAAACTGGCTCGCTTTTATGGTTTGGGGGCTGTCTCGCTGAGTTTGCTCCATGCGCCTCTCAGTTTATAGGCTCTTGTGTTTATGATTAAAGGGAAATACTATTTTGCAATATGCCACAACCGTGGAAAACGAGTTTCCTCAATGTACTTTGTAAAACTATAAAACTATGTATAGTAGTGTGGTAGACCAACTATAGCAAGTAGTAAAACTGTAGTGTAGTTTTACTACAGTACGAGAATAGTACGAACTTGCAGAGAGCTGATGGATTGTAAAAGTGCTTGGAAGTTAGGACTGTGATGATTGCACAGTGCTGTTCAGGGCCTTCCTCCCTTAGAAAGGATGCTCCTGGGATAGTTATCCCGAAGGTGGCATTCCAGTCAGCTGCAGCATTTCATCCATACTCATTCTTCTTGTTCTGACCGAGGTGTAAATGCTTTCTACCTTCTCTTGTTCCGGTTCACTGACTGTATCTTTTATTTCCACTGAAGAAAGAAATATCTTAACGTAAGGAGAAAAATACCAGGCATTCTGTCAAGAAAGTCGAGCTCCAAGAGAGCAGCAAAGTCGCACGGGCCCAACAGCGCATGGGTGTGCGTTAGCACTTGCTTTTGCCTGCGGAGGCTTGATTTGCTGTGAGTAATCATTGCAGTCTTGGTTGCTTAACTGTTCTCTTCTCTTTAGGTGAGATGTATGTAAACTATGTGACTCCTACAGTATATTAATACAGTATTCCAAGTAGATGTGCTTATTCTAGCTCCTTTACAGAGATTTCAGTTCCTCTTGGGCTTCCGATTTCCTTCCAAGCCCCATATACTTGTTCTCATCAACAGTATCTTACACATATAGTAATCCCTATTCAAAATATGCATGTGCCAATAATAACATAATATACTTATTAATATAATAGATAAATAAGACTGCAAGTTGACGTGGTTTTTAAATTTTGGTTGTGAAATGCTGCTGCGTGCGTTGACACCTCAGGTGAGCACCAGACCCTCTGATCCACTGGCAGTGCTGGGACAGGCCGACTTGAACATGGAGAGTCAGGTGCTTTCCTAAAGGGAAAAGAAGTGTTGGAGAGAATTCACCAGGTGATTAATAACCCAAGTAATTGTTATGTAGCTGGTCAGGGCCACATGCCTGGTGCTCCGGAGGGCGGGAAGGAGATGCCTCTCCCCCAGGTGTCACTGTTGGCCTAGGAGAGAGGACACGACTGTTTCTGGCCGGCTCCCATAGCTCTTCTTTACCCCAGTATTCCTGCAGATATGTGTACTTGGAGCTGTTAACAGCTCGTCTCATAAATATTTTAGCTGCTGTTAGGGTGATCCCCATATAAATGCGAGCCCAGCAGGCTCTCCACGTGGAGCAGTCCTGGTCTTCCCCCTTCCCAAACGCTGCCATCATCCCGCTGCCCAGCACGGAGGTTTTGGAAGGCCGGGTTTTGGGAACATTGAGAAGCATAATGGGACCCCAAGTAGGAGGATCTGCCCAAACCACCATTACGTCCTTGAACGGGGCTTATTCCTTGAGGCGGGTGTCGTTGGGATGCAGACATGGGCGCGTGTGGTGCCTTGGTCCCCGTGCGAGAGGCCGCGGGGCAGGTGGAGGAGCCGGCGGGTCCATGTGGGGGCAGCGCCGCCCGTGCGGCCGCCATGTTCCCACCTGTCCTTGTGAGGGGAATCGCCACCTCTCCGGCCATTATCCCGTTACGGCAGCGCGGAGCCCTTCTCTGCCGCTAAGCGGATTAAGTTCCTTGTGAAAGATGAGTTGTTTCATCCTCCCTTTGCGGCTGCTGCACTTTGTGTCCGCGAAGCTGCCGTGGTTGAGGCCAGCCATGTACCCCTGGTCACCGACACATTCAGATTCATTTTGCTTAGAGCAGCTTGTGCAGTGCTCTGCCATTTCTCCAAAAGATTTCTCTTAAAAATCTGATTCCTCTTCTCCTTCCTAAATGCTTTTCTTCCTTTATAATTTTAAAAATTTTATTCCTTTTTTTCCTGTTCCTTTAATCAGGCCTGTTTCTGACTGGAATGAACGCGTAATGGTTACGTGGAGTTGTGCTTGTTGAGGGTAATTCTAGGGTCTTTTTTCACATTTGAATCTTTTTTTCCCTCTAAAACGCTCAGTCTGATTTTAGCTTGAATGGAAGTTACCCTGTGTGGGAGATAGTAGGTGATTGTAAATGGTGTTGTTATGTGTTTGGCCATTGTACGAAGTAGATTTTAGGCTTTGGGGAAGAAGAGTTAATTGCTGCGCACGGGACTCATGTGCGTGCCCAGGACCAGAGCTGCCCACCAGCACCCAGGCTCATGGCCTTGTGTCTTGTGGTCCTCAAATGGGAAATCTATGTTGAAAAAACAACTTTAAAAAAAAAAAATATTTTCAACTCTCTTCATAAAATTTATTAATTTTCCCCCTCCCTTTCTGCTCATGTTTCCTCCACCACCATCCCCTGCTTGGCCGTCTCCCCATTTACTCATTACGTCCGTGGAGGCTGCTCGTGCTCTGAGCAGTGGCAGCAGGGCCGCGGCCGGCGTTGCAGCGTGATCGGCAAGGCAGACACCTCTGCGCTAAGTGGAAGTGACAGATCCGAGCTTACAAATTGCATTCACTCACTTAAGGACCGCGTGGGACCTCTAAATTGATCACATGTGCGGTGTGCATTATGTAATATTAATTAGRGTGGTTTCCAATAGTGCAGCTGTGGTCTTTTTGATGCTTCTATTAAATCTCTGCTTCCCGGTGATGTAATTCGGTTCTACAAGTCTCTTATTTCAAGGGAGAAAAGCTAAAGCATGATTTTTCRCTGAAACTGAGAAGGGGTAACATGGGCATATGCGAATAGAGGAGCAGCACTAAGGAAAACAGGGATTTGGAGGTTCAAGAACTCAGGGTACTTTTGTACCTATACTCAGTTTTTACATGTTCAATATAAATTGAATAGTTTTATATTCATTTAGTCTCAAAGCTGACTAATTTTTTTTATCATCTACCTTACAGATACTAATTTTCCTCATAAGGTAGCACAATGTTTGTATTTCTTAAGTGTAATTACACTTGTCACTTTGCTTTTGTGGTGCGTACATTCAACATACAAAACCTGTGATGAACGTCCCTGATGACTGAGAACAACACAGAGGGCTGCCTTCATTCCTACACGTTCTATTAATAATTAAAGGTGGAGGTGAAAAGCTCTGTGGGCAGGCGGCGGGGCCGGTGGTTTACTCGGCCGCGTAGCTCCTGCGCTGAATTCCAGGCTGCCAGAYCCTTCCCGCTGCGTGATTCCCTGTGGGAGCAGCCCCTGCCGGAGCCTGGGGGCTCCCTGTGCTTCCCAGGCTGCGGGACTGAGGTTCTGTCTTGCACCTTGACCCGTCTGTACTGTTTTCCCCTGTGGAAAGGCCCCATGTCCAAGCCTGAGTATTTATAAGACCTATATAAATGCTTTTTACATGTGAAGTTTTCCAATACAAAGTAAGAATAATCTGTGTATTTGCAACTATTTATAATTCGTTGTGTTTTCCCCTCAGAGGACTCATTAATATCCATATTACAATGACACGATACACRATACAAGCAGCAGGTCGTCTTTTGTGCCCTGTTTCCAAAGGACCATAGCCTGTGGTTTTTTCTTTTCCATTTTKTTTGTTTGTTTGTTTGTTTTCACTCAGCAGTGTTTGCTTGGAAGTTTACACCAGCTTGTTATAAAGTGGCTATTTAGTTCTCCTTATAATTGCATTCAGTGTCCAGGTCTGGGAGCGCTAGAGACATGAAGTCTCTGTGCGCGTTACCTTGTCCCATGCACCGYAGTAACTATTTCCACAGAGCAATAGCAGTTTTTATGTGGGCAAAGCAGGATGCAGAACTAGTTCTAGACACCTTAATCCAGCCCCATGGAAACAGGACCTTCTTTTTGCATGCAAGTATGTAACTTTAGTTTGTAATGCATTTGATGCACTGTTATCATGATRACTACTATTTAATTTTCTTTCAGTCTTTTTTTGAGATCATCAACCTTCATTCAACGTCGTGTTGMACTTGGAACTATATTCCTCCATCCAACACAGATGGAGGATTATGGTTTTMATTCTTAAACTGTAGATAATTTTTGGAGAATGATATCATTCAACTGTTATTACTTATCTTCTTTATTAAAAAAGGTAAAGAGAAAATGAAACAAAAAAATGCACTTATGCATGACAAATAGGCAGAACCACACTAATTCTGTAATTCTATAATTTCTATATATAATATAAATGATATATTTTTGCCACTATATTTATTAGAGCCTTTCATCATGTTAAAGCACGCAGAAATTGGGGCAGGTAAGATGTTCTTTCTTGACTTATGAGTAAAAATTACCCCTTACTGGCAACCTTGCAGGCTGTGACACATGTAGCTTCTAGAACATGTGAGTAGAGAGGTGAGGACAAGCAAATGCATGAACCTCTGCATTAATAAATGAAGAGTAAAGGAGAATTCAGACATAAGATGTTATTTCTGAAATGTTTTTAGATGTAAGCAGTTTGTTTTTGCAGCTACGTGAGCCAAAGCATGGTCACATTGCAGTCGCCTGTGCTCGCAGGGGTGGGATGGGAGCAACGTTGTG
The DNA here is from genome assembly GCF_003342845.1 of Nothoprocta perdicaria. Taxonomy (NCBI): domain Eukaryota; kingdom Metazoa; phylum Chordata; class Aves; order Tinamiformes; family Tinamidae; genus Nothoprocta; species Nothoprocta perdicaria. The sequence continues at coordinate 1,213,125 of NW_020454816.1, forward strand.
TGTCTGCCTGCGTTGCCAGCCAGTGCCACAGAAACACTTTTGCTTAGCCCCACAACCTTGCTCTGGGTGTGTGGCTGCATGGCCACGTGTTGCCCTCCTTGAGGCTGTTCCCTTCTTTTCCCAGGGCAGTGTTCACACAGGGATGGACATGTCCTGGGGCGCTGGGCGGTGTCTGAAACAAGCTGCCTTGCAGCATGCTCCTTGGGTCTCATAGGGACCGTATAGGTTTAATGTCTCTTATCATCATGCCACGCTTGGTTGTGTGCATGTACTGGTTGATATGCAGCTCTGTGTACCTTGCAAGGGGATACCAGGTGAGCTCAGTATATGGTGTTTCTGCCTTGTGGGAGCAGGTCGCAGCAGAATCTGTCCTTAGTGCCTCAGGAAACAACAGTGTGCTAGTGCCTGTGCTCTGCTCAAGTGACATTCCTGGATGCACGTAGTTRTTTTATTAAGGTTGGGAGTAAATAATTTGAGAAAATCAGTCTGGGATTTTGGGGAGCCAAGACTCCAATGCACTTTTCTAGGTCTAGCAGTGGATGGGTTTTTTTGTCACTGATAATTCAGCATCAGTGAGATCTGAAGAATAATTCTGTCTTAGATACTTAAACAGATTCTTACACAGAACATCTTAAAAGTGATTGTAATCCTGTTAGAGTAGTTGAATTCCTTCAATGACTTGCTTGGGAAGGCCACGCGTTACATTTAGATACCCTGGTTCTTGCAGGCTCAGGCACCAGTCAGCTCCCTGTTAGTTCCCTGGGGAGGTGCAGAGCAGGCAGGTGCAARGAGAGGAGAGGCAGCCTGATCACCTTGTGTTCCTCCGCATGGATACTCCTGTGGGAGAGCCACGTTGCTAATGGGAATGATGTGGGACCAGTACTACAGTGGTGTCAGCGGGCGTGCAGCTTGGCAGCGCCACCACGGAGTGTTCTGTACGCCTCAAGCTAGGGATGGGAAGGGTAATTAAGGGAAAATTGGGAAAAAAGGACAGTAAGAGTGTAGCTGTTTAGAGGCAATCATGAATGTATAAGTAGCAGCAATAGCRGTGATAATCTGAGACACCTGCTGACAGTCTGACCCTTTTTTTCCTGTATCTCTAGCAGGGTGTATTTACAGCCCGTGTGAATTTTGAAAGCCAAGCGTATTATTGCTCCAACTGACAGTTTYTCTGCAGTCAGGTACCTTATGCTTAACCCCTGGTTGGTTCTGCCCGTATTTTTCTCTGACCTTGAGTGAGCGCTTGTCGTTTTGCGTTGCCGCCGGAGTCCTTGGAGCGGTGTCCTCCGGAAAAGCACTCGGCAGCAGTGCGCTTTTCCCCGGCAGATTGCCGGGCACGGGGAGGGTGGAAACCATTTGCTATTACTTAATGAAAAAATGTCCTCTATAAATCACCTCTTCAAGTGGAGCTCGCGGCGCAGCAGCGTGAGCCTTTAGCACTGCCAGCGCTCTAATAGGCTTATATATCCTGGGCACTCATTATTTGCTGGCTGTTAATTACAGAGTGCGTTTAAGGCAGGAAATCTGGTGTGCTCCTTGAGGGAAAAGCAGCGTGCCCTATGCCGGGCTGTACGGTGGGGGCAGCTTAAGAATTAAACCCATCATCCTTAACGTCTTTGGGTTGGATTCAGAGAAACAGAGCGTGTGTATCTGCTGGTTGGACGCATGCAGCTCCCTGGGGTTTTTCCTCTTTTTAGGTCTTTACCCTGAATTTTGATGCTGAAGGGTTTGAGGACCTCTGGAGGGGGTCGTTGCTCTGGGGTTTTGGGCGAATCTTCTGGAGAGGAAGGCTGTCATTGCGGTAAAACGGCCCTTTAGGCCCCTGCTGGAAGGATTTCCCGAGGGAGGGCATGGGGGAGCTTGAAGATCTTTGTGGAGCTCCCCGCTTATTAAATCAGTTAATCTGATTAAGTGGTGTTCTCTGCCCCGGCACAGGCAGGAATTAGGAGTAATTCATCCCAAGAGTGGGATGCATGAAAGGAAATTCGTGGTGGCAGGAGGGGGGCCAGCCCCATCCTTGTGGACAGCAGGGCCCTTTCCCTGAGCAGCTCTTCCAGCTGCTCCRCTCTTCTCTGGCCTCTTCCCAACCAATGCCTTTTATGCAGAAAGTTGTGGTTGCCGTAAAAGACAACTGGTTGTGTTTTCATTTGGGGGATCTTGTTTTGGAGAGTTTCATGCTGAAATGGCCAAAGTCCAAGGCAGTCAGTGCTGTCCAGCTGGGTCTTTGTTGGTGACAGTGGCCTCCAGCCATCCCAAATCCCTGCGGCCCGAGGGGCTATGGGGAGCAAGGAGGACTCATCACCCCTTTTTGGCTGACATGGGTATCCCTGGCCCAAAGGGAAGGATGGAATGTCCTAAATTGAGGGTGTTTTATTAATTCTGGAAGCAGCCTGAATGAGCACCATGCTCTTCCATGTGCGAGACAAGGATGGAGTGGATCTGAGACYGCTTTTGGGGACAGCAGAGCCAGGAGCACCCGTTTGTCCCGGCACAAGCGCAGCAAGCACACACGGGGATGATGTTCCAGGTAAAAGAAAGGGGAGCATCAGCTGGAGACCAGCAGGCTCACATGCAGATCCTCCTTTTCACGTATTTCTCCAAGCTTAAAGTTGTTGCGAGTAGTATCTTCTTCTGTCCTCCRGCAAAGCAGCATTTAGAGAAAGCAAAAAGCCAACAAAGACCCCTGCCTTTCCATAAATTCCTCCCGAAACAAGCTTGGAGTAGAGAAGATCAGTAGGCAAGTGATGAATTGGCCGCAAGGTGCAGATGCTGCTGTCCGTGTGTCTGTCTAAAACACCTCTCTCGTATCTGTCTTTCTCAGCTGCTCCTAAAGGGAGTGTTTGGAACATGGAAACTGGAGCGTATGGCCCAGCAGAGCTGAACCTATCTAGTAATGGGTCCTTACTCAGAAATTTTGGGATAATGTGGTATAATTATTCTTAATTTCTGATCATAGCAATAATTTGAAGTGGTAATTTTTAGTAAGGAGTGATTGCTCCTTCAGGAAACGTTCTGAATGTGACACGGGTCTATTACAGAGCTTTCAAAATGACTAAGTCAAACACGAGCTGTGTTTCACTATAGGGTTTGAAATATATATATAATTTATATGTATAGTCTATGAATAATAGTAAGTATGATGATAGTCTATGGGTAGGCATGTTCACATGCACATATATGCTATTGGTAGAGAGGGGAGACGGGCAGCTGAGCCGCTGCAATCCTGCCCTGAATTTGAGCCTGAATGTTAGAGTCTGGTGATTTTATGCTGCTTTGGGCAGTGTATCCAGCAAATACTCCTTCATTGATTTTTTTTCTCCCAAGGGCATATCCACTTCTAACTATCTGCAAAAAGAGGGATTCAAAAAATGCAAATAATTCCAGATGGCACATGGTGAAAAAGCAGGGAGTTTTTCTGACCCGTTAATGCTTTCCTTGATGAGAGTTTCTCTGATCAAGCTTCTCCTTGATCAGAGCAGGTTAATAACACACAGCCCAAGTGCCCATCGTTCTGCGGTTCGTTTAGCTCCTTTTACCCACACGGTTGGACTCCTCCACTAGTTTTTCCACGTTTTTTGTTGTTGTTTTTGCATTAAACTGCATTAGCATCTGAAATGATCCCAGATTTCCTCCTTCTTATGTGTTTTCTTCGCCTAATCCAGACTCCTTTGTGGGCCTGTTTGGTGCAAGYACTAACCATGCAGCAGTGCAGAGAAATGCAAAATTTTGTTCTGAAAAATGACATGGTGAAATTTAAATTTATCTCGTCTTAGGTTCTATTTCCTCACAAGAAAATGAGTCCACTGGCTGCCGCATTTACTGGTGGGCTTTTATGGGTTTATCTAAAGCTACACTGCTTCCAAAGGAAAATAAAGGGGTTTTGACTTTACTGAGCTGAAACGCTAGAAGTTACCATCAAGACAGCAATGTAGCAGGCGTCTTCATGTTTAGAATCATGCTACAACTTAAATGTTGGACTATTTTTTGTGTTTTAATGCATCTTAATTTTTCTTTCCTGTCATTACCTGATGTCATGTGAAAATTTCTGCATGTGGTTCTCTCTTTCCTAATTCATTAGATTTGGCATGGCTGTTTATTGTATCAGCTTGGCATCTGGCTAATGTAGCTCCTTTGCAGAAAACAATATGCTTGAAAAAAACCCTATAAAATTAACCCTAGTGCTGTACACCAGCCTGGTACATACACAGTCTGCCTCTGTTACCTGCTCCCTGAAAAGCTCTTGTTRTTCATTCCCTTCAGTGGGGACGAAGAGGTTGTTTTTAATGCCCAGCAGCGTGAATTACACCTGCAAATAAATATATTTATTAATAATAAAATGCTGTGGTGAGGGTGACAGTACCAGCCCTCCTGCCAGGGGCTGCCTACAAGGAGACCACCACGGGGGAGAGATGCTGTGAGTGGGGAGAGAAGAAATGGGTATTGATAAAACTGTGGTGCAAGCTGTGAGCTGCCCCCAGGAAATGGCCAAGCTCAGTGGGCAGCCTTAATTGAAACRGATTAAAATCCAAATCCAAGCAGCTGATAATGTTGTTTGACTTGTAGGGTCAGCTGGGTTCTTGACATGCTTGATATTGCCTGTGCAAGAGAGCCCAGAGCAGGGTGTCCTCGGTACGTTGTATTTAGGCTGGACATTTAGGGCTGGTCCTTGGCCTTGAGCTTCCATCAGCACCAATGAAGGGCAGCGTGTGATGCCTGCAGACAGATGTGCTCCTGCCTTGGAGCAGCAAGGAAGAGTTATCCCAACCTCATGGACTGGGAAACGCTCTGAGATGCCCTTAGCTGCGGCCAGAGTGCGGGGAGATGCAGCTCGGGCTGCAATCGGCTTCGCCCTCTTGCTTTAATAAGCTTTATGTCCGGCCCTTATCCGATACACATTGACCATATGTATCCTTAGCTTATTTAATGCCGGCTAATTTGATTATAAATAATGAGTTTAGTGTTACTGATACACATTAAAGCTTTTTTTTCATTTTTGACAATATTTCTAATAAATGTGTTTTCTCTTTCAGCCTACAGAACTCTTAATTAAAGTGAAAGCCTRGTGGGCTGTATGTTAACATCCCATATGATACCAGAAACTTAGGTGTAATAAGGCACTTAGCTTTGAAGAAACAGCTTTATTACTGTGAATATGAAGAGGGTCACAAGATACACATTCTCTAATTATTCTCCCCGGCCCTATATGTTTTTAATAATAATTTGGCTTTTAATTAAAATATATCCCTTCATTTTCTGAAACTCAAAGAAATAGCTGATGAAAGCAGTGGTTTTGTGTTATCAGAAGAGCAGTTGTTGTCTTTGGAGTGTGTTGGATATTTAATTTTTAAAGGAAATTTACACTGATGCCTATAAACTTGAAAAGTGCCTTTTCAAGGTCTTAATTTTGCCTTTAAAGCAGAGAAATTAGTTGAGAGGCATGAGAGAGTTGGGTTTTGCATTAGTCTTCCTGCTGTTTCTGAAGGAAAAGAAGGAAAAAAGCACTCGGGTGCATTAGTGCTGTGGCAAAGGCGGGTTCCTGCGCTGAGGACGCCGCCTTCGAGGTGCTTGCGTAAAATRTTATGACATTTAAAGAGTTGGGTTTCATGTTGCACTCAAGTCTGCTATTTGAATTRTCTAAAAAAATTTACAATCTCTCCTTTTATTAAAAAAGAAACAAAAAAGAAAGGAACAACCCTAAGGGGCTGTTGGAGTAACGAGAGCATCGTCTCGCTGTGGCTTTGATTCCGTCGGTGCGTGATGTGCAGTGAGCTGCTCAAATCTCAGCTCTCGTTAGCACCGAGGTAAAAACAATCTTGCTCTCAAATGAGTAGGGGGAAGCAGTCAAACGTTTGAGGGGTCTAATATGACTTTCCCATTAAGGATGACRGATGGTTTGGTTCTGCATAAGGTCTTTTGATTCAATGTTTTGCTTTGCTTTGAAAACAGGTACTTCTTTGTGCATCTTTTCCCATSAAAAAAGCAGTATATTTTGCAACAGGTAGGGCAAATTCTGAGCAAATTGCGTGAAGAAAAAGAAAACTCTTTCAAAGCAAAGGTGTCGTGGATCTCCGCGCTGCCCTGGGGATTGTGCAGCATGTTGGTAATTACGAGGGTTTTAYGGTGTTGTGTATGGTAGGGTCCGAGCCGAACGCAGCGCTGCTCTGCCGTGCATGGAAGCCAAGGGGAATAAATGCTTTTTAAAAAGTTGCACATCATTTAGCCTATTTGTTATATACCACTCCCTTGTTACCTGGGCTTAGGTTTTCCATGGGAAGGCTTAGATTAAAATTTATCCTGRTAGTTACTCGGATATGTATTGGGATGTCGCATCCGTCTGACTTGTTAATGGGAAGTAAGGTCTAGCCTAGTGAAATGAAGTCGATAACAAAACAGTCTCTGGTTAAGCTGCAAATTTTCCCCTTTTCAGCAGTTCCAAAAAATGATCATATGAATGAAAGAGAAGCGCAAATAAAAACCCGAGTACAATGGGGAAGGCTGGTCCAGAGTGTCTTCCTGGGCTAACAAACTAATTTAATATTATCAGGGTGGACAGAGCAGCAGAGAGCACATGAAGTGTTGGTGGTTTTGACAAATCCAGTGCCATTTTACACATCCATCAAATTTTTAATTTGATTAAGTGAGTAGAATACTGCAAACTGTTCTTCACTTGTAGAAAAAAAAAGATTCACCTGAAAACTAAGCAAAAAGCACAAAAATTGAGATATCCTGGTCTCCAGTGCACTAGTTTCTGTCTAGCTCTGAAAAGACTGCAGATATGGACCAGTTCACACACACAGTGTAATGAAAAGGCTCTGCTTGTAGGGAGGTCACAGCTGATAAAGCAGATGAAAAAGCTTTGAATTCATTGTGTTACAACATCTTATGCAGGCCACAAGCCAGCTGTAATGGATTACTTTTTACAGAAATATAATTTATGGAATGTATTATGAAKCAGTATATGGTGTTTCTTTAGCCTTACCTGTAGTCTGCATCAATAAAGGGATGAAAAAGCTTTAGTGAGTAGCTGTGATGTCCTCGGTGTAATTGAATAATCTAACTGGAATAATATGATTGTGGCACAAAACAGTTGGGTTTAGTTCAACTGTATAAAGAAGAGAGTGGACAGCCTAATCAAATAAGCTCATTTTCCATTTATTTAAATAGTAGTACTTCAGTGTGCTAAAAATTCTGCTATTTAGACAGTGAATTCTGCTTGTATTTAAATTGAAAATTGGGTTACATCTTCAGTATTTGTAAAAATAGTGGAGAGCAGCAAGGTGAGGCTTATGCAGTTATTCTTTCACCTCTTCCTGAGAGTTCACCCATCAAATTAAAAWWWTTTTTTTTTTACCGTAACAAACTGATTTATGTCAAGTTTATCCTTCACTGTCATAGAAGATGCTGCCATGAAATTTGGCTAAAGGAATTAATTTAATGGTTGGACAAAGGAGAAAAAAGGAGGTTGGTGCCACAAAGAAGCTGAGTGGATGGGAGGGAAAAATCAAGTCGGAGGCTTTGTAACTCCTGGCTCTTAGGGAACCTGCAGCACGTTAAGCCTGTGTGGAGTGGAGAAGCCCAAGGACTTCCTTAAATCGTCCTTAAATCACTGACTAAAATGAAACAAGTCTTGCTGATACATTTCTTARCTTGGAATGAGCCTTATCAGGTCGCCCATGGCTTTTGATGGGGTTAGTAAAGGTTTTGACCGAGTGTAGCATGGGTGGTTTTAACATAAATACCTCCTTGAAGTATTTACGGGCAAAACTAGAGGGGAACATATAGAAAACTGAAACGTGGATTAGGCCAAGGATTGAGCTGCGAGGCAGGATGCGTGTCCTGGCACCTTGGTGCTGCCCGGTTCTTGCCCAGACTCCTACACAAGGCTACAGTTTGGGGTAGAAAAGTTGCRTTTTCATGCTGGGAAAAGAGCAGTGAGAGCGAGACTCCAAAGGGGAAAAAAATCCCATCATGGTTTAGGCTGAAGAACTTCCTGATTCCAGTGGTGAACTACTTAGAGAACGGAATAGGAAGGATTAGAACGGGAAAAGAAAAGACATTTTTAAAAGCAAAGCTATTACAGGGTTCATTACTTTATTTATATGTTCTCCAAAATCACATGAATGAAGGGAAAAAATGAGAGAAAAAAATACTGGCTTTGGTTCAGAATGTCAATTACTACTTTTTTAATCCTCTTTTCACAATTTATTTGACATCTTGAACGGTAGCCAAAAAAGCTATTATAACTATAAAACATATTCATTGGTATAAATCTCATTAAGTGGAGCAATTTAATTAAGGTATTGACATGCTTAATTGATACGTGCAAGGAGAGCCCATTTTCATATCTCATTTCCATACGCGGGCTGCTTTTAGAAAAACTAGCTCCGTAAAAACGTTATAGATCGGGCTCAGCCCTGTCATCCCTGAGGAGCACTTGCTACCATTTACCTTGATTTAGAGCCAACTACTCTCCTAAGTGGAGCTCCATTAAATGGATCTGCTGTCTGCCCGACTCCAACATGCGTCAGCTTCTCTTATGATCAATAGTGGAATATTTATATTAATAAAGCCCCGACTTAATTAAATAAAATAGTCTTCTGGGCAAGCTGGAGGTACGAGGGGATGGGCGGCGAATCGATACRTGCTGCCATTTGGACATTAGCTGTGTGCTTGGAAATTTGATGTGGTGGCACCCGGGATGCGTGTGGATGGGTTTCCTTGGCCTCCAAAGCCCATGGCCAACGGTGGCCATGGTCATGGGGATGCTGCCGTTGACCACGATGGAAAGGAAGCCCTGCTAGAAAGGCAGTGTTGCCTCCTAGGCCTGTGTTTGGTCATTGTTTTGGGCTGGGAAGGGAGAGCTCTGCAGTCYGTGCAGCTTTGGTGGTTCCTCTGCTCTGCAGGTGCTGGTGGCATCTGGAGGAAGGTGCATTCCACTCTGTGCGTGGCAGGGAGTTGTGAAGTGCCATTTGCTACCTAGGGAGTCCTTCAAAAGCCGTCAAAAGCCATGATTCTGCTTCCATGGGTTTCTTTCTCATGTTTGTAACTGCCACGACAGGAGGAGAGGTGCCAGGTTCATTGAGCTCTGGGCAGGTCTGCTGTGGAGTGATGGACCAGCTTGTGGCTGCGCGTTGGCCACCGTTGAAAATGAGAAGCTGGTTTCGCTTCAACAGGTGCATCTTACATGGGTATCCCCAGTAGATGCAGCCACTTCGTGCTATAGTGTCCTGGTCTAAAAAATCTGAATATCATAGCCAGGTGGAAAAACGGATGAAGACTGCAAAGCCCACCTGAAGCCTGATTTACCTTTGCAGTATTTCACAGCGGCTTTGGGGAGCTGAGCCATTCCTAGTGGGAAAGATATAAAGGAGGAACCAYGGAGGAAAAACAGAAGCTAAAATGTTAGAAAAGGGAAAAGCAGCAAGAGGCATAAACTGTGTGGGGCTTCAGTGACGGTTAATGGTGCGGACTCAGCCGTATCGGTCTGCAGCAGGTGCTGCAGGGCTGGTGTCATCGTTCCTGTGCAGAAACTTGGGTCTGAAGCGCTGGGCTGTGGTGCCCTGGCATCGTCGAACGCTTCCCACCTCCCAGGAGCAGCCTCGGGATGGGCAGCACTCACCTATAACCCAGCGGTGGCTTTTCATAGTGTGGGACCTTCCAGCAATTTGCAGTTCACCTCGCTAGAATGAATGGAATTTCACTGCAATTCATTTTTGCAGTCCATGGGTTCAGTTTCCCCTATATTACTTTTATAGAGCAGCAGAAATGCCTATGGTGGTTGGGCAAACGAATAAAGTAATTGGCTTCTTTCTCGAGGAGATCATAAAAAAAAATAGAGCCCAGATTCATTGCTACCTATTTCTCCAAAAACAGTCTGCTTTTGTAGCTAAAGTGCAGGAGTATACGCTCAATTCAATAAATATTATTTTATAAATATTGCAATCAAGAGTTCTATTCTACTGTGTGAAATTCATATACATTGGAATATAACTGGACAAGGAGGTATTTTTCAGCGGATGTCAGGAAGTTTCAAAGATACCTTTGCTATAAAAATCTTGCTCGTGAACAAAGACAGAATTAGGTCAAGAAAGGTCACTTTAGGTCTAGCCTGGCTGCAAATGTTGATCAGTTTGTCAGTAATGTGGTATTTTCATAGTCCAACTCGTGTCTTTGGCACTTAAAACTAAAAATAAGTTWAAAAAAAWTWAAAAAATCTCTAAATCCCGTTCCCTGCACATGCCCTGTTTGCTGGCGGGAGGAGGGGAGAACTGCCCAGCTCATGGAGATGTTGCCCGTGGTGGAGCACTGACACACAGGTTAGTCTTAGAAATCACCTAAAATGATCTAAACACGCTTGCTGGTTTTGCAGGAGATGTCATGGGCTCGATTTCTGCCGTTGTGCTGGGTGCGTGAGCAGCTGACAGGCACAACACTGTTTCTAGCTTAGTGGAACCAAGTCTTTTCTATTGTAGAAGTTAATGGAAAACTTYAGGAAGGTCTTGGGGAGCGACCAMGATGCTCAGTTCCTGTGAAGCCGGSAGGACTTTGCTGCGCCCGGAGCGATTCCCCAGTGACACCAGGGCAGGAGCCGTGCGCCCGTTGAAGCTCGTGCAGGCTGTGACGGGCCTTTATGAACAGATGGGTTTTAATTTGGCCTGGAGGAGGAGGAAGATGATGCTAAGATAATTACCTAGACCGTGAATGGCTCTGAAGAGCGTTCTCAGCTCTTGGTTAGTCCATCTACAGAACAGCAAAAGCCCTCGTCAGCAGCACAGTAGCTCTGGAGATGACAATAATACTTTGCTTGTAGGATGGCTAAGCATCATTTTTAGCTGTTAAAAAGATACTGCAGAATTGAAGCAGAGCAAGAAAAATYCTAGCATTGATCTTTGCTGTAAAGGAAACACCAGTCTGCTGTGAGACCAAGTCACTTAAGAAGCGTGGTGGCCTGCGTGGTGGCAGCAAGGGTTTTGGTGGGGTTTTCACCACCTGCACTTGACTGGTTCCTGTCCCTTTCTTGCCTGTCACACGTCTGCCGTGACGCTGCTTGCAGGAGCTGCCTTGTTTCATTCCCCACGCCAGTGACTTTCTGGTCTGCATGGGTATGATATTTGGGAAGATGTCTCTTCTGCTCAGATGACACCCTCTAATCTTTCCCTGTTCCCTGCTCTCTGACTCCCTAATTATGGTATTTAATTCAGCAAAACACTGTTGGATAAAGCTTATACACACCGTACTGTGCAAATTAAAGCTAACTCTAGCGAGGCAAGTTGTGGTGAGGAGCTCTGTTAAGCCTGTGACCTTCTCTGCARTAACTCAGCCTCCTGTCTCTGGGCTGACTATAAGGAGGTGCAGGGTGGAAAAACAGTCACTAACCTTTAGCAGTGCCCAGACCTCAAGATCTTTTTATTTTATTGGTAAATACACAGAATGGTAACATTTATTCACTCAAAAATYTTCACTGGCAAAAAATAAGCATATGAGCCCTCATGGAGCTCTCGTTTTTCCCCGTTGCAGAGGGCCGTGCTCGTCTCTGAGCGCTGGCACGCACTGACAGGCCTTGTTAAGCCCCACTCCTACCTTTGCACCAGCTGCTTGATGAAATAAAACCAAAGGACGTGGAGTTTCAGGGCTTGGTGTGACCGACTTGTGTCAGGAAGGGCCTWTGGAAAAAGGAGGGAGGTGTCCAGCGAGGAGGGTGACACTCGCCTCCCATCCCAAAGCAGTGACTGAAGGGGGACACGGAGGAGATCCTGCAGCTGAAATCCTTGCCTTGAACTTAGTTACAATAAAGTGCAGTTCTTTATTGCATAGCACTGACAATGACCTTTTAGTCCACGTGAGACAGAGAAATGGAGAGCAGCAGCAACCACAAGAAATATCTCTCAATYCAGCTTCTTTCTGGGCAGGTCTTTGGTCACAAATTACCTTTTTAATCCTGGAGTCTGCGCATCCTAAAGGATATGGAGAATCCCTGACGGATGTGCAAAGGTTCATTATGCCCTGCTTTTGTTTGGAAAAGGGAGGCAATCTAGAATATGATGCTGCCGTTTTTGCTTTTCCTATAATATTGCTTATTTTCAACATTATTGCAACTTGTGCTAAAATAGCCATTTTATCGGTGCGGATCTATRGCCATGATGGCTAAAGTACAGGCTCTTATTTTATGAATGCTCCTAGGGTCTGTGTTCCAATTAACTGATTTATGGTCTGTCACTGGCAAATTAAAACCAAAGAGCCTTAATGTATTTTATTGCCGTGCGAGATGGCTGAGGTTTCACTTAGGCTGCAGGAGCCGGTGTCAGAGCAGGAAGCCAAAGCCCGGCCTGGTGGCAGAGGCTGCGGAGCCACTTAGGCAACGTCAGCAGATTATATTTTCCCCCCCTTTGCAATCCTTTTAGCAGCAAGGCTCATCAGTTTGCGTTTGAAGATGAGCAGAGCGACGTTGTGCTTGCAGAGGGAGTTAATTTGCGTCCGAAGCGTTTTAGTTAGATTAAAGCTGAAAGCTAGAAGAAACCTTGGCGGGTGCCCGGCGGTGGCTGTGTTGGAGCCCTCGGCTGCTGGATTCGGCCGGCCCCATGGCCCCACTTTTTGCAGCCCCAAAGCCGAGGCTCTTGGGTGACTTTGTKGTGCCCTTTGGAGTGGCCTTTGGAGCACGACTTGCCGGCCAGGACACCYGCATGGAGGGGCACGGAGCCACTTAAGGAAGCGAGGGTGGTTCCTTGGGGCCGCGTGCGGTCCCTGCGATGCCCTTCCTGCAAGTCCTGCAGCAGGATGAGCACCCTCAGGAAGGCTCTTCCCTAAGGAGAGCGGCCGTGTTAGCCAAGCGGCTCTTTCCACCTTTCTTTTCTCCAATTTCTTCCCCTCTTTTGCCCCTTTACCCACCCAGGTCTTGAGGAGACGGGGCGAACCTGCGGCTGAGGCACACGGCCGTGATGCTGCTCTCTGCTCCCTGGCCTGCRGAGCAGGTCGCAGGGCGCTCGCCTCGCTGCTCCTCGCAGCGCGTCCCCTTCCGAGGGCAAAGCCCCAGCCTTTTGGGAGCAAGGGGAGGCGAGCGAAGGGTCACGGCATGGATCAGTGTGGAGCAAATTGTGGAAGTCACTGGTAATTTTAATCCAGCTGGAAAAAGAGGCTCGTGGCAGCAGCCGTGTYCTGTCCGCGCCGCTCCGGGTGAACAGCGGCAGCTGCCGGGGCCACTGGCGCAGGCTGCGGCGCTCGTGGCAATTGGATTAGGCTCTGACAAGGACACAGTCCCCTTTTCTCCTCTCCGCRTGATGGAAAGCAGCAGAAAGGCCCGGGCCACACGTTGACCTGCAGTGTCACTGGGGGCTTTTGTGGCAGCTCCGGCTGCCAGCCCCTTTTCCGTGAAGCCACCGCGGCGACGGGCGCAGAGGAGCCTCGAGAGGCCCTCCGAGGGCCAGGATTGCTCCCCAAAACAGGCCAGGCTGCACGCGCCTCRTCCCGCCTGCTTCCCCTTTCAGAGCGGGAAAGTTTCAGTCGTTGCAGTACCCGTGTGCCCTGTGCACGTCCTGCTGCTGGCACTGCCCTTTGGGGCAGGTTTGGGTGCCATTTGAGCCCTTCTAGCTCGTGCCACCTTCTTCTTGAGGCGATGAAGGACATTGAGATCATTGTGTGGTACAGTCAATTGAGAAGCATCTSCATGAGCAAGCGTGTTGCAATCAGTTGTCTTCTGGAGATTTGAGAGTTATGTTCTCATCTGTAATGCATTTTTTTTCTCTTCCCTTTTTCAGAGACCTGAGCGAAAACCAGATAAAAGGAATCCCAAGGAAGGCCTTCCGAGGAATCATCGACGTGAAGAACTTGTAAGTGACAACTCTGTCAATATCTGTGGTGAGGAACCTTCTCCCTCACTTACACTGACCTTCTGGCCACCACATGTCCACCTCCGTGCAGCACCAGGGGGAACGTGGGGCTCTGCTGGGTGGAGCAGGTGATTGCCAAAGACCTCACATGCCCCTTGGATCCTCTAGGTCCCATACAGCTAGTTTTGAGCAAAGAGAGGCCCGTATGTAGAGAATTTAGCTCTCCTTCCAGTCCTACACTGCAAAAGCAAGTCAAACCTCAGCACTGCATGCTTGAGAGCAGAGCTGGGAGGGTTGCTGAGTGCTGTTGAATGATTTAGCTGAAATTGTGTGTCCTACCAAAGCTGGGTGGGAAGTGAGCGTGTCAGAAAACCTGCTGAGCACAAATTTCAAAAGAGGAGATGTGGTGTTAGCTTGGCAAGCCTGGGAGACTGACTGCGCCTGCTTTGCCAGTCTGCCTTGGAAATTTATTTTTAAAAGCTGTTGAAGGGAAAGAAGCAGGATTTTGYTCTTTGTGCTCCTGGAGTTAGTCCCGCTTAGCTTGTCCGTTGCCCCTCTCTCATGCATTGAGGATCTGTGTAYGTACAGAGCTGCTGGTCTGGGTCTCCAGGAGCTGCTCACGTGTTGTGTAACAGAACTGCATGTACGTGAACGTGGGGTCACAAGGTATGCAGAGAAAGGGAGCCAYGTGCAGATTCCCTGCAATTCCCTGAGAAACAACCTGCTCGGATAGGGAAGCAGAATGTAAACTGTGAGTAACTGTATACTGAGCTGATTTAAAGCCATTAGTATTAGCACAGTATTATCCYACTGCTAGCCCAGCTATCGTCTGAGACCCCACCGTGTTAAATACTGTAAGCACTGGGTTAGTAGTGTGGAATTATGTGGCTTCTTTCRTAGAAAACTCAACAGGAGATGTCAAAAACTTCTTCAGCGAGCACTCTTGCACACCTGTGCTCCATCCCATCTGTTTGCCTGATGCAAAACTTCTTAAGCGCRCAGACTGTTTTTCTGTAGGCAGGACTGAAATTTTTAAGGGCAGGCAAAGGGAGTCAGAGCACGACTACATTTGYGTCCAAAAGGGAAGCACTATCCCCTTGCTGTGCTGTATTGTGGGAAGCATCACATCCATGGAGACGAAAGCACAGCTTTCCTTGTTCCAGACTGGTAAACTGAGGCACAGAGGTGCCCAAGAGCAGCTTCCTTCTTGTACGTTTAACTGCAGCTTTAGCTTTTTGATATGAAAGCTAATTTTTTGAAGGTCAGCCTGCGAAAGTGAAGCTTGGGGAAGGCAGCTAAGCTCATTTAAGCCTTGACGTTAATGCTGCTCTTAAGTGCAGGCATTATCAGAGGACGCCCCGTGAACAGGTCTAGCTTTTAAGATACAGAAGAAACGAAAACCTCACTGTGGGCAGGACTTCGTAGACTTAGAAGAAAACATAAGGCACTGTTGTCCATGGGTGAGAGCAATGTTGCTCCCAGCCCCAGGAGATGCTGAGCGGAGTGCGAGTAAACCCCAAGTCAGCGACTCYCTTCCCAACTAGCTGCCGGGAAGCAGTGGGAATTCCTGCAGTGATGACTGCAAGGGTGTGATTCAGGGATAGCCCAGGCAAGCTTACRTGTGCTGGGTCTCATGCTCAGGCTCTGCTGGGCAGCCCAAATGCCCCTGCTTTGCTGCAGCCRTGGCTGTGCCAACAAGCACATGGGCTGGAGAGATAGCAGCCCTTGCTGAGCCTCTGGTTTTGCAGATTTATTGCTTGGTGTCAGGGCTCTGGCACCTCTTAAAGCAAGTTTTTGAGCCATCTTGGAGACCTTTAGACGTAAGAAACAAAGTTATATGTTCTCCCGCTGTCCACTTCTGTCCAGTTTGTCTTGAAAATTCATGTTGAGGGAGGCTGGCATTGAATTGTCTCAACTTTTATGGCTTGACATTTAGCATGGCCTTAAATTCTTTTGGTTTCTAAATAAAGTGTCTAAATGTCATGGAAAAAATAGTAGCTGTTATAATAGGGATGCAGCCACTACTAGGCTGCATTAAACCTGCAAAGTAGGGCTGTCTGCAGAGCAGTGTGCAAGGCATCCCGCAGGAAAATCCCTAGGGAAGCAACGGGCAGGTAGAGCTGGGGCTCAACCACAGGATGCACGGCGGGGGCAAACTGACCGTGGTGCAACAAGGGGCTCGGTACCAGCATCGCTGTAGCCATCGGGGAAAGTAAATGGTGAGAGGATTTGAGAGAAAGAAGGAGGGTTGCAGCGAGGAGTGTTGTATGGCTCTCYTATTTCCCTTTTATTCACTGCCTTCCTTTCTTCCTGGTGAGAAAGGTTCTTCCTTTCACCTTTTCTCATCTTCTTAGCAGAGAAGCGGGCCCAGGAAAATGAGTTGTGTTTGCATGAGGTAAAGCCAGAGCAGAGGCTGGAGAGCTGAGATTTTAAATTGCCCATAGTGGGAAATCTGTTTTTAGGACTTATTTTCATACACGGTCTCCTCTGCAGCTTGGCCCTAAAACGCAAAGGAAGAACCTGCCTACAGAAAGAACCAATTAGTAAGTTGATAGTTAAGATAAAGAGAAAAATGTGGAGTTTTTTAAGTCATATTGCTGAGTAAGAATTATCCATCACAAAGCACGAGGCTACAGAGGCATTTGGGGCAGCGGGCACTTTGCCCACGTGGTGSAAGGGGCTCTTGACGGCCGTGCAAGCGAGCAGAGCGCGCTCGTGCGCTCAGTACYTGCTGCTCAGGGCACAGGAAACATTTCTTGCAGGAATCTGGCCCCGAATAAGTTACCTGAGGAATGAAATAGCTGCGTTTGGGTGTCGCGGAGGAGCCGAGCAGAGCCCGCTGGACGTGCTGGAGCCCTCGCGCTGACGGTGCTTGTGGGGAGGCATTTGCCCCACACATTGCCCCACAAGCAGGGCCATCRCTGCCTTGGCCCCTGCCCGGCTCACCGGGGCAGCTCCGCGCCCGCGCAGCCTTCAGCATTTCCCCTTTTAGACCCTTTTCCCAGGTGATGGGAATTGGGAGCGTGGGAATGCACGGAAACCCGARTGGGCAGGTTCCTCCGTCACGATAATACGGGCACTTGTGTGGAAATATTGGACGGACTTCGTGTTACCAGGACTGCCAGCTGCTTTACTGGCATCCGGGAGCCACTTGGGGCGTTGTGGATAATCTCCTGCCTTAYAGCCCCAAAGATGCCTTTGGAGGAAGAAATGAAGTAGTTAGAATTAAAAAAAAAAAAATGCAGAAATATATCAGCACGTGTGTAACATTTGCCACTTCCATAAGCCTGCATACATTGATTTTCCTCATAGTTACATTACCTATACAATGTCAAAATGAGAGCTTTGCAAGAATGGTTAAATATTTTAGTGATTACCAGTGGTTTCAGTTTCTAATTTGTTGCATAGCTTTCTGTGGGAGTTACATCTTTTCCTCTGTGTGCCCCCTATTAGCATTGATCCATGTGATTTACAAAAATTAAACAGCCCGATTGCACACTCAGGGTCAGGAAAAAGCTGAATTTGCTCTTCACTGGGTAAAGTCTTTGCATTCACCTCATCAAAAAACAGAACAGTTCCTGTGCTATTTTGTCTACCCCTCACAACCCAGCGCTGCAGGTTGTAGTATTTGCTGATCAGCAACAGAATGAAAATAAGTAAGTGTTCTTACCAAATTAGTTAAGGTATTGAATAAATCCTAAGAAACGGTGATTGATAYGGGTGCAGCCATTCACTAGTGGAAACAAGGCAAGTGCTTGCGTGTTGCTTGCGGCACACAAATATGTCTTAATGAAATGCCGTGCTAGGAAACTTAACCTCTTTGGCCTGGAGTCCCTAGGGAAACCATCACCTTGATCACTTAGAAATTTTTAGCCTTCGTTTCATGGTATTTGTCTGTAGCTCAGATTTACTCTTTACTATTACTATTGCTCAATAAAATAGAGCAAAAGGGGAGAGAGAATCAGTTTTCCACTAGTTTGGTGCAGAGTCTGGAATGAGTCTCTGATAGTGGTTGGAGCCAAGAGCAGGGGAAGAGCTGGAAGAGCTGCAGGGTTTCCGCATGGGGGCTTGTGTGTTTGCTTGTGCATCCTCCCATAGTCCGAACATTGGAAGATGTGCAAGAAGGGCAGGGTCCGGTKTAGGCCCCGGTGTTTACCGGCGGCTCAAGGTGCCGGGGAAGCCTCTCCGGGCTCCCCGGGGACGGCGCTGGGGCAGCGCCGCTCGCTTGCGGGCCTAATGCAGAGCAGATCTGGCCCTTTGCAGTTTCCTTGGAGCTCTCGCTGGCCCTTTGATACCAAACTTGATTTAAATGGAATGTGACATCAGTGGAAATAGTATGAAAATCGAATTTTCTTTATTTTGGTCTTTTTTACGCTAACCTTGGCTTGCAGTTCATCTAGGGATAATTGATCCTGTCTCTGTGCCGTTCTGTAATTTTGAGTACCTTTGTAGGAGACTTCCTGCAGTGTTCATCCGTGCTTGTCAAAGCAGCTTTTAGTCCAAAGAAAAAAAAGATACTGGTTTTAATTATAATTCTAAATAGCTTCATAACCACGGTGACCTCTGAATTTACATCATTTTTATGATAGCCTCTCCATTCCTGGCTTATTGATTTTGTCATTTGCCTCATTATGTTTAATGGGAACCTTTTGCAGGCAGCTCTGGGGGCACCGCGGGGTCGGCGTTGGCCACCTCCCCTTCCACTTGGGCCAAGCCAAAGCCCTGCGTAGCCTCCACGTTCATGTTGCTGCGCTTCCCCCTTGGCTCTTCAGCCCCTGCAACCCCTGTCCTCTATCTGGAGAGAAAGAGGGTTTTGTGGTGCAAATCTAGCACGCAGATTTATATTTTCTAYCTGTTTTACAAGGTTTTTAATCATAAATGATGTTTATGCAAACATCTGCTCACGGTGTTTGTGCAGCAAGGAGTATTATCCAGYGCTTTTCAACAGCGGGTTTGCTACGTTATTTGAAAACGTCCTCAGAGGAAGCTTGGGTCGTGGAAGTCATGCACGGATATTAAGAGGTTGCATGGAGAGCCCTGTTGAGTTTTGAGGAGGGAAACTCATCCTGCAGCCTTCATGTTCCCCTCCAAATACCCATCCAGCATTAAGAGACCSCCCCTGAGCTCACTGGCGATCGGACACTGCTATGAGACGAGGAGAAAGAGAAAGACAAGGAGAAAGGCTGTGAGACCAGGTGCGATTCTGACACCATTTTTGGTGAAAGAGCTTTGAGGGAGATGAGGATCAAACCTGTTTTATTTCCCACCAGCTGCCATAGAAGAAGCAGGAGAGCGGCGGTGGCTGCTGCGCGATGCTCTCGGACATAAGGCCCCTCCAGAAGATCATTTTCCTCCCCRCCTCCTTTTTTTATATTAAAAAAAAAAGCCTGTGGGATCTAATTTGGCTTTTGCTTACCCTTTTCTAGCAGCATAAATGTCACAGAAACAAATGAGCCTTTCTTGTCTTCACGTGGAAGTAACCTCTGTTCCTGTCCCTTCTAATTTTTTAAAGCTCTTTTTAAAGTTATTTTTCTCAATCACCGAAGAGCCCTGCTACAGCCCTGTGACGGTCCCACACACAGAGTGTGTGCAACCTGCTGTTTTCTCACGATTCATTTTCTCGCGTTTTACGAAAAAAAGTAAGAATTTCCTGCATTTTTTTTAAAAGGATGTAAGCGTTGCAGAATATTTCACTGTACAATTCTGCCTCAATATATTGTCATTCAAAGTTGATCGTAAAGCAGTTGTGATACGGTAATCCTCGAATGTGCAATTTTTTCATAAAAAAGAAAGAAAAGAAAGTCACAATTTAACTTTAATAAATTAATAGGCTTATATAAAACTGTGATACRGTGAGCAAGATTTTTTAATGCAGATGGTTTGCATTGAGATGCTTGTAAGCAATGCTGGCACTTGCAGGTGTCCCTCATACAACTGCCTGTGACGGCTCTGAGTCTAGGGCAGCCCAAAAGGGCTCTTTTTAAAACAACTTGAAAACTCCYGATCGTGACATTGGATGGGAAGTGGCCATTCCTATGTGAAAATTACCTTTGGGAATGAGGTTCAATTTGCCTCAGCTTCGTTTGCTTTCCGTCATGACCTTTGGTAGCCCCATACATGAGTTTTACCCTTGCACCTCCTTTATTTTTGAAGTAATTTATGCTCCTAAGCTCAGTTTAGACACAGCATCTGCCATTGATTAGGCCCTGCTTTAAGCGCAGGCCTAGGAGAGGGGGCTGCTGCAGGGAGGTCAAGTGGCTTCCCTGGAGGGGCTCAGTGGGTAGCAGGGGCCAGCACATACGGACACATTTTGGGGCTAGTTCTTTGGGTTTGGGTTGTTTGCTCTTCTATTCTGATTGATTTTTTTTAAGCTCTGCCTTGAACACGTTTGCAGAACTTTGGAATAAGCCTTTTATCTGCCCCCTTCATTAGGATGCTTTGACATTTCCTTAAAAATTAGATATCAGAGATTTTGTTAAAAGAATAAATTAAGGAAAATAGTTGTGCTATTTTGTTATACATATATATATATATATATATATATACACACACACACACCCAAGACTGACGGTTTTCTTGCACAAGGCTTCCTTTTTCTTATGACAATTCTGGCAAAGGAAGCACCCGTCTCTGCTGGGAATGTATTTATGCATTGATGACGGGGAAGATTTAATGAAAAGGAAAAAAAAAACAGTAGGCAAGAAAGTTCCTGAGTCTCACTCATTAAGCTAATGTCCTAAGGTGGGTTTTTTGTTTGGTTTTCTTTTTTTGATCAGTCTTATGTCTTGTAAAATCCTTACTGAATGGCTAATAAGTAAATGTGAATGATTAGTTGAGACATGGGGCTGTTTACATTTAAGAAATTGCAATGGCTGACTTGACCCGAAAGATGAAGTTATTACTCTCAGAATGCATTATTTTTCTTAAGAAATACAAAGCAGTTTGCACCAAAAAAAAAGAAAGGAAGTCTGTAAGAAGTAGGAACCTTCTTGAACACTTGTAATAAGGTGTAAAATTAGCTATGCTAGCTGTATCACAAATAATAAGCCATCTATACCTATCCTTTTATAATTAGGAATACACTTATTTCATGAAGGTTTTTTACCAGTCATGAGCGGAATAATTCTGCTAATTAGAAGTTCTGCATTTTTAGACAAACAGAGATTTTTTGGGTAATTTACTAGCGCCTTTCCCAAGCGCGTGGGAGTGGAGCCGCTGCCCGGTTCTTRCAGTGCTCCTTGCCTGGGAGGTCACAGCTGACCCTGGACACCGACATTTCTGAAATGTGAAGTTTCAGCTCCTGGTATTCCCTGCGCAGCAGTTAATCCCGCTGGGCCAGGAGGGATGCGGAGGGAAAGGTGCCGGGAAGGCTTCCGCAGGTGACTGCGTGGGACTGGGCTTGCCTGGTGGTATCAGCTCCCCGCAGGGCCTTTGATCGTGTCTTTACTTTTAGGCAGAGATGCTGGAATTCAGCAAAACCATAACAGAACTACTCGTTTTAGCCTCTGTTTGTGAAGGTACTTGGTGCCAGGACTAGCATCCTCACTAGTTATATATTGTGCTAAGTGGTCTTCAGCACTTGGGATATAGTCTCTCCTGTGGGCTGGGCTTTGGGTTTGTACTTTGAGCCTCCTGAGTCTACACAAGCCTCTCTTAACGTGTAAATGATGTAGGTAAGTGGAGCTGGAAGGGGGGCATTCCCTTCCTCCAATTGTATGGAAACCTCAATATGTTGCTGACAGCTGTACATACATCTGCAGGACGGATGTATAGATATATTAAAGAGTGAGGGGCTTGAATCCTGCAGCAATCATATAAATGTCAGAAAAAGATGAAAAGCATTGGCTTATGTGAAATAAGTGCAATAGTCCTCCGGTTTCATGTAGGTGGAAAGAAACCCTCCCCGGTGAATATGTGCACAAGCTGTCACATATGTTTTCTGCCCTGTTCCCTTGGGGTATATAGTAATGCCACATTGGTTTGGTAAAAGAAGACAGTTAAAGATCTCCTAACAAAAACTGGGTGTAGTGATCCGAGCACATTGCATGTTTATGGTTCATATGCATGTTCAGATAGGAGCATTGGTTCCAAAATGCTTGTAAACATAAATCCACAGGGTGGATTGCCGTCCTTGTCCCGGTGATAAACATTTCACAGATGACGTGGATTTGGCTGGCTTGAAAACAGATAAAGAAACTAGCTCTTTGTCAGCAATGGTGCAGGTTGCTGTGTATCTCTATGGCACTTCACAAAAGTTTCCAAAATTGTTTTCCTAACTGGATCCCAAGATGGCCAAGAGCAACGTTGGTTTTGGTTCCGCTTTGATATATAAGATGATTTATTTGTTTTCCTTTCCAGCAGACCTTATTTTCGAGGTTTTCTTTTAATTTGCTTTTCTCTTCAATTCTTTTTGCCTCTAGCAACTGGTTGTTTTTCCCTTCATCCCTTGTGTTCTTCAGGTACCCTGCAGTATGTGTTCCTCCACTCGCTGCGTGCAGATCGGGGCGCTTTATTACCAGTGTAGGTGAATTGAGCAGCTGTCTGCAGTTCAGAGCAGAGCTGCGGAGAGGGGTGGGTGGCAGGAGAGGACACAAGTCACGGCGGCCTCGTTTGTGTGACACCTTCTTTTTAAAACGTGTCATGGGTGATTAACTCGGAGCTGGGTAATTGCGGGGGGAAGATGGATGGGGCTTCAGAGCCTTTCAGCAAGCATCTCATTCCAGCCAAGGGCCTTGGTATCCCCCACCAAGGACCCTTGTGCAAGGCTGTGAGTGCACCCAGACCTGCACTTCCCTCGCCCATGTGAAAACCAAGACCAGGTAACACATCCCCAGTGACTCCACAGGCTAGAGAAGGTTGTTGGAACACTCAGAGGTTGCTGCTGTCAACTTGAATGGCCAGGAGCAACCTCCAGACCACATTTTTCTTTGAGGATCGTGCCCTACCTTATAACAGTAATGAAGGACTTGAGGATGAGTGTGAACATCTCTCTCCCAGCAGAGCATCATCTCACCTAAACTCACCCATGTGCTTATGGAGGATTGATTACGAACCAGCCATAGTTGCCATGTGCAAAATGAGATGTCATACCAAGAAGTGACAGGTCTGGAGACATCTAAAGTCACCAGAGGATCGGGACATTGCATGTGCAGTGAAGCAACCCTGGGAACGCAATTCTCAAATACATTTTTGAGGTTTTTATATCAGCGGGCAGATAACAGCCCTAGAAATATAATTATAGGTTATAACTTGGGTCTAATTCCTTTTTAGTAGATCTGAGAAGTAGAAGCAAAATCTTGAACTTAAGTAATGCTCAAAACAGGTAGGTAGTGAAAAGAAAGCTCTAGCTAAGCCAATGGCTCCTTAATGTAATCGAAACTCCCTGTTCTTAGGCCACTGAACAATGAGGCAATTAACAATAGAAAATTTAAGAATAACTTAACCTTAGTGTCTCTAACAGAGAGTTGCTGCAGCTGCATCAGTGTAAGAGAGAACACTCTTCTACTGAGGAGGAAAAAAGGGGTTAAAAAACAGGCAAAAAGGTCAAAAGACACTCCCACTGCCAGCATCCCTCGGAGCCAGAGGTTAACAACCTCATCCCTGCTGTGACTTTATTCACAACATTTCCCCATTCTGGTGTATTTTACCTCTTAATTTTCCTAGTAGGAGTTAGAAAACATATCTCCAGTCACCATTCGACTGCAGGCAATAGAATCCCTACAATGTAATATGTGATATTAAAGGAGACAGATGTCTGCAGATGAAATGTCACGATCCCGTTCTGCCCTGTCCAACCCCTGACTGGTTGAAGAGGCGCCCGTGGGTGCCCAGCCCTGGGGCACATTCACCCCCTCCTCATCACCGAGGCCCTGTGTTGGCCTCCATCTCCTCGTGCCATTTTCACGTCCTCTCCATGCAGTTTTCACCAGGGCGTCAGGTGCGGATGGCAGCAGGTGGCCGCAGACGTGAGCATAGTGTCCCTTTGTCCCCACCCTCTTTTATGAGTATTTTACTCGTCAGGTTAAATTCTGTCACATCTTTTTTATCTACACATGCTACTTAGTTTCTGCTTCCTTTCAGGTTTTCCAGCGCTTCACAGTGTCATCCTCATGCAGATTTAGTTTCCCATGAGGGGCATGAGCCACTGGCCATGTTCTTCCTACAGACCTGGCTGTGGATCCAAACTTTTCTTGGCATTTGCCATTCAACACCCACTAAAACAAAAACACACAAAGCTGTAAATACCCAAGTCCGATGATCTTGCAGGTCTTTTCCAACCATTATGATTCCAAGTGCAAACCTCCCAGAAACGTGAAAACCAGCCCGGTGAGTGACTTGCACGTCCCCTGACGCCCGTTTCACCTCCCTCGGCTCTTCCCTTGGCCGACTGCAGCAGCAGATGGTTTTTCAGCCCGGAGTCACTAGGGAAACAGCCGGAGCTGCCCCATTGCTATGGAGACGGGGAGCCTCCTCTCGCTATGTGCAGCTCCCTGTGGCCGGAGAGGGGCTTCAAACAGGGATGTAGGGGGGTTAAACAGGGATGTGGGAGGTTAAAACAGGGATGTAGGGGGTTAAACAGGGACGTCCCCCTGGCCCTGATGGCCAGAGGAAGCCTCGCTCGTGTGGGACTGGCCGCTGGCTCTCACCCTGCCGCCCTGTCTCTGGTTTTGGCAAAAACATTTTGAGTTAGGAGTTAAGATGAGGAAAGAAAAATAATAAAAAGGTATGGGAAATGTTTAATACTTGGGACTGGTTGTTGTCAGGGCAGTGGTTATTTGCCCACAGCTCTTGCTGTCCTGGTGTATTCCCCTTCCCAACCACCCTGCAGGATTTAGTGTTGGGGGGAAATTTAAGACGGAGAATCTGGCTCTGCCCAATTCCCTGCTGCAGACGAGCTGCTTTGGCACGACGTGTCAATGTCAGCCTATGGCCAAGCCACTTTTTTTTTTTTTTTTTTTTTTTTTTTTTTTTTTTTTTTTTTTTAAACAAAAACTGGAATTTTGGAACCTGTTCTGGAACCCCACAGGCAGCTTTCCGATTGACCACAGCTGCTCGGGCACCTGTGCTCTGCACTGGCTTTGTGCTCCCCCGGAGAAGTACTTTAACGTTGAATATAATACAGCTTTATGTACAATTTCTGGTGCAAGTAAATTGCTACAAAATGACTTTTAGTAATGCTTTGATAACTGTAGAAACTGGAAATAAAAAATGCATTAAATAATTTTATATTATTTCAATTGCATTAAATTTAGTTTTTATATTATTTCACTTGTATTAAATTTAGTTTTTATCTTATTTTAATTTAATTAATTAATTTGGCTTAAAGTGTCACCCACTACCCCTTCAGTGCTTTTTTAGCAACCGAATTTAAGGACAGGGCCGTGTGTGATGCTTTGGGTCAGTTCCTTTGAATTACTGCCATCCTAAAAGGTACATAAAGACCCGCTTTGAGGATGGACAACAAATGTGTGTGTTTCAAGAGGGTCTTTGTAATTCCTGGGAAGCCTCAGTTCATAGGGAATACTGGGAATACTGGGAAGCCTCGGTTCATAGGGAATAAACTTTACAGGAAAGTACTTGCATATGGACAGCAGCTTTTACTAGAACATGCGGGAGAAGGTTGTCTGAGCAGGGTTTTTGTCCGTGACGATTCTGGAAAGAGTAAGTTACAGAGAGAAATTAAGACAACTGAAAAGTGCTYGCTATATTTATATATATGTGTGTTAGTATGGGATAGTATTTAAATATTTAGCTAGGTTCTGGACAAAATATATGAAGAGGCGATATTAATTAAACTACCCTTACAGTATAATAAAAAAACGGATTAACCCTTGAGCTCTGCAGTGGTGTCAGTAATGTTTGTAAATGAAAAATAAATCCCTCAGTAAAATAACATGCAAAATATTGATTATTTAGTTCATTATTGCRAAATGTTTGATACTTGAGGGTCTTTTCTTCATGTATTTGAGGTGTGTCACATTGAAGGAAAAGYATTCAAATCTCTTATGTGTGGCCTCAGAGTAGATAATTTGTTTTAAAAAAGATTGTGCATAGAGTAAATGTAGATTTTTAAACATTAGCTATAATTTTAATTTTGWGGAACAAATACATAATTTTCATTTTGAAAGTTTTTACCCTGGATGAATTCAATTATCTAATATTTTAGGACAGTATTTTTTAAAAATCTTAAATCCAGTGTTAGTAGAAATATCACATTAACTTCTTTGCTGGGAATTTTTGCCTCATGAATACATTCAGAAACCAAATACTGTTCTTGGGTAAGCAGAAATTCCAAACCTCTGCATTTAAAATATTATCTTAAGCAGSAAACAGGAATGAGCACTGTAAAATCCTGTTCCTTCCAAATGTTGGTTAAAATGTAGCTCTCAAGTGTGACAGATAGTGTATAAATCTAAATGGATAAGGTGGCGGGATGAACTGTCAGGGGAATTGCGTGCTAAACATTTAATGCGGTGTCTTGGTTAAATAACCATGGAATATCTGGGGATATAAAGCTATTAGGATGCAGAATTATTTCCTCATCGTTTTACAGAATGGTGATGCTGCTCATACTTTTTTTTGCTTTAAAATGCCAATTTTAAAGATAGATAACGATAATCAGTTGCATATAATTTGGTCAYATAATTAACTGTACTGCTTTTTAATAAAACTGAGATTACCTAGTGAGTAATGGGGCAAGATTATGATAATATTTGGCATTGTGGCTACCGTRTGAAGGATGCCTTCTAGCTCGAGCAATTGGATCCCTCCTGTGTGTGGATGAGAAGCAGCAGATAATTCTTAGATAAGCAGAATTTCTCTTTTTTTCTTTTTCTCATGGGAATTTCTCAATCTCCCATGAGATGCACATTGGATGTTAAGGATCTTGAACATGGTCATCAGGAGCCGTAAGCCCTGACCATGAAGCACTGAGTGTGTAGGAGCTCCCAGGACACTACAGGTGTGTAGGGCACATAGAATCTGCCTAGTTGGGTTACAAAGTGACTTTTATAGTGATTTTTGTCCCAATTTAGTGACCACCCTGCCCAAGTGCATGTCTTGTGGGTGCCTYATGGTTTCCATTGCCTTGGTCCTGTGGGTTACGCACCTAGTGTAACGTGGTTGTTAGTGTGACGGCACCTCTAGCAATGTGTTTGAGATGTAGATATTACRCTTTGGCAGCAAAAATCAATTTATGAGGGTCATCTTTTTAAAAAAGCAATATATTGCATGCTTCCATGAATAGACATCCATGGCTTGCTATCAGATGGCTTAGTGATGAGCGCTCTTGGCTTATTTGCTTATTTTAGTAGGTTTGGCAGAAAAATCAATATTAGAGAGTAACTCAAAAATAGGCAACACATATAGTACTTCACCTAGAAGAAAAGAAGGTAACAGTTCTCCAGTTGTTCCTGTTTTCTCTTCATCCTGTGCCAGCCAACTCAAGTGTAAAGTCCTTAGTCATGCAACCAGTGTTATATTTATCCGCCTTTTAGGTTTATTCCTGAAATCCATGGTGGTTTCTATTAAAGCAACACATTTCTAAAAACCCACGCCATTAAATAGAGAACCTAGAAAAAAACACCCGACAGCTGCTTCATTCTCCCAGCGGACAAAAATACAGAGATTTTAACATCTYGATGGGGTGATGGGAGAGGAGAGGACGTGTGTGAGTGTGTATATRCTTACATACACATGTATAGAAGTCTACGTGAACTGTCAGGCTACAGAACAATCCCTTTGGGCTGATTTTACATCCTGATACCTGTCAGTTTAAGAGACGTTGCTCGATGTTTTGCCAAATTCAGCCTGTTCTCCTGCGTTATGGGAGCTCTGAGAAAACTTTGCTGGCTTGATGCTTGCTCAGGTTTCTAGTAGGTCTGACCGACCTGAGGCTCTGTGATGTCTCAAGCACTTGAAATCATAAAATCCCAATGTCTGTGTAGCCCGCGCCGCATCACCAGGGACAAGATTCCCRTCATCTTGCAATGAGCACGTGTCCGAGATGCTCGGTGTTAGGACATGCAGCTGTGTCTGTGTAGGGACACGTGAGCATGGTGCTTGAATGTACTTTTTCACCAGGAGACACTTTGTTTTTATTCAGTAATTACAATTTAATACTTTATCCTGTATTGTGAGGAAGTTTAGAGGGGAGATGGGGTAGAAAAGGAGAAAAGAAGTTAGCAAAACTSCCTGTTACCAGGTGTTGCCCAGGTGCAACTCGTCACCCAGGTGCAAGGTGTTTGCCGTCCATATGCAGAGTATCTTACACGCTGAGCTTGTGCACCCTGAGGAAGCTCCCTATGGCAGCAGCCAGAGGCTCCCGCGCTGTGGGTGTTCCGGGCACCCAGCACCCCTGTTCCTGCCCGGGATGCACCAGGGTGGCTGCTGTGCCAAGGGGGCCTGAGGGAGCCAGCAGCCCCCAGCTGTGCTGCCCCTCAAAAGGCAGGCATGTRTTCCTGCGTTATGGATATATTCCTTTACACATAAGATATAAAGGGTCTCCTGTTGAAATTCAGCAATTGCATTTTCTAAATGACAACTCTTTTAGCTTGAGTTTCCTCAGCAAGGTAGAGGTTCAGCCTCGGCAGGGATAAACGCGCCGGCGGGCGCGACGGAGCGGGAGGCGCGCAGTGCCGGGCACGGAGCGCCGGGAGCAGCCGCCGGAGCCGCCCGGCGGGGAGCGCGGCCAGATGGGGCCGCGCACAATGCGGAGCCGCGCCGCCCTGCCACAGACATGTGCTGCTTGGAATAATAAAAAGACCATAAAATTAGATTAGTCGAGTCTAATTTGGCATCGGCGTATTCCCTGCGCGCCCGCGCAGCTCTGGGGCGGATAAAGCCCGGAGATTTAGTGCTGCCAGGACGGAGGACTCCGACTTCCCGTAAAAAGGGAGGGGGGAAGAGAAGGCAGCGTGGGAGGTCGCCGAGGGCAGCACGGTGCCCTCCGGTGATTTACAGGCCTTTAGCTTAATGAAATTGTTGCAGTGACATGACGGTAAAAGCTCATAATGGATTGGATGCCCTAATGTAATGAAATTACTCCCTTCTGCCTTAAAAAAAAAAAAAAAAAAGAAAAGAAAAAAAAAAGAGGCACAATTAATATTTCCTGAGACCTGGCGGGCTCCAGTGCGCGGCGCGGGCCGGCGGCGGCAGCGGCGCCCGCCCTCACGCTCTCCCTTGCTCCCCGCAGGCAGCTGGACAACAACCAGATCAGCTGCGTGGAGGACGGCGCCTTCCGAGCCCTGCGCGACCTGGAGATCCTGTGAGTGCGGCCGGGCCGGGAGGGAGGACAGAGGGATGGACRGGGGGACGCCCGGGGCCGCGGCCCCTTCGCGGCTGTGTCGTGTGGGGCCTCGGACG
This sequence comes from Nothoprocta perdicaria, assembly GCF_003342845.1. Taxonomy (NCBI): domain Eukaryota; kingdom Metazoa; phylum Chordata; class Aves; order Tinamiformes; family Tinamidae; genus Nothoprocta; species Nothoprocta perdicaria. The sequence goes on from NW_020454816.1 coordinate 1,242,311, forward strand.
CGGCGCGGAGGGCGGCTGCGCTCTCCGCCTGGCACCAACTTCCCGGAGCGGCGGCCCCGGGAGAGGGGAAGGGCGCCGGGCAGCCCAGGCTGCCTCCCGCAGCACAACGAGAGTTAAGTTCAYGCGGCACCGCAGGGTCCCGGCGGGTCGGGTTGGTTCCTGCGGTCGCTGCCGCGTGCGAGGTGGGTCTGGACCCCACAGCCAGCTCCAGGGCTCCCTGCAGCCTCCACGCTGCTGCCGTGACCCCGTGAGCATCAGTGTCTCCTTGCGTGTGACTGAGCCAAAGTGGGGCGCAGTGGGGAGAGCCCTCCTTGCCGGAGCCAGGCCGGTGTCCCCAGCCTGAGGCAGTGGGGCCTGGCCCCATCCCGCTCCCGTAGGGACTCCCAAGGGCTGCTCCAGGCGCTCCCGGCTGGGCACTGGCTGCTGCACTCATGCGAGACACCCAGWGGAACTCGCCGGGGGATCCATCACATCAAGGGCACTGTCTGCATCCAGCATTAACAGTGACTTGTAGCAAAAGTGCATTATCTCTATAAAGTGTTACTTATTTATCAGGCTGAGCAACACAGAGGCAAAAGGAAAGAACTGGCAGCTCACGGTCTCCTCCAAAACTGGCCCTTTTTTCTTCTGCTGGGCTCTCTTCCTGTGTCTGCAGGGTGGGCTCAGTCCTCCACGGATACTAGACTGTGCTGTGAGTTTCCCTGCGAGAGCCTGGAGTGCCCGGGGGCCTTTGCTGTAGTGCAGTGAGCTCTGTAGGCTCCAAAAAGTTGCTGGAAAAGGATGCACTTCTTGGACGTRATAAATATTGGATTAGGTGATTTGTTCCTCTGCTTGTAGTTCCTTAGTTCTGTAGCAATTTTTTGTGGGTGGGAGAGAGAGAAGATTTTGTCTTTCTGTATAAAATACATCATAATCAGACCTTTTATGCATTTTTAATTTGCAGCGCAGACATGCTGCTGGGGAAAAAATCCATCTTAATTCCAAGAGATGAGGAAATAGATTGATAATTCCTATATCTAAAGGTATTCTTCTTGCAGTTACAAAATTGGAGGCGTATACTGCTAACCTAATTCAGGCTTATTTCTAAGCTTGTCTTCAAAGAAAGTTTGAGCATTTAAATCTCTCTCAAGCAAAATAAATTTGTTTAATGCCCCAGAGGCTATAATAYCTGCAGTTGTACAACAGTAGTAATCATTAAAAAATAAAAGCGTTTTGAACCATCAAAGAGCGTTAACAAGTGAAACCAAAGGACATCCAGATAACACTTCAGAGCACAACTTGCTATGTATAATTTATGCAGATATATTTTAACTTATAATGTAACATGTAGCAAATAGCTAATGATTTGGGCTAAAACCTCTTATCTGCACTATCTATTTGAGCAGTTTGGAAGGATACCAGAAGGTGTCTGCTGTCTGACTGATGGGAATCTTGTGACCTTTCCTACACTAAACATGCACATTTCTACTTCTCTTCACTCCTGTGTCTTTACACCCCAAATTTTGTAGGTTACTTGAGGCAGAGACAAAATATGTAGTAATACCCAGAAAAAAAACTATTTAATGTGAATTACTAAATGTTAGAGCCCTTTTTCTTTCTGTTTTGTGCTTCCCGTTGGACTTGCCCTCCGCAGGAGCGCATAAGGAGCATGGTGTGGGGACACGAGAGAGCCCTGCAGTCATCCTGCTGCATCATCTGTCTTATTTCTAATTGTCAAGCCCACAGTTTCAGTTGACTACTTGGATTTTCTTTTTTTTCAGTGCTCCCAATAAGGTCTTACACCTTGACAGCACACAGTCAAGAGCCAGGAATGAAAGCAAGACTGAAATTTGTAATAAATTACAGTGTTCTCAGCATGTTTTAGCATGGTTTTGCACTACCAGGGTTTTCCTTGGGGTAGTGCAAGGAGCTGCTGCCTCCAGCTGGAGCTTGGATCAGCCCTAGGGCCTGACAGGGGCAGACGCAGTCGTTGCATTCTTCGTTTGTGAATGAACTTCTCCATTTATGAATTTCAGTGTTTCAGATGTGCCCAGCACTGCCAGTGACTGCAGGGTTTGGATGAGCCAACCTGGGAAAACGGTGAGGACCGGGTGCTCTGGTGCCTTCTGCTCATGCTGTCTGCCTGAGAACAGCATGCAGAACAGGCATGATTCCCCCCAAAGAGCATTTGTTTGTAGATTTGAACTGGAGACTGTTCTATTTTGCATCAAGTTGTCTTTACAGTTTCCCATAAATGTTTTAATCTGTTGATAAGGTAAGGCTTTCTATTGAGGACACACTTCCTTTTCCCCTTCTTATAGGGAAACATATTTCCTTAGGCTCGGTGTCGCCTTTCAGGGCTCGGCAAGGTGTGTTCAACCCCTCCAAATGCAATATAATGCAGAAGAGGCATGCGTTTGGGACAGCTRACAAAAGTTATTCAATAAATTATGACCTGTCAGAGGAGAAATCCGCCCAAAACTTAAAGAAAATTGATGGAGACCTTCTATGGGCTGAAATGTCATTTTTGAAAGGGAAAGGTCTTTTGCTCTGCCTTGTTTAATTTTTACTTAGGGCCTGTGGCAATAACAGTATTACTGAGAAATCTTTATGAGTATAGCTGTAAGCAAGGTAAGATTGTTGAAACAAAACCAAAATCAGAATAATGGTGCAGTGCTGCTTGTGCGGGTCCTTCGCTGGTTAGAAGCTCATTAGCCCGTAGCCTGATGTCCAATATCCAAAGCCGTATAGTTCAATATCCAAAGTGATGATGCCCTGGAGTTGGAGGCCCAAATTTTACTGTCCATCTCATCAGACATTTGAGTAAAAGGAATTAATTCCAAAGTGACTAAAACTGGATTAACTGTTAATACCGAGCTGATGATCCTGCTCATGCCCTTAGTCTGGAGGTGCCAGAAAATTTCTAGGATACATTTCCCAAGAAGACACAAAATTCAATTTAGCAGCAATCCCTTTTAATTTACTTATTATTGTTTTATCTCACTGAAGCGGCCTGCAAACAGTGTAGTGACACGGCAGCGATGCCACATGAAGAGGAAGTGGTAGGAGCCACCGTTGACACCTTTTCTGCCCTGTCTCCCTCATTTTATCTTGTAAAAGCTGCTTTTCCTCCCACTTTATAGTGCTAACTGGAAGGATCAGAGCTTGAACACTTGGTGTTTGTTGCAGATTTTCTGCAAAAACACTTAGCACCCGAAAGATGTTTATCTTAGCAAGAGATTATCCTAAAAGGACCGTTGTAAGTATTGTACTATGAAAGGAAATAGAGAAAAAAAAAGGCAAGTGAATTCTTTATGTGCAGAGCTAGCAGTGAATGGCTTGGGTTAGAGTTTATTGGTAATCGGGTTAATTGATGGAGGTCTTGGCTTGCATTCACGTAGTATCTCCTGTCACAGCCTTCTAAGCTTTCAAATCGGGGACAAAGCCTGCAAATCCTCTTAGTTTTGCTGCCTTTTGAAAGGGGGGACTGAGGGCTGCCCGTGTCGTGGGGAGCTGCCAGCGGCAAGCGGAGCACTCGGCACCTCAGGCCGAAGCAGCACGGGCACAACGAGCCCCGCATCCACAACTGCTGCAGGGCTTGACTYAAATTCCCTTAAATGAACCCTAAACATCCATCGGTGGGAAGCGTTTTGCAAGGGGATTATGATTATTCCAGGCTTCATTTTTCACTCCCGTACTTTTCTGATGTTCACGTTTCATTAAAATGTACTAAGCTGGGCAGTTTCTGATGGACACATCGTGAATGAATGTGCTTATAATGTCCCGTGTTTTTTTTCTTAGCAAACTTTTAAGAAATTTTATGAAAATGAATTGATATTTTGTGTTGCAGCCACGATTTAATTTTTCTGCTGGTTGTTTCCTGTATGGTGAATACTCCCTTATAGAGCCAATTTTGCTTATTTGCAAAATGCTATGCTGGGCATGTCTTAACTAGATGGAAAGATTTTTATTTGCTTTTCCAACYTGGAGAGGCAGGGAGCTAAAGTCATGACATAATTCTAGATATATGACATGTCATTGCTTAATGAGAGCTTGAAAATGCCACAGAAATGTGATTGCCTTCTCTATTTTACTGGAAATTATGATTGGTTGAGGCAATCGGGATTAAATTTGAACTCTAAGTTGCATTCCTAACCAACGCCAAGATACCTAAATACAATAAAGAAAATTAGGTTTTTATTAAAAATGCTGTGCATAGCTGTTTTACTTATTCATAAATGCATTCAGTAAAATTAGAATGGTTAGTGTTGGGTTGTTTTTTCAGCCAAGGGTGTGTGTTAGCCCAAATAGATGTAAATGAATGGAGTGCATTAAAAATCTGTACTTCTTTCAGTCTGTATGTGCACAATATGTGTTACAAAAGCAAAAAGAAAGTAAATCACCCCTGGCGGGGCATGAGTAACTGAGTGTTTATCTGCTGGGTGGAATTCCCGAAACGAAGAGTTTGGCTTTTCCAAGAGCATCCTTGGAGCTTGTGGCTTGGGCAGTCAAACRTACCAGAGGGAGAATAAAGAAAAGAATTAAAGATTAAGGATTAAGAATTATTCTGAAGGCTTGTCAACCAAGATGTGGTATTACCAGAGGAGAGAGGTGGAAAAGTGATCATTTCTATGTTTCTCCGGGTGGAGGTGTCCAGGCAGAACCCTACACYGCTCTCCTAGTTTCTCCTTAAGCGAAAGGGCTCCTGAAAACCCTGGCTGCTCCTGTARGGAAAGATTCCTTTCTATAAATCAAGTGGTGAACTACAGAAATGCCCTTTTCTGGAGAGCTCTTAGGAAGCTACTGCACCCCGTGGACCCAGATGCAATGAGATACATAATTAGCGCGAGGAGTAGATGGAGAAAAATGGGCTGTACAAGAGGGCCTGGTTTTGTTTGCTGCCGGGTGTCAGCAGGAGATGGAGTGTCGCTGCGGACGGTACACGATGAAATCTGAGATAGCCTCTGTTCTGCAGCAAATGGCCAAAGTGGGGCTGGAAGGAGGGCAGAGCGAGAAGAAGGCTGTTCGGGTGGCACCTTGTGATGGGCTTTGCATCAGCGCCTGGCTGGGATAAAGAAGGGTGGGCAGGAGAGGGGCTCTGTGAAAGCCACTGGTGCCTGGCGGAGGGGAGGCAGCTCTGCTCTGGGGCGAGGACACGTCTGCATACGTTCATTGAGGGGCAGTTTTGCTCATCCTGCGCTATTGCAGGCATGTCCCAGCAGTTGGATGGACACTCCTGTCCATCCTCAGCCTGGATGCCCAATTGTGTATTTAGAAAAGATGCATTTGTTGCCCCTTGGAGCACAGTGAGTACCCAGACGCTGTGCCCATGCTCCCCTGCAGCACCAGGGCTGGAGGCTTTTCCCTTTGGAGCAGGCGGGAGCCTCTGGGGCTCCAGACCTCCCCAGCTGGGAGGAGTGGCCCCAGTGGCCAGCTGGAGCTGTTGGATTCAGGAGCTGCTATCAAACGTGCGCTGTAAGGAGCCCATTCTCATGGCTGATGTCACACAAGCCCTTCATTCGTGTGGCACTCGCTGCTCAGACCCCAGCGCCAGAACCTGAGGGGGCTCGGGGATTTCGGGAGCCCCTTCCCGTGGTTTTCCTCGCTTCCTTCACGGGCTCTCTCCCTTTTCTGGCTTGCCCTCCCCCCGACTCGCACAGCTCCGGCTGCGACCGCGGCGCCGGCGCTCCGTGCGGTGCTGGCGGAGCACGGAGGAGGCAGCGAGCCCGGAGCACAGGCGCCGTGAGCCACATCGCGCCCTCCTCTGCACCGCRGGGTGCCTGGGGGCATCCGCTCCCGCGGGGACAAGCAGCAGAGAGCCCCCCACACCCTCCTAGCCCCAACACAGCAAAATTCCCACTGAAATTTTCGCAGGAACCCCGTGCACCAGAATCCTTGGTCTGTTACCTCCCGCGTCATGCCAAAAACCTGCAGTTAAGCTGCAGTTGCTGGAACGGGGGACTCTTAAGTTATTTGGCATTAGCGTTTCCACAAGGTTTAGCATGGACAATAATGTTATATCTGCAGTAAATTGGGAATCAAAGCTATAGTGTGAAGATACTATGCGTGCAAATCAAAGAGATGGAAAATGGCACATGTAGAAGCTTCTCCCGATCTAAAATTGTACAGTGTGGTTTTAATTGCTGCTCACAGGGCTATGCGTATAAAATAAGTATATATAAATGTATATTATGCATARCATATGTATGCTGAGAAAAGATACAAGATTTAATTAGGTCTTTATGTTTTGGTTAAATGTAGGAATAATAATTTTTCTTAAAAAATTGAAAGAAATATGATTAATGGAAATCAGACTTGGCATTTCCAGGTCTGTGCTTTTAAACAAAGAATTAAAGAGCTCTGTTAAGGTTGGATGCATGAGACAATTTTAAAGTAATCTGAAATCCAATAATCGTAATTTCTATGTCAATTCTGTTGTCATAAATGGAACAATTTCCGATTAACCAGGTGGGCCCTGGCAGGATTTCGTTGCCGAGTCCTGYTTTGGAAGGAGCAGTCTGTGAGCATCGGATCGGTGTAAAGGGTGTTGGATGTCCACGGCTAGGGCATCTGCAGATCCCTCGGAAAGACGGATTTTAAAGTGGCGTGAGGTCGTTGAGAAACGTTTTTTGTGGTGTGTTGTTGTTGGGTGTTCTAGATAGATAGATAGATAGATACTTCAGAAAAGAGGTTGGTTGGTTGGAAGAGCGTCCGATGAGAAGGCCCAAGGGAAGGGGATAGAGGAGACCGTTGGTTTTTGGGGSTCCCTCCCATCCCTCTTGTTTTTGAGGTTTCCCGGGGTTTGCAGTTGGCAGGCGGTGGTTTTGAGGGCCGTGTCCATGGGCAGAGGCGAGCAGGCGGCGGCGGTGCCTTTGGCGGAGGGACACGGCGCCTCCGTCGCGTCTCAGCGGGTCGCTGGGAGGCCCCATGCGCGCGGGGAGCCCCCGGGCGCGGCGGACGGTGCCCCGAGGGGCGCGCGGGCGCGTCCGCAGTGCCGCAATGCAGCAGCTCTGCGACGCCGCGCGTGGGCCGCGCACTGGGCGGGCTCTGCGAGGGGGCTCGGCCGCGCCGCGCGTCCCCGCGCTTCCTACTGGCTCCCGCCGCCATTTGCCACGGGCCTTAAAAGGCTCCGGCGCAGAGGCGCCGCGGAGAGCCCCGCGCTCGCCACGGCCACGGCCGCTCCGTCCACACGAGCAGCCGGCTCCTCTCCGTTAGCCGCCCTTCCCGCTCGCCGAGTATTCCTGAACGCTTCGTKGTCGCCTCGAACGCCGCCCGCCGCTGTTGTGTTTTGCGTGTTTTCGCTGTGGGCCGAGCGCGAGGGGAACGCTGTGAGTATCCGATAGCTGGGGATCTTAGCTGTGGACCTGCAGCTGCTCGTGGGTAGGGGGCATTTGGGAGAAGTTTAAAATGGGAAAAGATTTTAAAAGGGAAAATATCAGGAAAAGATACCTGATTTTCAACATATTGAATAACCTTTTGTTTGTGCGATGCGTATAAGCGGTGTCTAATGTATTAGCAAGAGGAAGGAGCAAGGCGGGTTTGCTGATGGAAACCAGACCCCTTCCCAGCTCCACCACGGAGCGGAATCGCCCCTGTCCAGGAACAAGGTGTTGGCTCTGTGCTTTCGGCAGCATCTCTTTCTTGCACAACGGTGGCTTTTCCAAGCGGCTGTTCAAACACAGCCGTCCAAATTCATGGAATACGTGGTGTTTCCCAGTTTGTTCGTGCAGGTTTGTGTTTGCCTGTGTTTTAATGGTAATTTCCAGAGGTCTGGCTGAACGCGAGGACTTCGCGCCTCGCTAGAGGCCGGGCTTGGCCGGGCTCTCTGCCGCTCTTGTCCTTGGGGAGGGCACTTTGGTAGCCCGGGCGCTTCTCCCCTTTCCCGGATTTGCCTCTTTCCCGTTTTCCGGCGGCTGCTTTCTGCTCCTCGTCGGGTTTCGCCTGTGTGGGACGCGACGCTTGGTGCCTCCATGGTGCCGCGCCACGTGTCGCACCGTGCCGCACTGCGGCAACGCGGCGCCACGGCCGCCGTGCCGCATAGCCGGCCCTGCCGCGCGCCGCTCCCCGGCGTCCCCACGAGCCAGAGCACCAGCCGCCTGCGCACGCCGCGGCTCCGGAACGCTGCACCACACGGGCGAGCAGGCTGGGCTCCGCAGCGCACAGAAGCCAGCGAAACACATCCTCCTTTCTCCCTTTTTTCCACCGCGCTACGGCACAAAAACTGTTGCAGGATGGGAAAAAATCAAACACGATTTTGAGAAATTATATTTAATCCATTTCTTTAGATTTTTTTTCTTGGCGGAGCCCTGTAAAGAAGCTCTTAGCATTCAGCTAATTCTATACAAAAACCTTTTACCTTGATGTTAGAATCACCTATTCAATTCCTTAAGCCTTCTACTATAGAAATGGCAAAATTTGTTTGTTCCTTTCAAATTCCCAAGCAAACTCAATCAGTTCAAACTGCATTGAGTTTGTAGGACTGACCTTGCCTCAGGAAGGACTGACCGTAAGGAACCGTTCAGACAGAAAGCGGAGAATCCGCTTTATTTTACCAAAGTGCTGGTGCTTCGGACCCAAGGTTTGTATGAAATGGCTCTGGATTGTTGGTGCTTTTCCATCTTTTTGATAACTGTGTTCCGGGAGGATTCAGGACCTCTTTCTCTGCAGATAAGGCAGTCCATTTTCCATTAATGTCGTCTGCAATAGCATGGAATCCATAAACTGTAATATGAAAGAGAAGCTTGCAGAGGTAAAGACTGAGAGCTAAGTATCTAAGAAAAGTGATCTTTCTATACCCTAAACAAATAGCATATCTATTTAGCAATTATTTTATATTAATAAATCAATGTTTTTTTAAATTATTTTAATTATATTAATTCATCAAAAGAGGAATTTATAAGGGTTTGGACAGATTTTAGGTACCCAGATGCAATTGAAATTGTATATAGTTCTGTTTTGTAGAGATTTGTGCCTAAGCAAGAAGATTGCAGGGATTGTAAGTAGATTGTCTGGAATCAACAGCAACCTTTGCACTGAATTCAGCGGTGTGGGTGTTAGGATAGCTGGACGCGTTCCCAGTTGTCCAAAGCAAATAATATTGAATCTGGAAATCGGCTGCCCTAAGAGGAGCATCGAAACTACACAGATATTGTAAAACACGTGCTCAGTATTTGCAGAAATGCTTTTTCTTTTCTGAGTCCAAATATGTAAAGGATGTTGTGGACGTATATGGGGCTTAAAGCCACAGTGTGTTTTCCCAATACATTGTACTGAAAAATGGGTATCTTTTGGGCAAAGACTTGAGAAATGTCTTGATTCAGAAACAAGTAAATTCAGTGTTTCTTCTGCCGTTTTTGAGTTTAGAAAAAGAATTCTTTGGAGAATCCTTAATTTATCATAAAAATATCAACCAAATGATGACAGTTGATGTTCTTTTGTCTTTGTACTGGTGCTTTCTAAAGCTAAAATCTCTCTTCAGCCTGGACTGAATTTTGAATTTATGGGGGTTTTTAGCCTAGAACTAGCATGTTAAGTGAAAGGTTGAAAAACCTGAGTGAAATTTCTGCAAAAAGCTTTTAGAGTCCTGCCTGGCCGTGGGAATTAGAAAGAAAAGAGAGATACGACTGGTAGGTGTATTAGGAGCAGTGGATAGAGATGATACAGTAGGGTGGAAAAACAGGCGCATCTTTGTACGGAAAGAGGAGACCTCCTTAAAGCGCAGGGGGAGGAGGACGTTTCACGTAYGACCATGTAAGTGTCATTTTTGGACTTTTCACCTAACGTCCCCCATCCAAATGAACTGTATTCCCACCTGTATGATTTTATAGCATCTTACCTTATTCGGTATTACCTTATTTATGTTTTTTTACCTTCCTTTTATTTTTTGATGTGTCGGCATAAGTAAACTGGGGCAAAGTGGTGACGTGTGCGCCCAGCGCCGCCGTGCCGAGGCAGAGCCGGCCGGGAAGGGCTTCCCCGCCAGCCCCAGCGCTGCCCGTGCCGCGCGTGTCCCCTTGCAGTCACCGAGCACGGGGCCCCAGSCGTTTGTGGTGCGGCACCTTCTGCCCCTCTGCACTGCCTCCTCGTCACCCTCTCCTCGCCCAGGCGCCTTTCCGTGGCCATCGTGGGACCAGGTACCCCAAGGCTGGCACCCAAGTGCCCACTGAGCCTTGCAGCCAGGCAGGAGGAGCCCTGGTGCCTGGGGATACAACAGGTATTCTTTTAAAAACAGGGGATTATCCGAATGTGTTCTCACAATAAGGCAATTTCTCCAAAGGCTCTTCAAAGTAATCTTACTCCTTTCATGAAAAAAAAAAAATCAGGCTGGCATATCTGGCCTTTATAATAAGCTTGAACAGTTAAAACCTGAAAGTTTTAATGCAAATTAAAATCAGCTGTAGAACAGGACGGATCAGGCAGTTGTATTTGGAAACATTGCTGCCAGTTTGATCCAAATTCAATAGTAATCTTATTTTTATGTCTTCATGCATTTCTCAAAAGGACATTTTCTTTCCTCTGCCTGCTTTTGCCTCATCGAGACGCAGCTCGAGGTCCTTGTGTTGCTGCAAGGGGCACGTTGTGAGGCCATCAGCAGAACYCTATGAGCAGAATAGGGCCCCCAAATTGGCAGCCAGTTATTTTTATTTATTTCTGTGGATTTTACGTGGCCCCTGGAGGCTGTTCAGAGTGTGATTTGCTGGGGTTAACGTCGTATTTGAAAGCAGTGCTCGCTCGATGGCAGCTCGTGCAGGGCGCCGACATCGAGGCGCCGGCGCCGCTGCTGCTGCTCGGGCTGCTGCCCCGCGGTGCCGGCCGCGCTGGCGAGCGAGGCCCAGGCTGGGCTCAGGGCCTTGCCCCACAGCCCAGCGTGATGCATCAGTCAGGGCAGGGCGTTTGGTTCCGTTACGTGCCCGTGCGGGGCTTGTGGGCTTCARCTGGAGCGATCGTGGTGAGGGACAAGGGCCTTGAATTATACTGGGAGCTGCCTTGGTGAAGTCTTAATAAATATTGCGGTCTCTTGCATGTARCTGCAGCAGGAATGGGAAGCCCCGTGTGCACCCCTGCCTGCCCTGCACTCGGATGATCCTCGGGCACCAGGCCCAATGAGCYGGTGCTGCGGACACCCACGGCGCGCGCGACACGGGCAGCGGGCGAGCGCGCAGTGACGGAGCCGAGGGGTAATTGAAGGAGACAGAAGGAAGTGTCGGATTTGTCAGCGCCGCAGCGCCCTCGCYGCCAGCCGCCCCGGCTGCGTTTCCCCAACCCCTCGGCGATGTCCGCAGAGGATCTTGAACAGCCAGAGAGCAGGGAAAAAGTGTCCGTGTGGATGCATCGCCAAACAGGGAGCATGTTTCTGCCAGCAAATCTCGGCTTTGCAGAGCCTCTGAACAACCTCTGCTGCCTGAGAACAGAAACCACTCCAAAGAAAATCAGCTTCCTGAGCTGCTGCTTTTGAGACCTCTTGCTCCGTTTACCTACCTGACAGTGCATGCCTATACCTGACAGTATGGCGTTAAACATGCTTCTAAATATATATTTATAGATATATCTGTTTGTGGGGGTGCATTCAGAATTGTTTCCTCCCGGTGAACAGGTAGGAGAGTTCCCCCTTCTGCAGAGGAGAGTTTCTAAGTGTTGCAGCGTCCCCTCATCAGCCGAGTGTGACACCAGAAGCCTCGTGCACCACAAAGCTGCACGGCCGGCGCCGCAGACTGTGCGGATGCTTAGTAGGGCTTGGGGAAAAGTGTTCATCAGGAATCTAATCTAGCGTATAATTTCTCAATTTGATTAGCTGTTTGTGCTAATGAGCTGCAGACGCGGCACGTGCGAGACCAGCAGCCTCTGGTGTGTTTGGAAATCGGAGAGTGACCCCAGGTCTGGCCTGGCTGGGCTCATCTGCCGCTTCCCGGCCCCGTTTTGTCCCTTTGTGAGTAACAAGAGCCTCACGTTGGAGCTTGCGCTGATGCACATCTCGTGTTGTATGTATGTACTTGATGAAAGTGTCCTGCATTTAGAAATGTCCCTATTTATATAGATTTTTTTTTCCCTTTACCGATGGTAACACAGGATATTACAGCTTTTATAAACCTGGCATTATTATTTAAATGCTGTCATCAAACATTCAGTCATTTTGGTGGGAGTAAACCAGACCCTCCTATATATTTTTCCACTTGAAATGCAACTAGAAAACATTGACTTTTACTGTTTCATGTTATACTTAGTTAAGTAGTTAATAGATAGTCAGAATTTTTAGACAACTCTGCTATGTTTTTTCACTTTTCCTGATGTCACTGGCAGATTCTTTTGGTTCATGTCCAGTAGGTACCTGGATCAGAGGGGGCAGATGTATTGCAGCAAAAGTGTTGTTTTTACAGGTGAATAAGCCACCCATAATCCTGGCATTCATTATGTGCTCTTAACAGTYATTAAGGTAATTTCAAGTAAGAGAAAAAAATCTGTGTGCTCTATAAGTAAAAGAATTGCCAGGGATCTGACAGCCTGCGATTTCTCTGAGTTGGTCCAAGGAACAGGAAGATGTGCCTCAATTTCCATGGTTTTTCCAGTACAGTACTTGGATTATTAGGAAGGTGGGTGTGTAAATCCAAGTGGAGCTGCGGTGGGGGATGCGGCCGCTGCTCCCGCGTTTCGCCGCTTCCAAGCAGTCTGTGACTATTGGGGGCAGCTCTGGGCTCCCCAGCACGACAGGGACCTGGAACTCCTGGAGAGGGTCCAGCGGGGAGCAGCAGAGATGATGAAGGGATGGGAGCATCTCTCGTATGAGGAAAGACTGAGCGAGCTAGGCCTGTTTAGCCTGGAGAAGAGAACGTTGAGAGGGAATCTTATCAACATGTACAAATACCTGAGGGATCAATGTGGGGAGGAAGGGGCCAAACTCTTCTCAGTGGTGTCCAGTGACAGGACAAGGGGCAATGGGTGTAAGTTGCAACACAGGCAGCTCCATCTCCAGGTGRGGAGGAACTTCTTCACTGTGAGGGTGCCAGAGCCCTGGCACAGGCTGCCCAGGGAGGCTGTGGAGTCTCCTTCTCTGGCGACCTTCAAAACCTACCTGGATGCCGCCCTGTGTTCTGGGTGTCCCTGCTGGAGCAGGAGGTTGGACTGGATGATCTCTAGGGGTCCTTTCCAACCTCAGGCATTTGGGGGTTCTGTGGTGCTCCTGCTCCCAGGATCTGGAACGTCCCGAGGTGGGACATTCGCTGGCGTGAGCGGCACTGCCTCTACACGCGCTTTGCTGACCCGGCGTCGTGGAGATGACTAGTTTGGGAGGAGGAAGCTTCTGAGGGAGAGGATGGTGCCTGTTCAGGGCAGGAGGGTGCACTGGGGAGAACCTGCAGGATACCAGGTTCCCTGTGTGCTTTTGGAGGTGTCAGGGATTTTGGAAGGCTTCTGTTCCTCATAGCTTGCAGCTGCTTGTGCATGCCTTTCTGTGCATCGTGGCTAGCTGGGAATGGGAATGGCACCTTGACACAGCTGACAGACACCCGGAGCAGGATATATTTTTGGCTGTGGAGTGTTAAATACACCAGCGTAACATGCACGCCTCCCTCTCAGGACTCATGCTGGTAAAAATCCTTGTAGAGAAGACACCATGTATGTGGCAGAAAGCTCTGCAAATGCCTTAGGAGCATCCCTGTGCAAATGCCAGAGGCTCTTGTTGTGCCAGAGCTGCACCCTCATCTGGACAGTGCTCAATTCCCTCCCTGCAACCTGGCTCTGAGGCCGGCAGCTCGCTGGCAATTAGTGCCTTGGCCCTTAGGCCGCCTTTGTCCTGCAATAATTGCTGTTATCATACGTGCTTTATTGCCTTCATTATGGTTAACATTTAAATATCACTGAAATAATGTATTAAGAAGTTATTTGTGCAGGAGCTCTCTGCTCCACTCTCCCTTGAAGGTGCAAGGAGTTTATTAATCTGGCGCCCGCTCGGGGTTCCTTATGGGGGAGGCTGCTTAMTTTGTTGACAAATTACGGGAAACATTTGCGTAGCAGGGGCAGACCTTGGCCCTTCTCATCTGCTGCTTTGTGAGTGGCAACCCTGCCTGTGCCTGCTTGGGCTATTAAGCAGAMATGCTTAAAAGCTGCATTTAAAAGCTACATCTGCATTGCCAAACTGCACCGCAATTGCTGACCTCTGAGCGCGCGGATGAAGGATTGCGCTGGGCAGAGGGATGCGCCCTGTGCCGCGGAGCCTGTCGCTCGCTGTCGCTTCCCATCCCGTCTGAATCGCAGCCCCGTCCTTTGGAAATCGATAGGAAGTCTCCCTTGAATTCTTATGGCTCCTATTGAATCCCGCAGTGCCCTGCGTGACCTCTTCAGCCATCAGTTATGCGTGTGATTTAATTTGGGTGATTTTTACACACAGCCATTATTTATCAACCTGTGCCTAAAATCCTCCCGCCAGCTGCGTGGTTCATTTGCTATGGAACAAGCAGCTGAGGCAGAGGAGGGATGATATTCTAATGCTTACAGAAGAAAAGCTGATGCAATTAGAAATTCAACCTGAGTCCTGCGTGCATGCACAATCACAAACAGCAGCTCAATGTACACAGGTATTTTGAGAGGTTTTGCTGGCTTTTTGCAGTGCTGTGTGCACTGGGGTTTGGCTGACTGACTCCCGTGCTTCCCTATGGGGCTTTCTCCCCTATGGGGCTTTTTCCCAGCCAGGCAGTGGGGTGGCCCACGAAGCCAGAACCCATCCCCTCAGCACCTACAATCCCATCTCCCGGCATTCTGGCTGCTCTCAGCAGGACATGGGAGGTAGCAATTTCTGTGGAGTATTGGTTATTTTACCCTAAAAGCATCTGTCCTGACGTGTCGCGACGCGGTTCGGAGGTGTTCCTCAGCGCGCYTTATTGTCCATGCATTTATCCCCAKGAGAAGGGGACAGTTTCCATGCGTAGCGGCGGGGGAGCGCCCTTGATGGCCACTCAATGTGTCACTCTCTCCTCTCTTGTCCCCTTYCCGCAGCACTCTCAACAACAACAACATCACCCGCATTCCCGTGACCAGCTTCAATCACATGCCGAAGATCAGGACTCTGTAAGTAACACCTTG
Organism: Nothoprocta perdicaria; assembly: GCF_003342845.1. NCBI lineage: Eukaryota > Metazoa > Chordata > Aves > Tinamiformes > Tinamidae > Nothoprocta > Nothoprocta perdicaria. The sequence goes on from NW_020454816.1 coordinate 1,257,362, forward strand.
GAAACGGGCTGGTTTTCACTCTGTTTGGCTGCTTGTCATGGTTCTAGCTCAGTCTCACACCAATCTGAAGAGCTTTGAGGAAGATGATGATGGAAAAGGCCAGGTCTGAGGGCCAGGTGCGGGGGCTGTCGTGTCCCCCCAGCACAGGTAGGTGCCCCAGGGCCAGCGCCACCCTCAGGCCCTGCCACCCTCCATCCAGGCACCATTGATAACATCCACTTTGGTCAGGATTTTGTTTTATGAGGAACTGGAGCTGGAACTTCTTTTCCTGTGAAAAATTCTGCAAAGTCAAGAGTTGCTCCAAGCTAGAACATTGCCCAAGTTGTAAAAGCCTCTCATATAGATGAGATTATTTACATTTTTAATACCGTATGTTTAAATTCCCCCCCTTTTTTTTTCTTTTGAAATTTAAACCAACTTCAGAAACAAGAATTTGTTTTGAAAGAAAAAGTCAAAGAGTTTCTTTTCACATATTTTCCAAAACAAAGCATCATTAACTGACACATTTTCCATAAAAACTTCTCTTATGTCAAATGCAGTTTTCTACAGCTGGATATTATTCCAATGGAAAAGTTGTGATCAGCTTTGGATCAAGAACATTGAAATTAGGCTGTATACATTTGTGGAATTTAACCATAGCCCACCCAGATCATTTTCTTTAAATAAGTTGTTCCTTTAAATGCTTTTAGGAATTCAGCTTCAGGAACAGTTGTGTTTAAAGAAAATTTCTTTGGTTTTGCTCCAAAACACAAAACAACCCAGGATGTTTTAACTCCTAAAAGCAAAAGGAAGGGCAATAGTAATTGGGTTAAAAATTTTTCAGGCTGCTCGAAGATAGAATGTGCCAGGGATACTACATATGGATTTGTGAGTTATTTTAGGCAAGTTACCTGAAGAAAGCTGCCTCTTGCTCATGTCAATCTGTGCTAGATAATCTCTGATTTATACATATTTTCCTCATTAAAGGATGAATTAAGAGATGTTAGTATAAGTAATTAAATGGGGAGTGCATGTTTGTCTTTTGGAAGTTCTCTTCCAAAAGGATATCCTCTTCCAAGAGGATAAAGGTGGGCAGGGCAGGTTAGGGCTCCTCCAGCTTTGCCTCCCCTTTCGCTCTACTCCAACAATCCAGGAGATTTGCCCGGCTGCTTCGGGCTGGCCTGGCCGGGCCCTGGAGCCGGGACCTTCTGCACTTTTCCTTCTAGTTTAATTTCAGAGATGACTTTGTAGGGAGCTCCCTGGAGACTCGCGCTGACTAATCCCCCTCTGCTGTAATTAAAAAAGAAAGGAAAAAAAATAGAAAAAAAAAAAAAAAAGGAAGGAAGTCATAAATAGGATTTATAAAGGGAAGCTTTTATATTGAATTCTGAGAGCCACATTTTACAGAGCATGAATGCTGACCCACTCTAAAAGGATTTGCTGGAAATTTAATTTAGGGTCCCTGGCTAAAAAGGGCACCTTTAAAAAGTGGCATTTGTATTCATTCACCTTACGCGCTCTGAAGGTGGTTTCATCATCAATATCAAGTGGGGTGTTTTAGTCTCCAAAGACTGCCAGATAACATACAGTACCTTCAAGGCAGTTCCATATAAAGATGAAAAGAACTTAGCAGGCACGTGGAAATACAGGCAAATGGTTCCGTTTTCTCTGTTTCCCACTATCTGTTTCATCAGAGCCATACAAATCATCAAAATAGAAATTAATATAAAGTAAACACAGGAAATGGGCCTTTTTGTTGCTCTTTTTTTCCCCCATGTATTGGAAGGAAAAATAAAGAACATATTTGACTTCAGCATGACTCCTCACGTTGGAAAAAGGGGGAAAAAGCAGGAGTGCTAGTGAGATTTGAAACCTTAGAGGAATTCTTTATTAAAAAAAAAAAAAAAAGAGCAGCTTTTCCATGGTAGTGTTTCTTTTTATTTAACCATCTCTTCTGTTGTTAAGTTTTATTGATCTCTCAGACTTGATTGGAAGTGACAGGAATTAGCTTTTATTGATCTGCTTTCCTTGCCTTGAAATGGCTTTATTTATGTCCCTGCCTGGCCCTCTCTCTTTTTTGCTTAATGGTGGCTCTCCTGTTCTCTCTGCCCTCGCCAGTGACTGCTGAGATAGACAACTGCAATTTTTTTTTGTCAAGATCTTTTAATTTAAAAGCCAAGTGACCATGCCCTGAATCACTGCAGTGCTTTTTCCCTTTGCCACTGGTTGGGCACTGCAATCCCGAGGTTCCTCCTCGTGCCCCAGCCAGGCGATGCTTGTGCTCCTGCCCTGCCAGACACATTTATTTCTTTCAGTTGGCACAACATATTTATCAAAATGTTCCAGTAAGATGAATGGTCCATAAGAGCAAAACATTTCAGGGACATCTCACATGCTGCACTCACAGAGACAACAATCTCTGGGTAATCCCTAAACCCAAGTTTTTCCAGCCCATCCATCTCCAACAGCTGCGTTTCTGCCCTGCTGTTGGATCTCTGCAGGATCAGTCCCAGTTTGCAGCCCTTTTCTGTGCCTGTCAGCCGGGCAAGGGCTCAGTCCTGTGCACACCCTTTCGAGGTGTTTTTTAATGCAATGCCATGATATTGGAGAGTAATGTTTTGCCTACCCATTTCTGACAGGGTTTTCAATCCATCTTGTCAATTCAGCTTTGCTATATCATACAAACCTATGAGTCATTGCAAGCAAGGAAATAATTAATGTCCTGAGCTTTTGTATCGGCAGGAACTGTAATAGCTCTCAGAAATACCACATTGGCTCCCCAAATGCGTCATCGTTTTACACATTTTATTTATCTAGTCATTTGGGCATGCTAATGCTTGTGGAAGCTGCCATGGGCCGGTGTGAGCTGAGCTGGGCCAGGGAGGTTGGTCTCGTGTTGGTCAGCAGTTAGCAATTCCTGATAAGAACCCAAACTTGTGCTTAAATTAAGAGCAGCATTGGCGAGGTGGTGGAGGCACTGCAAGAACATAGAAGGGTCAATTGCCCCTGATTTTTTTAATTTCARAAGGGGAGAAAAGAGGAAGGATCTCTTAGCGTGTTTATCTGCCTGATTCTTTTGTTATATGTGTTTGTTTATGCTGTGGCTTTAATTAAAGCTATCGCTTTCCTRCATTTATTTATTTTATGGTACAGTCACAAGCAGAATGATACTTGGATGCATCTTCAATCTACTCGTTGGTTTTGGTGCAGAATGGTCAACTCATGATGGACCTGAAGGGAGGCAGTCAGGAGCATGGGTCTGTTTAGGTTAAAAGCAGTTGTGTTGCTTTATGGTTATGTTTCATTCCCATTTAATGTTTAATTCCCATTTAATGCCCTTCGGAGCCGCTCTGAGGCGTGGCGCTGATCTCCACGGGTGTGTTTGTGCGCGGGGAGGCGGCAGCCGAGTCTCTTTGGACGCTCYGGTGACTCCCGGCGCTCGTGTGTCTTGCAGGAGGCTCCACTCCAACTTCCTGCACTGCGACTGCCACCTGGCCTGGCTCTCCGAGTGGCTGCGGCAGCGACGCACCATCGGCCAGTTCACCTTCTGCCTGGCCCCCGTCAGCCTCCGCGGCTTCCTCGTGGCCGAGGTGCAGAAAAAGGACTTCGTCTGCTCGGGTAAGGCTGCCAGTTCTTCACCTCCTACCAGGCGGCCTTTTTGTGTTGAAATGCACGTGAAAACAGGGAACGGGAGGTTATTACAAGGGGCAGTGGKTGTAAATTGAAACACAGGCAGTTCCATTTCTATGTGAGGAAGAACAACTTCCCTGTGAGGGTGCCAGAGCCCTGGAACAGGCTGCCCAGGGAGGCTGTGGAGGCTCCACAGAGACTGGAGGCTTCTCTGGAGTCTCCAGAGAAGGTCTTCAAACCTGCCTGRATGCGACCGGGTGCTCCATGCTCTGGGTGTCCCTGCTGGAGCAGAGGGTTGGACTAGGTGATCTCTAGAGGTCCCTTCCAACCTCAACCATTCTGGGATTGCATTGGTTGTATTCTGTTGCCATGCTGTCTGGATTGCATTGTTGCTAAACTGTGTGATAACTTATCTAATGGTATTTTTTTTCCAAATCATGTGATAGTRTATCAAGTCTTTATTTATTTAWTTTTTTTTCTGGCTTTATATGACTTACTGTGTTTTGGTTAGTGCTTCTGTTCCTGAATGATTTGTTCTAGTGGARTATTGGCAAGGGTATCAGCATAAGAAATCCGTGAAGTGAGGATAATGTGGTATTTCCCAGGGGAAGGGCTCTGCAGCTCCCTGAAATAGAGGGGAAAGGAAAAAGGAAATGCTGGTCTGAATCTCATGATGTAATAGACTGGATTATGGCCCATAAAGGTAAAGATTTTGCTGCTGGGTTTGAAGCAGGATTCTTAGCGAGCCACAGCACTTCACCCCTCTCCAAGTTTCCTCATTGATAAAGGGGACTCATGGTGTGAGCCCCTCTCACAAACCCTGTGTCTGTATATGGGGTCAGTTAATCGTGTTTCCTGAACTGYACTTAGCTCTTTTGCTCAAGAAAAGCATGACCTGGATCAGGCAGGAGCTGGGCACACGGGTTTGCCGGGGCAAGCACCAGTGCAGCATCGGGGGCTGTAGAGGGTACATCCTTCTGGCTTGAGCAAAAGTTTGTGCACGTCAATTCCCAGCAGATTAGCCAAATGAAGAGAGCAAAAGTCCTTTTWGCATTTCCCATAGAAAGCCTCCATGTCCCTGGGCACGTCTTAGAGATTGAATCAGAGAATGGCAAATTCAGTTTGAGGGGAAGTTTTGTTGTTCTTTAATGCACTAGACTGACACTACAGTAAAACACCTACCGAAATAACTGACTTTACAAAACCAACCAAAAAGTAGYTAGGGACTAAACACAAGAAGGAAGTTACAGAGCTCTCAAGATGGGTTCAGCTCCCTTGTGCCTGCTTCTCTTTGCTTGTCCATTGCCTTCCTGTGTCTGCTCCCTTGGTCCGTGTCCCCTTGGTGAATGGRCTGGTGGTCGGAAACACCCCGGGATGCTGCTGCTAGAAGTGTCCTTGTGAATCCCTCTATTCCCCTGTTTCAGACCATACACCAGGACCATAAGCAACATAGAAAAGGTTGTACTTGAAGACTGAGCATTGAGCAGGGATTTTTGTGGCATGATTTCCAGGAGTGCTGAGTGCCTGCAGCTTCCATCTGGTGGGGGAGAGTTGAGGATGGACAGAGTATTGAAAAATTGCATTAAAATCTGAACCAAAAGAGAATTTAGGAATTTAACAGTCTCGGGAGAGAAAAGGCTAAAAATAAATGGATAAATGAATTAAGCTATTAGAGGAATTTCATTTTACCAAAGAAGAAACCACAGTATTTCTTTCTTAGGAAATTCAAAGTTTCAGATGGGACTCAGCTATCGGGTTTCTGATAGAGTGAAAGAAAAAAGGGCTGTTTAAACCAGGAGAAGAAACAAGAATCAGCAAATGAGAAATGTCGAGTGGACAGCACTGATCCAAATGGAGCTTTCTGCTTAGATCATGATTTCCAGAAGGCAGTAGGATGTTAAACAGTGCTGCTGTAGACCAGGAATGTATAGGAAGACATGATAGATTTTCTTTTTTTTCTCTTTTTTTCCCCTCTATAAAAGAACTGTCAAGGTTGGTCTGCCAAACCTTATGTGCATAGGTACTTTAAAGAGGATATAAACCTTCCCGGATCCTTTCAGCAGCTTTCATTCCTGATTTTACAGTGTAATTTGGTTGTGTTTCACTATGAAGTCAGTCTAGGACAGGAGGTGAACTGAACTTGTCCCTCTGCAGAAGAATTTTACACTATTGAAGATTAAATGAACCAGAGTAACTAGCCTCAAGCCGGCAGTGAAAGCCRCCTTTGCATCGTAGTTAGGGAGTGCTGAGATGCAGCACATGGAGCTGCCCTGCTCCGGTACTGGCTTGATGTTCTAAGCACTGCTTTTATGGAAGTAGGAAAATCACCACAGGAAAAACTCTCTGCTTTTCCTGCRCAGTGAAATGAGTTTGTACAGAGAATTCCCCTTCAAAGACTGTGCTCCTGCAGGCTTCAGCCGGAAGAGGAGGATGAACTGGAGATGGATGAAAAAGATACCCAAAAACATGCTTTTTGGTTGTTTTCAGCCCTAGGCAAAAGTGCATTCTTTTTTAAATTTTTGCAGTAATGTTACTTACTAAGTGAATTTTAAATCCTATATATTAAAGAATGACATAWATTGGAAAAGACAAGGAGAACACTGACAGGTGCACACAACAAGTGGAGCCCAAGCTGATTCCTCCTGGGGCACCATGCTACAGGTCCTGTGGGGTAGTGCTTACAGGCACTAGGTGCAAAAGCCCTTAAGTCCCTGTTGCTAAAACCAGAATTATGTGCTGACACACTATATAAATCAGGACTTGGCTCTTTCAGAAACACTCAGTSCATAGGCATAGACGTGCTGGTTGAGATGGCACTTGCAGGCCAGGATACTTCCCTCTGAGTATCGTCTGCCTGAGGAGGGACCGCGTGTGCCAGCCCAGCCCAGGAGCTCCAGGCAGCCATCCATGTCTGCTCTCCCTCTCCAGCAGGACCACGGCRGGAGCGAGAGCCGAGGCCACCCGGCAGGGCGATCTGCCTCCGCCCTGGTGCTGGCAGCTCTTGGCTTTCATATTYCTTAGGCTTACAGAGAAGCATTGGGGCGATGCCTTGGTAGCCAGGCACCTTGGAGGCTGCCAGGGCCTCCAGTCTCTTCCTGGGTCAAAACCAGCTTCTTCACCATGTTCTGTGGGTTCACTGCTCAACTGCTTTTTCCCTCTTTCTGTCTGTCTCTCCCTCGGGATACTCCTTCCTTTTCTTCTTTAGTGTAAGTCTGACTGTGGTTCTTGGGCTTGTCCTTCCAACTGCCCTTTGCTTATTGGAGCTGAGGTTGCTCCACATACTGGYCGGTTATGCCAGGTCACAGGGCCCTGTCCCCTGCGCTGGTCCTGGTGGCACTGGCTCCGTGAGGGCAGCCAGGCAGCAGAGCAGGGTCTTCATCTTGCAGGGACCTGCTGGGTGACCTCTTCCAAATGCTGTTGTGCTGGTGAATTCTGAACATGCGTTTTACTTGTTTTTCTTTCCTCACAGAGGAAGCCACCAATTCTCATCAGTGTTTGAAATCTTGAAATTAATTTGGAGCTGATTTATTCCGTGTATCCTACAGTAAGAAAATTAGCTACATTTACATTTAAAATAGATGATTTTTAACGGCTTTTCTGAGACAGTTTAATAATGAAGCAAGACTTGCAGAGAGRGAACTCAGTTACATAAATCATTCTCATTTCTACTGGAAGCTGGAGGTTTCTTTCTGTTTCTTGGTCCTTATTTCCCGTTCAGAAGATGCTACGAGAGCCTGAAGAAAATTAAGTTGCTAATTCTGGAGGAAATTGGTTCAAGTAGGTTATGAGTTACGTCAGTCGGAAACTGATGCCACAGAGAAGCCGTTATCAGCACCAAGGGTCTAGTGATTTCTGGTAAATAAACTCATATTGATTTTAAGAAAATACTGGGTTGATCCAAATCTCAATTTAAGATCTAGCATTTCATACGGTGGAGCTGCARCTGAGGAATAATAAAGAGGAGAAAAATGTGAGCTTCTTGCTGCTTAATGCAGACTGGAAGCCCTAACAAGAAAGCAAATTTATTTGTTTTAGGTAGGTCAAAGAGTCTTAAAACATAGTTGATAGTCCCTGCCTCAGACCACGAAACTCAGGAGATTCTCCCGCTCCATTTCCCCCTACCAACTCCATAGCATATTGGTGAGGAGAAAAGCAGCAGTGATAACCACTAAAATAACACTCCTCGAGCTTGTTATCTTAACAAGATTATTCAAAAGATGCCGAAGGAGAAGTGTGCAGGGAGGGGAGCTCCCACCATCTGCTCCTGTTTAAGAAACCTCCAGGCAGCAGTAGATCCATAGAACCAGTGGCCAGGCTGCTCCTTGGAGCACAGGACACGGAGGCGCTGCCAACAYGGAAAATTGGGGCTCCCATGGAGCACAAGCAGTAAGAAATTTTGCTGCAGATGCTGCAGTAGAACAAGCACGTGATGATGCTAGCAGATAAAAACAGTGGTTTGTCTTGTTGCCACTGGGATCATAGTGTTTGGGTGTGCAAACCCATCCATCTGTTTTCAGCATGTGTGGAAATGCCTCGTGGCACTGCGTGGTGCCACCGTTGGGTAGTGCAGCCTTGTGCTGAGCTGGAGCTCAGGAAGCCGCGCATCRTTCCATATAGGAATGCATCGTTATAGGTGCGTCCATATGGGAAGCGGTGCGTTGTTCCATATGGTAAATAGGAAGGATTGGGGCTGGATTTGAGTGTGTGGCCAAACCCTTCAATCAAATCCATAGACTTCTTAATCCATAGACTTCTTTACTTTTATCTTCACTTTTTTCTTCAAGATGGGCATCTAGCTCACAGCGCATGTCTGGATACTTAAATAAAAAGGACTTATACTCTATAAAGTAAATGCAAAATCCTTTGCATAAATAGGTGGCAAATACAAAGTTACGTGCAGCCCATGTCAGATACACATGAATTTCTTTTTGTTGATAATGGAATGGAATAATGTTAAACATTTGCTTTAAAAGTGAAGAGGTCGTCTGGTTGTTGGAGTTTGTTCCTAGTAACTGCGGACAAACATAAGCATTTAGGCCAGAAGGTCCATATAGGCTTTTATTCTATAAGGTCCATAAAGCATAAGCAGCTTGACTTTACCAAAACTTTCTTGCAAAGGCTGGAACTTCAGTGTGTCCCGCTCAACACTCCAGTGTGAATGTGAACCTCCCTCTTTCTCCTTCAAGGAATTTGTCTTCCTTTTCATTTTTATACCAGAGTGTATTTATAAGGTCACCGTATCATTCTGGACCTATTTTCAATTGTCACTTCATGTGGACTCCCCAGAGTGCCTGCTAGAAACCATGGGACTGGCATTAAGGAGGTCACTGTGCAAGATGCCACACGGACTCCCGGAGCTCCGTGTCCTTTGAAGCCTTTCCAGGAGCTGTGTTTCTCCAGTCTGCTTGGGAAGAGCAAAGATTGAACAAAACCAGGGAGGGAATTACCTGCTAACAGCATCCTCAGGGTGTAGGGTCAGGCAGGAGAAGTTGTGGTCCTTGGGGAAGTGCCCGTGTCCTCCTGGCTGGAGGGAGACTTGCCAGTGCTCCAACTTTTCTGTATCTCCTATGGAGACTTAATGGGAAGAGAATTCCCTGAGAGAAAAACAACTTTGTCATAATTTAGCAAGGATTTAAGTTGTCTCCTAGGCTGCGTTGCAGTTTTTATTACTCCTTTAATAGGACAAGTCTGCCTACTAGACCTGAACTGCTGCCCATTAGCCTTCCTTTTACCATATTCCGTTCCGTTTAGAAAAATTCCAGGCAATTTAGGGGCTGTTGTTACTAATAAAATAGTTACAAATATGATTGCTTTTCAGCTAAGACAATGTGAAGTCGTGTGTCTGACTTTGATTAGGTGTTGCTTTGCTGGTACGTTTTGAAAAGCAGAGAGCATATTTTTCTTGAATAATGTAGGCTTTTTTGATTAGGCCAGAGCTTTTCTTTTCCTGCAATTGGTTATTTCCTATTTATTCCTAAATATTTRTTTGTAAACCAATTTGTTTCGACTGTGCCTACAGCACAGTCGTGCTCACATGCCGTGAATTTTTAACAAATTTACTGTTTGGGATCGTTCAGTAAACCAGAGAGCTTGATTCGAGTATTGAATATTCATGACAAGCACAGTTTTGCATACCATGAACTTGATGGTAAGGATCATCATCATCAATCAGGCGTCCAAATCACTAATCATGATGCTGTACTCAGTGAAAAAACGCTGAACGATGAGAGATGGAAATAACTTCATACACCATTTGCTGAAGAACAAACACGTTTGTGCAGATTTTTCTCCCTTGGTGGCATATTTACCATCAACAACAAACATTAAATTTGCGGGTGGTTAGTTGTGATTGGTTTACCCATAGCTCTCCATAGCAGTATAAGCACACAGGGGTATTTTAGTACTAGGATGCAAACACTTAGTTGGGAGCAATACATCTGKTTTAGGTGTCTTTGTGAGGTTGTATTGCTGGGAATCTAGTACGGGCTGTATTACAGCTCGTGTAATCAGAATTGATTTCAGATGCCAGTGCCTYGTCCCTGCTTTGTGAAAAGTTCCAGTGGGTCATTTGAGTTAACCACAGAAGGCCATAATATATCCACAGAACTGCAGTACTTRTGCTGTTTTGTTTGCTGATCAATAATTTCATGTCTGCCTTGCTTAAAATGATGTAAAGTCACCACGGATTTTTAGCTCGTAAATACATCCTGTCAGATTTGTATTGAAATGGGTCGATATTTTTGACAAATAACCAGCGTTTTGCTGGTAGAAAAGCGTTGCTGTAGGGGTTGCAGTCGCATAGGTGAGGAGGTAACAAAGCACACTGCTTAGTGGGCCATAATTGGGTGCCAGTGCAAATGAGATTATTTGGCTTATTTAGCCATTGCAAGATTTATTTTGAGCGCCTGTGACATTTAAACTCCATAACCATTCCATTCTAATCATAATTTCAGTCTGTGTGCTGCTCTCGAAAGGCGAGAGGCCAATGAGATGCCCATTTGCAAAGAGTACTTAATTTTGCAGTGAGCTGCTGGGTCCTAAGGCTCTCCTTTCTCTCCCTAGCCAGGCAGACTAGTGAATGCAGGTGAATAACCTGCTAGATATTAAATGCTCTAATCACACAGGCTGCTGTTTGTCACAGCAGAGGCATAAAAGATGTCATTTATTTCGTAAGTTTTGTTTCCTGTCCTACCCTCCACATTTTTGGTGGTGTTTTTAATAATAACATACTTGACTTCATCATTTTTATCTATTAAATAAAAATATAATGAATGTGGTGAACTAGTGCTGCTCTATAACAGAAAATAGTTGAATTGATCAGATGGCAGATAGTTAAGGAGAACTTCAGAAGAGAGACTCTGTGTATGCAGCTGCCTTCCTGGGTCCACTTTTTGCTGTATCTTTCAAACAATAAGGACACCTTTCAAGGACACRAAAAAAGAAACCTGTAGTCTTTATGGTTTTCATTGGTCTTTTTCATTTCAACAAGTACTGCCAGCAAAAGGTAAACTAATTTTTAGATGTGAAATATACTTAATTTGTATTTCCTTAGGACCTAGAGCCTCTCTATATTCTTTCCCTGTGCATGCATATGAAAGCCATATCCCGACTTTCATTGCCAAAACTTCAAATTCCATAGTCTACTTGGGCTCGTTTTCTTGACCAGTCATTTCTTTAGCATCTCTCCACAGCTATACAAGCATCTGATTAATCTCTTTTTATTTTTTTTAGTGCTTTAATTCTACAGCTCTGCCATGGAKCTAAGCATACATCGTCGTTTAATTGCAGTTTAATGCAAATCAATTTTCAAATTCTGTTTTTATAGCATGATTAAAGAAATCTTTAGCTCAGCAGATGATTGTTAATTTAAAAGCCGATGAAGTGCGGACTAAGTGGGTGCGGAGTGTTCGTGTGTAATAAAGTATTTCGTCTTCTGTAAAAGAAAAACATAAGCAAAGCCATTTGTTAACAATGCCCATCCGTTTAGGCAGAAAGGCATTTTATGTCATGAGATTTACAGCGTAGATCTGCTTTTGCTCATCAAAAGGAAAGAATTAAACCAAATATAAAGGGCTGCATTCAGGACTAGCAAGTGTATCATTCTACAGCAACAGGAGCAGCTGATATTTTGGGCTGTTCAGAGCATTCAGGCTTATCATAAGAAATTGGGTTTTTAAAAATACTTCTGTTTCCAGGTTATTTTAGAGTGAAATGGAGAAATACAGTCATTGATTTTATACGGAAAACAGTCCACAAAGAGGCAGCCTCCTCGCTTTGATTTTTTGCTTTACTTTTGTTCCTTCAATCTAAGCTTAGATTTAGATTCCATATCATTTCTCTGATGAATAACTCTGATGTTTTTCTCATCTCATTTCAGTTGTGTCTGTATTAAAGCTAAAAACTTAATGGTTGCTTTATTTTATCTCTGTGAATCTCCATGGTTATCTAAAAGGTAACATTTTTCGTCACTAGCCAGCCTTAGGCCAGTGGTCTGTTCACATAGAAGTTCCTGTTTCCTGGTAGAAATGTGCAGGTAAATGGCTGGTGGTCCAAGCTCAGGGTGAATGAAAGGATTCCAACTTGTCTTCATTCAGCTGCTCAGTTTTTGGTCGAAAAGGAGCCGAGTGGCCAGCATGAGGAAAACTCTCACATAGTTTTCGATCTCTCCACTCAAAAATGTGCTAGCACATTTCATGCTGGGTGGTCGAAATGGGGTGTTAATTAGTGCCTCGTTAGCTGGGTGCTTTCTCTGCAAGCAAGGTTGGTGTGTGGGCCTCTGAAGAGCTCTGAAGAGGGTCCTCTTCAGAGGACCTGTGTATGTATTCAGGGGTTGCTGCAGATGTCTTTGGTACCTCTGGAGAGAAGCGCCTCTCCAGGGTGGTCCTGCCAGCCAGGGCATTTCCCTGTCTCTGAGGACTTGTGCCTATGGTTTTCCTGGTAATTACGCATCCCTGCTTTGCTGATTCTGGGAAACGTAATGACAGTGAACTGAACTTGGATCAGATGAGTTGTACATAGAGCAGTGTCGCTACGTTAGACCCTTGCCCTGGAAGTAGCACCTTGCCTTTCAGTGGGATTGCTGGGCTGATAAATGACTTGAAGGGCTGAGTTCCCCTCTCTTTTTTTTTGTAAATTCTTTTWRGRWTYCYTTYMMYYMATCATCTAATCGTACTAAAAAAAAAAAACTCTTTATTTCCAGTTTCTGTACCATAATAAGTTATCTCATATCAAAAGCATAAGACTTTGCTGATACCTTCTCTCGGTACATAAAAATACTCAGTGGATGTTTATGTAATGAAAGTCATTGGAAAGGCAACCTGTGGATATACTGCTTGATTTTGGGACATATTTTCTGAAGCTAGATTTAAATAAACTGATACAGTAAATTACAGGGRGCTGGAGAAGTGTCTATGAGGGAAAGAAATGATGATAGAGTGGAGACGGTGGTGGAGTAAGAACACCATCATCTTCCATACGTTTTCTCTTCAATTGATTTATAGCACATTATATTCACTGAATCCAAATAAATTATTACTTAATATAGTAAAAGGATCWGGAAAATTCAGGGGCTTCCATATTTTATTGGTAAAATCCCAGGTGATCATTCTTCAGAGCTGACGTGCAGTGTTTCTGCTGCGCCGCAGGTTCCCAGGCTGAAGCTCCCTCGTGCAGTGCCAGCTCCATCGCTTGCCCCTCTGCCTGCACCTGCAGCAACAACGTGGTGGACTGTCGAGGACGGAGCTTAACGGAAATTCCAGCGAATCTACCAGAGGACATTTGGGAAATGTAAGTGCCAATGTAATGCAGCCTGCTTTGCTGTGTCACTCCATTTTTAGTCCTTTTAATGTGAATTGAATTATGGTATGACGTTGCCCTACCTTGAAACAGGATTAAGTATTTTGGCGTGTTTAGTTCAAATCATATTTTCATCTAACAAATCTGGAATTAAGGTCTTAAGCCTAGGAATAGAAAATGCACAGCACYCTTTTCTGTGTGTTTTGTCCAACAGGATTGTTTCATTTTTCATTGATGAATTCTCCAAGAGCTGGGAACATTTCACATTGGCTAGGCAGGATGCTTGTGCAATGAAGTGAAGTCTGTCATCAGAACGGACTGTCTCTGCTGATTTTACCTCTGTTTTCTGCCTCCCACATTCCAGTATTTCCAATTCTTAAACCTTTTACTGACTTTGTGTGTATGTGTGGTGAGCCTAGATGCTGATTTTATAGACKTGCTTGTCTTGTGTGGCTTTAGCAGTTGTACTCGTCTGTTTTTTATGACTTAATACTACCATGGTTATGAAACAGTATTACAGGAAACCAAATTGCTTTTGTTTAGTCCATAGGGAATGCGGAGCAATTCCTTTCCTATTCAGGTGTTTGCGATGCAGAGGTCAGCCACTTCCTACCGCCTCCTAGAACCCTTTTATTCATTCAGCTATTCCTGTAGCTGCTGCAGAAATATTCACAGTAAACTACAGAAATATTCAGTGAACTACAGCAGTAGTAGTTCTCTGCTGTAGAAATATTGCCACCTCACAGAATTCACTGGGACAAAATGTAGATGAATTATTCGGGTAGCCTGGCCCGCTGTCATCTAATATTTGAGTGTCAGGAACGTGTGAGGGGTTTGGCCAATGAAGATGCTGGAGAGCTGCTCTATGCCACTGCTCCTGTAAGTCAATTGCAACTTAAGATTCATCTCAAAATTGTTTTGATTGCTGTCTCATTATAGCAGCCAATAGTAGGTTATTAATAGATAAATAAAAAGAATCTCTTTTTAGTAGATAAAAAATGAAAAAATAATGTTATTGGGAAAGTATCTAGAGGATGTGAGAATATTTTCAGGAAATACCAACTTGTACACAGGCTGTTGTGAATGCTCACTTTGTAGTGAGCATTCAGGGATGTTCATGGTGTATTGGTTGTGCTGATTTCCAGCATATTTTTATACATGCAGGAAGTGGCTGTATGTGCTATATGTTCTTCTGCTGCTGAGAGTTGATGTAAATTATTCTGAAAGTATAAATTGTTCGTGGCATGCTAAGAGCATTAAACATTTAATCCCGCTCTCAGTTATGTCACTTAGGGTACAAATATCTTTGTCAGATGTGACCAGGATGGCTTGATGATAAGAAACAGGATGAGGTTGGTTCAGACTTAACTCGTGAATTAGTGCTAAGCTAGGAGAGGAACAGTAAAATTATGTTTAGTAGCACTGAAAACGCTTGCAGAGACCGGGAGATGTGTGTGGCTCCATGCCAGGACTCTGGAGATCTGCAGAAGTGCCGAGGTTGGCGTCAGATAGTGAGGATGCCAGTCAAGATACACGTAACATTTGGGGAACTCTCTTAATCCAGAGGTTAAAAACCTCCTAGCTTTGTGGAATGCCAAATAAAGCTCTTGGCACATGGTTTAGCATTTAGATGCATCAAACTTGTTGCATTTTAGGCAGTACTTGTTTYACTCTTTGCCCACAGAAAAAAACTCCTAAATCACTCTAATCCTGCACATAACCTTTGCAATTCCCAGGAATTCCAAGTGGGAATAGTTCTGCGGGAAGGATATATGTGAGCAGTGTGTTCAGAGCGTAATATGAGCTAACCMTAATGAAAACATCTTTTGCTCACTTTCTGTTGGAATTAATTCTGGGAGGATTTCATTTTTTATGGAGTACATATTAAGAGGTGTAAGTAGTCCTATCAGAATGAGTCTTCGCCAGTGGCTTTGCCCACGTGGTTTTTCCTGTTGGTAAAGCAATGGTCTTTATGTTGTAAAAGTAAGAGTCAAAAAGAGCAATCAATCAACCTGAAGCCAAGGGCAGAGTATTTCACATTGTCTCATCTAGTCTGAGAAAGGAATATTCTCACAGTAGAAAAAAAAAAAAATGTGTCTGGAAAGATGGAAGATGCTGCTACGGTATTTTCTTGGAAGAATGCTTACATCACTGCCTTGAACCAAGAGAGCGATTTGGTTTTGTCCAAGCTCTGTCATACCTGCCCTCAAAAATTCAGTTTGTTTGAGGTTGCTCTGGGCTTGTTCAATATAAAAGTCATCCCCAGACTGGTCCCCCCATGGTAATGAGCATCTCTAGGCTTGGTGTGATGGATAGACTAGTGGTCTCATGCTCAGGACACAGCAGCCATGGGGCCGAGTGACTGCTCTTTGTAAGCTGCAACCTGCCCCTGTGGCTCTCTGTCTAACGCCTGGATCTGAAAGGCATACTTAGATGTTCAAAGTGTTCTCGGAGCTGAAACTTGTGCTTTTCCATGTCAAGCTTGCTTTATCACTCTCACCTAACCTTGATGCTGCTGTCTGCCCTTGTGAGATTAAGGGAAATATAACTGCATAAAGCCAGAGTAATGCTGGATAGGAACCATCTCAATCAGAAGTGAGGAGCTTCAGTATAAAACCTGATGCAGTTGTTCCTGAGAGAGGAAGAGGCTGGCAGCCCCTGGAGGAAAAGTCCTGCTTTGGCACGTGTGTCGGCTCAGCTAATAACCACAGTCCAGCCTGGCTCCTCAGCAGAGAGAAGAGTAAAATAGGATGGCAGCCCATCTTTCAAGACCTAGGTTGGTGTAAGGGCAGCCTGGAGTTACTTCTGTGTCTTGCTTTAACTTCCCATCTTCACTACTGATAGATTTACTGATGACTAAGACTTCTGTAGGTCTGGAAAATGCATGCGTTTGATGCATAATTTCTACTTCTATAGGAAAAAAATGCTAGCATTCACGGGGTGTGAAGGAAAAACCTTGACTTCTGGTTTTCCATGGTTCTCTTAAAATGAAAACAAACTCGCTTTTCTCTTAGAGAATCCCTTTGACATGTAATTTTCTACTCGTTATAGCTTTAATGATTTTTTGACAAATTTAATTTTAAGAGAATTGCTGTCATGAGTAGACTTGGGCAGGGTTGATGGATGGCAGATGGAGTCACAGAGCGACAGAGGAGCTTTTTGCTTTGTTGCTTCACTGATTCTGCTGGGAAGAAAATGCCCTCTCTGGTCTTCAGAGTGTGTGTTATAGGAGAGCTGTGATTTAAGTTGGGAATCTTGATGCAGCTTTCATGATTGTTACACAACTGCAAAATACTCTTAAGGCCCTCCTCTAGAAGTAAATAACTAGCATATGCAACATCAATTTGCTCTATATTAAAATAAAGCCAGAAAAGCTATCATAAAAAGATCGTTCTATATATTTATTCTAATAAAAATTTTATTGTATGAATTACAATTTAACTGCACTGTAACTATTTCATGTGCATTAATATTTGTCTTTGGAGAGGTCAGTTTAGGACGGCAGGTGTGTTCCTCCTTTTTCTTTTTTTTTTTCCAGGAATGTATGCACATAAAGCCTCTGAACTTTGGGGACAGAGGAAAGACAATTCTGCTTTTTATATTGTTCTTCCTTCTAAAAGAACATTATAGTATTTTTCCCAGGCTTCCAGTAAATACTGTAGCTTAAGCCAACACAGTATTTTTGAACACTAATAAATGTTCTATAATTGCCTCTGGTGGCGAGTTCTCTGGCGAGGGAATCAGTTTGGCTCCTGTAGTTGAATCATATAATATGATTTTCATTTTCTGCTGTAAATTGGCTCTGGACAGTTTCACATGTCAAATTTGACTACTTATTTCTGGATCTCACAAGGCAAGTTTTAGCATTGACTCCTTGGCATCTAAAAACTCCAAAAGCGGTTTTTATTGTTGGGTCAAATTTATGTATAAGACCTTCTATTCAATGAGAGCAAAGCACAAAAATAGTAGAGGAAATATTTTAGATTCAGAGTAAATAGAGAAAATATAAATCCATTGGAAATGTCAAAAATAAACATGTTTTCTGTACTGAGATAGGTTAATAAAAATAGAAATACTATTCCACAGTTTTACAAACAAGTAATTACTGCAGAGTTATTGCTGTTAGATTAAGATTTATTTTTGTGCATTTGCTTTTATTTTTAAAATTAAACACAACTAATGTCATTACTAGTCATAAGAAGATATTTTGCTTTTGATAAATCTAGCTTTTATACATTTATAATTATTTTCGTTCTGTTGGTTCTATAGATTTCTTAGTTTGTGCTTTCCTCTTTATAATTGTGACATTTCTAAGATATTATGCACAGATKAATGTTACTCAGGCAAGCGGTACAGCAGTCAGCAGTCCTACCAGGCTTTAAGTTTTTGGTGTTTTGTTTTCCCAGAGATGACATTTCAGCTCAGCAGGAACATAAATTTATCCCTGTTAATAAAAATGAATTGTATGGACAGCAAGGGCAATAGCAGAGCTATGCCAAGTAATCACGTTGGTTAACCACGTATCACCCGTCACASACCAGGAAATTCAACAAAAAGCCATGTATCTTTTTTATCTAGTAACAGTGTCCCTCAAAACCTTCTCTTTTGCTAAGCAAAATCAGGAGATTATATCTTATAATGAGCATCTATGTCTCAAAAGTGGATTATGATGGTGTAGAAGAAATCAGAGAAATAAATAAAACATGGAGCGTAAAATCGTGACTTAGAAATAAAATATACTAATCACATTTAGTGCTGCATGAAAAAAAAAAAACTAATGGGCTTTTGGTTTACATGTGTTTAATCTATTTGTCTTTTAAAAGAAACGTTATGTGAAGGCCGACAGATTTGAGGAATGTTTCTCTTCAATGGCACAACATGTTTTGTTCACAAAATATTATAGGTGGCAGCACTCAAATTGCCAGAAAGTTCTTCAATTTTCCTACTTCTTGTCTTTTTCCTTGTCAGTGCTTGTAAAGGCGCACTAAAAATAGGGGTCACCAAGTGGTTGGGACTACTGACAAGGAATGCGATGATCTGTTAAACAATGTCCTTTTTCACCAAAAATTGAAATTAATTTGCAGAAGGCCCCAGGCTCCGAGTTGGCTGATGAGACAGAAGGGCTGAGCCCATGGAGAATAGCCCGTCGTAGTGCTAGGAGGAGAGGAGAAGACTTGTTATGGATAGGACCACGTGTCCCCCCTACCCTGAGGGGGATCTGCCTCCCGCCGCTGCCCTTAGCTGGGGGAGAAGCCACCCGTGGTGTCTGGACCTACAGCAGGAGCTGGATGTGAGCCCCAAACCTGGGGAGAGGGAGGGAGGTGCTCGTGTTCAGCCCAGGCCGATTGTGGCAGGCCCTTCAGTCGCTCCAGCTCTGCAGGTGGAGAGGCTGAGGTGCTCAGGAGAGTGCTTGATAAAACGTATTAGTAATTTTATTTGGAAGTCCTYCAAACGCAGTGGTGAAGGGCAGCGGTGTGAAAGCTGTGGAGAACCCTGTGTGTTTCGGGGGGTTATGGCAGCAGTGGAACCTGCGGCTGAGGTGGAAGCTCTCCCAGGCCAGGGGCTAACCCGCAGCAGCGGGCAGGGGATGGTGAGGACGTGGACACCTCTCCTCATGTGCCCAGGCGCTGGGTCGTCCCTGGTCAGAGCCCTGCGGCTGGGAGGCGGCGCAGGGAGGCCGGGCAGGACGGGACCGCGAGCCCCTCGTGAGGCCGCAGGGCTGTGCGAACGGGCCGCGCGAGGCCTCGCTCGCGGCTTCGCCCCGCCAGCCATGTCCATGGCACGGGTAGGCAGGCGTGACCAAACACCCCACACGAGCTGCCGAGAAGTGGGAAAGTCACTGGCAACCTGCCCCATTAGCGCCCCGAGGAGCAAATCCATCACTTCCCGCAACGGCACAGTTAGGGCCCAAATGAGAAGGGCTGTCTGCACCGCTCGGCGTGGGCATCACTCTGCCAGACGGATGGCTCCGGAGCCCTGGGGAGGGCGCGGGGCTCTCCCAAGGGCCGAGGAGCAGCCGAGGCGCCGRCCGAGGAGGCGACAAAAGGATTTGCCCAGCGCTGAGCGCGGAGACGGATGCGTGTGGGAATTGCAGCGCTCGTTTTGTGCTGCGCCATCGTTTGTCATGTTTAGCTGGGTCATTTCGCCGTGGTTTTTTTTTTTCTCTGCGGTGCTGCTGCTTCGCTCTCGGTGCCGCAAAGTCATTTGAGCACGAGGGRGAAGGAGAAGGGTTTTACCCTGCACGCTGTCACATTACCGCAAGAAAAATGCATCCATTGGGCCCTCTGACTTTGCRATCTCTGATAATACATTGGAGAGGAGAAATAAAATTGTTGCTGTCCTTGGATATTGTTGTGGAAACCTCTGAACGAGGCTCTGAACAAAGAGCCCCGGCAGAGCGGGCAGTGCTCGAACACAGTGAGGGCCCAGCAGCCTTGGACCGGGCCATTTATTTCATCGGTTTTCTAAGTTTGACCCGTTGAATCTTTTAAACAGATTATATGAAATACCAGAAAAACATTGGGGAGAATTTTAGTGAGTTGTAAGAAATGCAAGATGTGAAGGACAGTACGTTCAGTGGGATTTTACTGTTTGGGGACTGTCTTTTGTTCTTAGTGTTGTGAAGTTAAGTTTCCGCTTATTCCTGTGACACACAAAAAATCAACTCGACGATGTTTCTGTGTGGTTGTTCTGTAGTGTAAGTTAGCACTTTCCGGCCCGCAGGGTGAAAAATGCTGTTTTCCAGGGTCCATACTCTAGATGAACTAGATAAATATAATTCTCTCTGAAGCTGTGGCTGTGAAATTTAGATCAACCTTCAACTACTGCAGAAAAAGAAGACTAGGAAAAAACTTTATTTTCCTCTTTATTTGAAACGAGCAGCATTTTCTATTAAATCATGAACAGCAGTGGTTTATAACCAAGCCTTCATCACCTTGAAAACCTGAACRCCTCCTCTGGCAAAACCCGGTGTTTCCTAGAGGCTTCCAATCCAGCATCAGCTTTAACACTTTGTTATGAGATGAGACTGGATGACAGCAAAAAATACTAATATCAATAATATATCAGTAAATCAAATATCAATATTCTGGCTTGCCAGAAATAGAGTGCATTATATGTAGACAAATTGGAAGAGGAATTTCAGCTGCTGATTCAAATCGCTAAACAAGCAAGAGAATTAACCCTGATCACAGGCTTGAAAATAGGCTAACAAAAACAACTGTGCAYGYTGACTGTGCAAGTATCAGAATAATCATGGAGTAAMTGGTGGCTTAGAGTGTAACCGAGTTGGCAAGATACCTTGCTTGGAAGGGGGCTTTTCCTTTGCCTGCCAAAGGCACAGATTGCCTCAGGGGTAGGCAGTGCTTGGAGGCCTCATGGACCTCATGCATCTTCCTTCCATTCTTCCTAAATCTTTCAAAAAACATGATTGACCCCTCATGACCTCTCATTCTAACTCCATTTCTGGTTTAATTTCTTTCTCACCCCTCTGCCCTGTTGCAGCAGCTCTAAATGGCTCGAGGGATTCATGTCATCACTCCCTCTTCTGAGGTTTTTATGTTTCAGCTCTATGCGATTTCTAAACAGAAATTTTGCAATGTGAACTGCTTCTTTTTATGACGATTTTGGAAAAGCAGCAGTGAATTACTAAATGAGAGTCTCATAAAATCAAATTCTCCGTTGAATTTTAAGCGTGCTGTGGGATGCTGTCTGCTGTGGTCATGTGAATTTCTTGTACAGGGGTCCACTTCGATACCTCTGATAGAGATGAATATTTGGGGTTCGTTTGAGGAGAAGATAATCCCTTTAGCAGGAGTTTAGGAACATACTGACAAAGGCTTGAAAATACTTACGTGAAAGAAGTACAAATGCATTTCAGTGGTTACTATATTTTGTATCTTAAAGATATTTCTATTTTACGTTGCTGATTGGTGCACGGATGTTTGTTTATGAAGGACAATTCTTTCCAAACCAAGCTCAGCAATGAAAACAAGCGCATTTTGATTTAGGCCTCAACCGTACTTTAAAACACCTTGACTACTTGTTGCTTAAACAAGTAGTGTCCTTGGCTCTGCATTTTGTTGTGCTTGGTTTGCCCCCAAAAGACATGAAAAATCTGAACTCGTATTGCTGTGGATTCCACTTTGTTTCACAAGAACATTGTTAATGCAATTTGTGCATTTAGGGAAAAAACTTCAGCCTGTTCCCACAGGTTATTGCACCAAAGTCACTCCGGGAGTATTATTAATCTGCTTATTAAGATTTCTGGCATTATTATTAATCTGCTTATTAAGATGCCACAACATAGCATAGCCTTCAGCAGAGAGAGCTGCCTTCTGTTTACAGCTGACGCTCAGGGAAAACATCTCTATTTTCTACTTCAAATTCAACTAAGCATTAATACAGTATATTTTTTTWATTATTATTATTCACTTAATGAGCTTTAAATATGCAAATTCCATAGTTTGTGACTGTTGTTCCTTACAGTTTGGTGTAGTAAATGACCATTTAATTTCTAAAAGTATTTTCTCAGTTTAGTGGCTTTCAAAACCAAAATCTGTTTCACATAAAACCTAGTTTCATATTTGTTAAAAAATTGTTATAATGTGTGATGTTGTTCCTCTCCTCCTGTTGTGTAGTTAATGCATATATTGCTTTGTTTGTTTTTAGACGCTTGGAACAAAACCTCATCAAAGTCATTCCTCCTGGAGCTTTTACCCAGTACAAGAAACTTAAGAGAATGTAAGTTTTAATACGAAGACTCACATGCAAGAGTAATCTTGAATCTTTTAACCTCAAGTTCAGCCTCTCTCTCTTACAAACGTATTGGCAATTTCTCTGTTGGAATCGGTGGGGATTACACAAATAATCACTTCAGAGCATAAGCCACAGCGGGGTTTGGTCCAGGATGTTTAGCAGTGCATGAAATCCTTAATGCTCAGATTCACTTTCTGCTGCGGACAATATGAGCTAATTAATTGCTGTTACTCCATCTACCTTTGAATCCAGCTCCACAGAAAAGGTTTTAGTTCTGTTTTGTTTCTTTCTCTCATTCTGGTTTCTGTTTGCACCCCTTCAAGTCTGTTGACAGCAGTTACAGCAGGAGTACAAGTCCCTGCAGAGTAGCTCAGATTTTCCTAGTGCATTCAATGTCCTGGTATTGAAGCTGTCTGATTGTTTACAAGAAAACAAAGCAAGCTGCTGGAACTTGCTTCCTTCATGTTTTAATAACTAATAGATGCCTAGACAGTTTCTTTCTTACYAGTTCTTGTGCTGCTTCTCTGGATTAGAATAAAAAATCACTTGTGTTCACATGCAGATAACCCAAGCTAACCTGGGTTACAAAGAACCAGAGCAGGGGAAGATCCTCTRCTCTTCCTCCTTTCTATTTTTTACTTTTAAGTGATATATGTTGTGACAGCAGTCCTGTCTAGCAGATAATGGTAAAATTAATTTCTCTTGCTTTGCCATTCTATCAAAAGGTAGACATGCACCTTTGGGTAAGTCGTGGAAATGAGAGAAGTAATTCAGTCTTGGTAGCTCATTGCAAAGACTACTAATAAAGTYGCCTTTACTGTTGTTTTCTGATGCGAACAATACTGGAATTAAGGAAGTGTCAGCTCATTTCGCAGAAGATCCTGGATCATCAGATAGCTAATGCTTTTGGAAACTGGAATGAGCCAAGCTGTGCCGTTGGATTTAGGAGTAAAATCACAGTGTTYGCCAGCCCAAAGTCCTGCAGTTCCTAGAGCTGAAGAGCTGTAAATATGGATCTTAATATTTAACGGGTCAAATCATCAATCTCATAGATACTCTATTCYTCTGTCTCGCTTTCAATATAGCTGTATGTATTTTTAAAGAAGTACTGTATTAGATAGCAAGACAGTAATTTCAGTGAATAATGATGGATTCCTTTTCAGTGACTCTTTCATTAAAATCACTACTTCAGTTCTTTCTGAGATATAACTAATTTTAGATTTTGGCAGTGTTTTACTGTCCCTTCAGTCTTTATGATTGGTGAACTCCAGTTTTATGGGACTGAACCAAAAAAAGCTCTTTAACTTGACTAGCTGCTCAATCCAGTGTTCCTCTTAAGTGAAATTATTAATATTAGAAGTTTACTCTAGAATTCCATCAGTGAGGTGGCTTAACAGGTTTCTGGAATACTACTAACATAATCATGGAGATCTGAAGTCACATTTAATAAGTTATTATGCCAGATGACCTATGTATCAAAGCTTGATTAAAGTGGCAGTGTTTTGTAGAAGAACTCAGGCTAGATAGTTATGCTGCAGAAGGTCCCGTAACAAATACAATGTTTTCCTGGTTTATTTTTGATCTGAATCCTTCTTGAGRCTTTGGTGGTGGTGGTGGGAACAGTGAGACCTTGAATCCATTGTTATTCTTGTTGCATGAAGTTGAATTTATGGTATTTGTTCCATTACTGGAAGAGATTGTTGACATCATGTTTGCAGAGTGCAAGGTGTTGCCTTCACAGGAATATACTCAGTTAGGAAATTACCTGTTGAGATTTATACATTCTTTCCCTGGTAGGGAGCAGCAAGACATGTTCRGTGACACTGCAGCCTCTGGCTTTTTCATTCACTTTAATTTCACTTTAATTTCAACCAGTGGTGCAGTAGCATGGAGATTATTGGTGTCATGGATTGATGTCTCACCCAGGGTACAAATGAAGAACTGTATTATTTTTGTTGTTACTATTTTGATAGTACTCAAGGGATAACATTAGCATATGGTTGGTCAGCCAAGCCTTGGAAGCTCTTGTCACCATAGTGTGGAGCAACCCAGCCCAGACAAGGCATGTTGAATTCATTTATATATCCCCAGTTGTGCTCGTGCCGTAGTTCTGTAACTCCTAGCCTAGCAGCTGGAAGATTTCAGGCATTCCCTCGCGTTTTATTTGTGTTTATTTGTGTTTTTCTTTGTTTGTTTATTTGTTTCTTTATTTGTGAGGCCCTTAAAAGACTGCCTTGTAGCACAGGCCTGAGAGCCAGGTACATCAAGCCGCTTTCAAAGAGGTGATTGTAGCTCTGGTGCTTGTAATGGGGCTTGTTACTGTCCAATTACTTTTACTTTGTCTTAGCAGAAAACAGGCTGAGATTTCCAAGTAGCTCTGTGGTGCTGCTGCTTCTGTTAGCAGCCTCTAAAAACAAGACCATATATGCCATGAATTTTCACTGAGTACTCTTGTCAAAGGAGAATAGTCCTTTGTAAATGTTAGAGATAATCAAGTAATCTGTTTCTAATAACGCTAGTCAACACAGAGAACATCCATGCAATGTTATTAATAGCTTTGCGTTTGGCTGCAGCTAAAAATAAATGTGTTTTGTTTCAAAACCTTGTACAGTAAAGATATTTCAGTGGCTGTCTTTGCCATGCAGCCATGTGTCCTCCTGGGGTATCCTCTCTCCCGTGCCGCAAAGTCAAAACCAATTTGTGTCCGTGCGYGGTAACAGAGCACGGGGCCCCTGCAAGGTGAGTTAAACAGCCTTGGGAAGGGGGAGATCCTTTGTGGTTTCCCTGCCTGGCTGGAATCCTGATGAATTTAGTGCATTTGTGGCTGGATTGCTGCTGGTTCCGCTGTTTGATTCTGGCAGGGCCCACGGCAGAGAGCCTGGTGTGACCCACGGCCACTTAGTCACGCAGGCTGCCRAGCCCTGTGTCCGTTTGTCTCGGTGCAAACCGGGATGGTCTAACCGGGCAGCAGACCGTGGGAGGGAACAAAAGCACGAGGGCATAATTGGATCCTTGTGCCTCAGTCTGAAGGAGATGGAGCCTCCTTGCCCAACRGCAGTGGAGCTCGGGCTCTAATGGAAAGGAAATAATGTGCCTAATTACCTTATAATGCTGATTGTAGTGCGTCTGCACGGAGAGGGGGAGTGTCATTGCCCAGCACGGCACTCATGCAAGTTCAGGCACCATTACTTACACACTTATTAGCATCCTGGCGTGGGGAGAGAAAGGATGCAGACATCAGAACGTGGCAAACCCATGAAGCAGTGCTGAAATATTTGTGTCCGGAGCTAAATGGCCCTTTTCAAATGCCTGTCCCTGTTAGCAAACTCATGATTTCATGACACTGTAATGGATTTTAAAATGGTCCTCGATACACTGATAGCACAATCTTCATGTCAGACTTGAGCTTGCATATGAATTAGTAGACAGAAAGCAGCAAAAACTAACAGACCTTCTAAACATCTTTCACTAAAGATATGAAAATAAATACTTGCATTTTCGCTGTCGTTACTACAGCTGCTGTGAGCTGAGCTGAAGAACCACAAAGCTTTACTGAATGATGTCCTTGTAGGGAGGCCACTGATAGAAAACATGAGTAGGTCCCACAGCAGCTGTTCCATGAGCCTTACGAGAGAAGCGAAGAAAACCCCCYTCTATGTAGCTAAATTTGAAAACAGAGGGTTTAATTAAAATGGTATCCAACAGAAGTTATACCTCAAACATCAACCTAAGAATAAATAATATTGGTTCATGTAAGTTGAGACTAATCCTTAAGGAGCTTTGGAGAGTTTGGCTGGGAATTCTGTGTGATTTAACTATACTACATGTTTCTGGTGTTTATAAAGATAAAACTCTTGATCATACTACGTTTCATTTACCAAAAGATTTCCTCTGTAACTTGGATAAACATAGTCCTGCTGCCTACTCCATGCCTTTTGATTATTCCATTTCTCTGTGTCCTTATGTTATTTGTAATTCCTCTATAGTATGACCTTGTAGTTCTGGTTTTGTCTAACAAAATATTCTCTTCCRAAACCTTACCATAATACAAATAATTACTTCGAGATATAATACTCATTTTCAAATTCCAAATTCCCGTTTATAAATATTCTTCTAATTCCTCCTAATTCTCTTTACAGAGACATCAGCAAGAATCAAATATCTGACATTGCTCCTGACGCATTCAAAGGCTTGAAATCTCTCATTTCACTGTAAGTAGAATAGAGAACTGAATGGGTATTTGGGGAAAGCTTGCATGTGAGAAAAAGAAAAATGATTATGTGCTGYCTGGGAGAAGTTATGTTTCTGTGTGTAATTGCCAGCTTGTGTGAAGCATCTAATCTKTTGTGCATGAAAAATTGGTCACGAAGGCTAGAAGGAGGAAGTGTTTATACAACTCTAGTAAGTTCTTTTATGGATGAACACCCTGAAGGTTGGTTACTTGCTCCCTTCTTCAAAGCCTTCGCTTTGGTTCGTTCTCTCTATCTGTTGTACATGTGCAGCTGCAGGCTAATCCAGGCCCCAGCTTATCAGAGTGTGCAGAAACCATCACAGAGCTCAGGCCCCACTCGATGGGGGCAAGCAGAGCCGGGCTGAGGACACCTACATCCATGCCATTTATTTATTCTGTACTGTGCAGAACTGGGCTTGCACCTTTTTTCTCACAAACTACTTGGGGAAGAACTCTAATGAGGAGGTTTACATTTATTAGATGTAATTACTACTTTATTAAGCTGGTAAGTGGATTAAAATATTACTTTGGAAGTAAGCTAAGAGGAAAGTAGGGTCTCTTGACAGCCGTTACTTTTGTTCGTATGGAACATAGAAACTGTTGTGGCACCAGGCTGGATTTAGACATTGCTGCATTTCACCCTAGCTACTCTCAGCAGTGCTAAAAGGAGAAGCTTGTAATGGGTAGAAGAGAGCAATACAAGGTCAGAAGCTGCACATGGAAAATGAGCCACAAGCAAGACTGTTGGAAAGAGCTCCAGATTGGGAGAACAGGTTAAGCTCAACTGGAAGGGCTTTTACCTACATTTTACCTGTTTAAGTACAGTTTTTAAATGTTTATTAATACTTGCTTAAGACTGTTTTATTTAAGTGCGGTTTTTTCTTAAAAGCTGCCATCATTTTATTCTGTGCATGTTAGATAATACCAAAGACTTGTTGAGCAGTGCTCATATTAGAAGGCTATTCAGTGCTTAACTCACGTGCTGCAGTAAACTTGTGAGGCAGCAGCATGCAGAAAGATGGGCCTGTTGTTATGCCCTGAATCCAGCTGGTAGAACACTAGAAATATATATATATAAAAAAKGTTAGTAGCCTTTGCTGAATAGCTCAAGCTGTTTTACTCAGTCTGCTGTGGAAATGGTCAAATCCCTCAGCACGATCTGGAAACGATTCAATAGGTGATTGCTATTTACTGAACACCACACATTTGGCATGTTATGAAACTGCTGCTGATGCTGCAGTGCTTTCTGCTGGTGGCAAACCTGACTGGGAGCAAGCTGGAGAGGAAGGGCACTTCCCTTGGGATTTGCTTCCCAACTCCAGAGGTGAGGCAAGAGACAGAGGTGAGTCTCCCAGGTTCCCAGAGGTGAGACAGAGCAAAGGAAGGACTAAAGGAGGGAGCTGCCTCTGCACAGCTGCCGTTTCTTCAGCATTAGTTGGTGCCTCAGTTTCTTGCCTGCTGCAGCTGGATAAAGCTGGGGGCTTTTCATCCCTCTGGAAGGGTTTCCTGTTGCTCCTCACTCAGGTAGCTCATGCGAGGCTTTTCCCTGCAGCTGAGAGCTGCTTCCCAGGCCCTTGGTGGCTTTAGCAGTCTCCAGCTGCAGGCGATAGTTAAGTACAATGGAAGGYGGCTCCTTTGAAGTGCCCCTGCTCCAAGGGAGCTCTGAAGGGAACGCAAAGGAGGAAGCAGCGAAGCCAGACGCTTTCCTTGCCAGTATCTTCCCAGTTCTTTGGTGCCGGAGGCCCAATCCCTTCATGGAGCCCTCAAGGAGCTCTGCCTGCCTGTGTGTAAGTGGGACCGGTGGCAGGCGTTTTAATGAGACACCGTGGAGGTTTAATTTGTGCACCAAACAGCTGGGTTTTTTTTCAGCTAGCTGAGTTAGGAAGAAAGGAGGGAGAAATAGTCACGCACAAATGAAAGTAAGCTTTTTGTTCCCATGAAAATTGGAGCACTGCTTAAATTCCTTGGCTTTTCACTGCGGAATTCCCATTTTCTACTCCTCCCTTTGCTCCCTCAGTGCCTGCAACTGCAGGGCTCCCTGTGGGTCCAGGAGTGTGAAAGTGCCTATCTGGAAGAGGGCCAATATTTTTAGCCTAGCCAGCTAATGGAGACCTATATTTAGCAGGTTACTACTCTCCTTTCTTCTGGATTCACCTTAAATTAGTGTTTCCAGGCAGAATTGCTGTTACACCTATGTAGAGGTRGAGGAAAGTACAGAGTATTACAGTTTTCAAAACAGGAATGTTTATTACAGCAGCAGATCCCACCAAATGTATAAAATGTAAATCTTTTAAAAGCATTAAGTGATCCATATGCTAACAGGTCATAAGTTTTCATTTTAAATCTATAAATTTTTTCAAGAGATCTCATACCTTGGGGAGCAAAACAGGCCCAAAATCCAAATGCTTCAAATCAGCGATTTCTGCCTTGGGGTTTCTCAGCACTTAGCAGAAGAAAGGGGAACTTGTTCCTGCTGGGGCCCCGGGGCTCCCCATTCCCCACTCACAGAGTTAAAAAATAAGAGCTTTTTCCAGGCCGTTTCCCAGTGGTATTTTGTTCCCTATGCGTATGAAGACCATGTGGATTAAGGAAAATCTGTTCCTCTTTTCTTCCTAAAAGAAAAGAAATTACAACAAAACTAGATACGGCGAAGAGCATTTCACTGCTAGTTTTRTGTCACAATTTTGATTTTTCTACATGTGAGCACAATTGAAGGTGGAGAGGTTGTTGCCTTTAAGAACATTTGTTCTTCATCCCAATATTTTTTCTGGCTTTTCCTTCTCGCCTCCATCCTGCCACACGATGGTTGTGCCTTTAAGTCACCCCTGCGCCCTGGCTCTGTGTGTTCAGCAGCAGATTTAATTCTGCTTTAGTGCCCAAAGTTCCCTGGCTATATTTAGCCACTGGGGGCTTGGATCTGGAGTGTATTTTGGGCACAATCCCAGCTTCAAAGCGAGTTCTGCACCAAAGGATCCATGTGGGAGGATCCCACTTCTGCCTGGACCCATCTGTGGGAGGCCAGAGCTGTGGAGAACTTGCCATGAAGCCGCTACCAAGGTGGGAACAGCCTCATCTAAAGTAAATTAATGTTGGTTTCATCGGGGAAAATCAGTGTTGRGTATCAGTGAGGGGATTGTATGAGATGAGCGCTGGTGCTGCTCTTAATGCTGTCAAAGATAGGTTTTCTTGGGGGTCAGTAGGCTTGTCGTGTGTGTCTTACCAGAGGATGTTTTATTCAGTTAATTCAGTTAAACTGAATGAATGAATTGCAATTCAGTTGTGCAATTCCCCCGCAGCAGGGAGAGGGAGGGYTTCCCCCTCCTTCCTACCCCGAGTTGAAATGGAGAAGGATGGAGGCGCTCCGAGGAGCGTGGCTCCGGCACGGCAGCGCCGCCGAGCCCTCCGCTCCTGCCTGCTGAGGGATGCGGTGTCAGCCCTGGTGATTTGCAGTGAGCAATAAAACACTGTCTACTGCAATAACTGCCAAACTTATTTTAAAGTAACAAATTGCTTTGGAGAGTTTTGCTGTGATTTATTTAGCCTAACTTGGTAGGAAGAAATATGGAATAGCGCAGGAAGAAACATCATATGTCGAAGTTTCTTTCAGATATTAAAAATTTATGGCTGTTTTTACCCCAATCCATTCCTCCTCTTTTGCAAGCTTAAATTCTTATTGAGCCTGTGCCATTGTATTCAGCTTGGGAAATATAATTCTTCCTAACAAGAATTGTTTTCACAGTCTGAAGGAAAGTTAAAAGCATTTTGCGGACTGAAAAAACCATTGCATCAAGTCAGAATTTGACACTTCAGTAAGAATGTTCCATCAAGCCAAAATAAAGGAATGGATAGCTGGAAAACACATGGTTGAGAGCGAGGGATTCAGTGCAAGACTTTCAGACCCAAAAGAGCTCCGAATCAGCTTCCAGGGAAAAGCRTTAGTGTTCCGGATCCGACTTAACCAAGTGGCTCAGGTGCAGCTACCTTTGCATRTGCTGTAAAGGAGAGAGAACACCACAGTTCTTGCTGGGACGCTTAGGGAAGGTTTGGCAAGGTTGGGTGCACGTGGAACACCCTATATTTGTGCAAATTCCTTGAAATTCTTCAGGAGGTTCCTGAACATGTCATGGTCAGAGACTGCAGAGGCTCAGGGAGAAGTGTGTGCGCCCAGGCCCTGCTGCTGCCTGCTTGGGAAGCGGCCTCTGAAGTGGAGTTGATCCATGTGTTTCTGACCGTTTTCTCCACACAAAACTGGTTTCCAGCTTTGCAAAGAGACATGCAGTCTTTGCAAAGTGACATGCAGTCGATGGGGAGGTTTGCAATTCTTTTGTCACAGAGAAAAAAGATCTCCTAAAAATTCTCTCCATCAGTTGAAGCATTGGAGAGGGGAGCATTTTACTCTTAGACATAATAGCTGGGAGGAGAGCAGAAGTTCCCATGCTTCCTGTTAAAGAAGAAGGAAACAGGGAGTAAGAGGCAGTGCCACGTGTRTCTCCCAGCTCCTCTGTGCTGCTTTTGGAGGGCTGGGCGACTCGRCTGGCCCGGCCGGCACACAGAGGCGGCCGCTAATTTGGCTCTGTCTGGTGCTGAACATGAATATGAATT
Source organism: Nothoprocta perdicaria (assembly GCF_003342845.1). Taxonomy (NCBI): domain Eukaryota; kingdom Metazoa; phylum Chordata; class Aves; order Tinamiformes; family Tinamidae; genus Nothoprocta; species Nothoprocta perdicaria. The sequence goes on from NW_020454816.1 coordinate 1,288,356, forward strand.
AGAGATCAGTGCCTGAGCTCTCATCCTGACTTTTGTTTAGCTGCTAATTTGTTTGAATGTTAATGTGCCACATGCACGTCAGCCCAATTAGGTTTGGAAATGCTTATTTTCTTTCCGTGGCTTCTAGAAATGGAAGCTTTGTGTTGTGTTAGAAGCGATTTTAAAGAGCTTTATTTTGTTTAAAGTGATAGGTGCATACAATCATCCAAGGTTGCAGATTCAGTGGAACTCTGCATTGTAGCCTTCCTACTCTTAAGAAAGTAAATGATAAATTGCTCTAAGCACAGTCATAGATTGGCATTTGCATTCGGTAGTACCATAAGCTAACAACTGTGCTAGGTGTAAAGGTTGAGGCTTTGCTGAGATTTCCTTTTAGGTGAGTGGCTACAGCTGCAGAGCTGGAATCACTCCTCGTCCAGAGGGGGGAAATGTTCAAATTCTTTCCTCAAACATTTATGAAGCTTCACTTCTCATCTCTTTCTTAAATAYTGTGGTGCTGATGAGCATCGATTATCCTGGAACTTGCCCAGAGCAAGGCAGGCCTTAGTCTGTCCTCACACGTGGACTTCTGCAGCTTAATTCACTAGCTAAAGAAATGCTGTCCTGCGTGGGAGCTGAAAGGGAAGGATGCTCAACCCTGCAGGCATTAACTTCATATTTTACCATTCTATGAATATTTTATTTGCAAGTGCTTTGCTCTTGCTTCCTGCTACAGACTTGCACATCAGCCACTTGGTGAGCTCAAAGGAGCCTGTGAGCTGCCCCTTTGAATGTTGTCCTAAAGCTCTGTGAAATCCCCGTGACTTGAGACTTGTCTCTGGTTTTGAAGCTCTTACCTAAATGCAACCTCCAGACCTTTCAAAGTCCACCCATTATTTCTGTGTAGGTGTGGATAAAATAAAAAAATTGTGTTTATTGAAGGAAATTTGCTCGGCGCACTGGCTCTGAGGAAAGCAGACTCACTGATGTGCATCTTTTGCAGCTGAAATACAGAAATGTTAGGAAAATATAGTGGAATAAGTATTTATTACAAAACCCACTAATCATACCAACGCACTAGAAGCCAATCTCCTGACTCAGCAAGAGAAACTAGAATAGAATTTGTGTTACATTTCTCTAGAGCAAATGTAGTGCTAAGTGAGCATTAGCTTATTGGGTAGCAGTCCAGCTTCTGCTGTGCTACACAAAACATGGAGAATGAAGTCTCACATTTAGCTGGTCATGTCTTAGTGGTGCTGTTTTATTTAGCATGGCTTTATTTAGCCTCCAAAATGAGGCGATGTGGGAGCTTTGGCAGTTCTGCCTCAACAACTGCTAAGAATCACCCAAGACGAGCGCGCTCTGGGGAGGCCGGGGGAGGCTSTAAATGGGCCGGTTTGCTAAGTGTTTGTTTTTCAATATGCTCAACTGGGCAGATTATTTGAAATGTTGAAAGACAGAGCACGTTAGGATTCCAGCCAGCGTGCAGACCTCACACGGCCTCCCGATTCATTGCTCTTCTGCAGCAGAAACTTGGGGAATGAAACTAGTTCATTAACCTGAGCACACAGCTGTGCCACGGGCTGGTCTGCAGCCATTCACCTCGCGTTCAGCCCAACGCAGAAATCACCAATGTTGTTTTTCCCATTTTCAAGTCTTCTAAAATGCTTAGAGGAGAATTTTCAGAGGAGCCAAGAGGCCTTCCCTCCTCCCAGCAATTTYCTCCAGGAATGGTGGTATCCTGACCCCTCAGACTCAGCTCCCATCCCTACGTAACACTGCTAACCTTAACAGCRGCTTCATCTGGTTTGCCTTTTACTTCTGATTCTGATGATGCTATATAGGTGCATTGCCTTAAATAATAAAAGAAGTCACCCATGGATATCTGTCCTTGTTTGTGCCTGAATAAATGGAAACTTCTGACACTTATCTGTGTTATTAAATCTTCACCTGTTTTATAACTAAACTATATGGAAATTACTCTTGAGTTTTTGAAATATATGGCTATTTCCAGGCCRTGGTTTATATTAGCTGGTTCAAGCTGTAATAGCATCTGGTGAAGCTGTAATAGTTTGTCCARTGATACCTGTGTCTCATTTCATGCCAATTATTGGGTCCTGAGAGGTTCAGTTATATGAAATTTTTATCTCCAATGGGCTTGTGCTCTCTGGCTTTTAAATTTGGTATCAYCGGGCAAGAACTCTAGGTTCTTGCACCAGGCAATGTGTCTTTTAATAGTTAAAGCACTTCTAAAGAGGGTGAAAAAATCCTCGACAGAATGAAAAATATTTTAGATACAGCTTTTGGATGATGTCCAGTTTCTACATTAAAAATGCTTCCCAACAGCAGACGAAGCCTGAATCATAACGACTSATTTAATACCACGTGCTCTCTGAAAAGAAAATGAGATCAGTAGTTAAATGAAATGCCCACAGATCCTGGCCATGGTGCACAAGATCAATAAAGATGATACTGCAGAGAGGTGGGAGGACACTCGACTGGTCGGTTACTTAAGATTTATTTTGTCTTCCCGTGTCTTTCAGAGTGCTCTATGGAAACAAGATCACAGAGATTCCCCAGGGCCTTTTTGATGATCTCGTGTCTCTGCAGCTGCTGTGAGTACGATCTTTTCCTCATCTTTATTTTGCACACTAGCTAGATTTACAGATTTTTCAGCTTCTGGTTTTAATATAATCATTCTTCCAGGAAAACTCTGTGGGACAAGCTGGTCTGTTGTTCTTTATGTCAGGCACCAGGGAGGCAAGGGCTGAAAAAAAGAAGGTGCCAATGGTTTTATAGCTGAGTGCTTGTAACAGATAATGGACACAGAAGAGTGAAGTTTAAGGAGGAAATGGGAGATTCAGTGAAGTCCAAGAAAGGAAATTTGGTCACATTTGGCTGATGTAAAGGTGGGAATGCATTTTGATTGTTTTTACAGATTTAGCATGTGTGGTTGGATATCCAGGTCCGCCAGGGCTACTGTGTTGCAAATCCCTGCATGTGGAAGCAAACTGGCAATATTTAAGATCTTACTGTTAGCAGCCCTGCCTAGTTCTTTGTTTTGATTGTGCCAAATGTTGTTGGAATATGTATTTGTGCATTCAGGTATTTTATGGYATGTGTGACTGAACACATGGTTGAGATCCAGGAGTGCAGTAACTTCTTTTAGAAGGAAATCAGCTTCTATTTCAGCCAGTCACTAGAKGGGGCAGAAGTGGAGTTCAGTCTGTATTTCTAATAGTCTGTTTAGCATCACAGATGATGCACTTGGAAAGATAGGGCAATATATGAAATTATTCTCTATTGGTTTACAGCACACCTGCATGTGCGCACACACATAAAGCCCCAAAACAATAAGTTATRTATAAATATATAATGAAATGTAGCTTTTAGACATAGTATTTTAAGTTTTTCTAACTGTCTTGACRCAGCTAGAATTGAAAACCCAGAAGTTCACGATTACCAGTCAGTGTGTGTCACTGTGTGGTTGCTGTCTTTGCTGCAGCTTGCCAACCTCGCACGCTATACAAATTAAACGTAGATTTAGGTTCTAAGTCTAGGATCAGAGCCAAAGAACTAAAATTACAGTAAAATAGTTGATGTTGCTCTACATGTTCAGCCAGATGGGCAGTTTAGCCATAAGATCTTAATTGCAAACACGGACTGTCCTTCCCTAGAGAAAGACAAGCAAGAGCACATATGGTTTGGCTGTGGCAGGCCTTGCGCCGCGACGGTGACAAGCTGTTCATCCCCTCCTGCAGACAGCCAGTTCTTTTGCCTTGGCCTTTTGCACACACTTCTTCTGGCAGCTCCTTTCCTCTCTCCTGTCCTGTACCTGACAAGTTGCTATATGGCAGGGGCTTCATAGCCCGGCGTGCGCACTAAGAGAAGTGAGGATGTTTGGTGCACCATGCGTGGGAATAAGCAGCGTGGAAGCTATGAGAAGCTGGGGCCTGGCTCGTGTTGGGACAGGGTGGYGAGCTCGTGTTGTGTTTGGTTCTGGGAAGGAGCTGCAGGCAGAAGGCAAAACCTCGGCTTGAGACTTAGACCACTGAGAAGGAGACCGAGGATTTTACAGTGACAAGTTTGAAGCTCACACAGTTGCTCTAGCAGGATATTGACAGGTGGCATCTTTCCCAGTAGAAAAAATAAGCATCACGTAACGTATAAGATACATAATGCAGTTTCCTATAAATATGTGTTTCAAGTAAGACCATAAAAGACATATTTATTTATATAAGTGGAGACTTATAAAAGTCTCCAGTGCCATACACCATAGTCCTTCCGTGTACGTAGTGTAGGTTTTCAATGAGCTAAATAGTTAAGCAGTAATTTTTCAGTGTGAGTTAGCTCAAGTGACACCGTTTGTTAAAGGAGGCAAAATCTATATGGCAGACAACAGTTTGAATGTCTTGAACTTAAACCATTCGGGTGATGTCCAGCTGAGCAGATCCATGTAAGCAGGGAAGGCTCCAGAGATGGTTGTGTTACAGAGTTCCCAGGCCAGTTCCTCCGGAGGCATCGATGGCTTTTGAGAAAATCTGGAATGCAGAGTCGCTCTTGGCAAGGCTGGTGTTGAGTGAGCAGGGTTTAAATGCAAGTGAACGTCTGCACACTTTGCAGATCATGGCTCTGAAGCAGCTATTATGGGACTGCCTGTAGTATTTTAATGGATACCTAAAAAACAAATGGCATTCATTGGTCTTAGACCTGCTGTTGAATAGTTGGAAAAGTGCCCTGTGATTAGATCTAATTTAGTGTTCAGTGGGCTCTAGATTGGATTTCTCCTTATTAGTCTGGAGACACAGTGATAAGGCGGCTCTGATTAAAGCATCCTGGTAGCCAGCGTAATTTCCTAAGCCTGAGATGAAGCATTTTTGAAAATACACYGGAATTATGGAAAGGCAGCACACACCACCAGAAAAAAAAAGGAGTGCTGGTAGGTTCTGTATCAATTAAGATGTTACTTGGCACAAGGCTGAGAGCATCAGACCCGCTTGGCTGTCAGGTAGCGCTGCRGTGGCGACGCGGCAGGAAAACACCCAGCCACGGGCAAGAATCTCCCCTGTTTATTGTTTTAACCCAATCGAGGTGAATTTGAAATGCAGTTTCTGAAGGCATCATTGCAATTAGCTCTCTTAATTAGCTCTCTTACGTGTTCCCCACGTAATATATGTAGTTCCCTGCACATCACCACATAATTGGATTTCTGTTAATTTGCTGGTTTCGCAAATCTTCTTCCTAAATCTGCAGCTGTAACCAGCACAGCAGCAAAGGTCGTTGCCGAGTCCCCCACACATTGCATGTGTGTTCTAGGGGACAGAAGTGTTTCTTGGACACCATCACCTTCCTCACGTGCTGTGAGGTTTTCGGGAGACAGGATTCRAGGTGGCTGTGGTAGCCTTGGTGCAATGGGCACACGCCCTTCTTTTCATTAAGATCTAGTATCTGAATCAAGGGTCTTCTGAGAATTTTAGTTGATTTGCATTTTTGAGAGCTATTCTGTTTTCCAGAAAGGTGTAGGTTTAATTTTTTTTTTTTCCAGAAAACTGTGATTTTTATTGCCACAAGAACCCCTCCAAGCTGGGGAGAAGTGGTTGCTTAATTCTCCTGGTTTGTCGAGCCTGCATCTGAATRTTGGAAGAATAGGAAGTCCTCTGGCAGTTGGAGTGCCAGCCCAGCTGGCCTGACGCTCACCCTGGTGGGGCTGGAAGCTGCCACCAGTGCAGATCCCCACCCCATTTATCTTCTGGGGCTCCTGGAGGGTGGGCAGGGCCCCTTGCGCATGCCAGGCTTGTGCAGGGGCACGTTTGAACTTGGCTCAGCTCCTTTTTGGCCACCCTGTGACAAATGAAGCTGCTGGTGGGTGACTGGCTGCACGGGGAGCCGGTGCATGGAGCGGGATGCAGCGCACGGAGGTTCCTGGCTTGGGAAGCTGCGGATAACGGGCGCCACGTTCCATCACCCGTCCTTTCCATGTCCAAGTAAATGCTCTTTGCTCCATGCAGCCATATTAAAGCAAACATTWTAAGAGCCTTTTTATTACAGCTAGACATTGAATGCTTCATAATGCTCTTTTCCTGGAAGCCAAAGATACCATAAAATCTAATGCTTTATGAGAAAATATAGCAAAATAATATAGGGGGATATAACCTCATTTTTCAAATGTCTGACAAGTATCAGTTTTCAATAAACCCTTTTCCTTGAGGAAATACAAATTTATTTTGCATAGTTACCAATCATCAGAGTGCTTGGGCTTGTTGATCTTATGTGTTGTGGTCAAGATCATCGTGGTCGCTTGGGCAGGCTGTGGGGGCAAGAAGGAATCCGTGCTCTGGACTCTTGTTTTGATGCTGCTGGAAGTCCTGATACTCTGGGGGTGTATAAAATTGGAAAGCAGTCATGTGTTGTATTCCTCTTCCTCATAAAATTAACCCAAAAACTTAGAGATTTTTCCTTTTATGCCTATAAAGCCTTTGATCATCGGGGAGAACTCAGGGTGTGCATCATGGTTGGAAAAAGACCAGTAATGACAATAGTACCAGATAGTGACAGGTAACTCTAAGTGATGAAGAATTGATCTTCCAAGCTTAGTTAGAACTAGATCTAATCTTTTCTATTTCAATTGACCTTTATTTAAAATAGAATTGTGCAAAGTGGCAAGTTGTGTGTGTGCCTGCAAAAGCCATTGCTTTTATCACTCTTCCTGAAACTCAACCAGTCAAATTTTGATTTGAGTAGTTCTCCTTTTCACCTGCTTTATTTGCTCACTCTTCTTYGGTTCATAGTGAGATATTTGGGCTTCCACATCTCTTCAGGGAGGTTGCTTGGAAAATAATTCCGTGGCAAATTTGTCAAGTCTGAAGTGCTGGTGCTCATTTGTAATTCTAAACCAAATTCCAGTACTTAAGAGCTTAAAATAGTATCTGCCAAATCTTCCTTGTGTACTTTTAGAGCTTGTTAAAAGCTCAAAGCAAATCCAGTGAAGCGCAGAGCTATGCAAAATATTTTAAAAAGGAAGACATGCAGCATGGCTCTAAAGCATGTGCATCGATTCTGGTATTTTTGTGTTATATACATAATGTTGTTATATACATATTAGCACTAGACAGTGATACAAAATGCCATCTGTATACGAGAGTGCAAAAAGCCARTTTGCCATTCCCAAGCCCCCTACAGTAGTCTCTCCCTATAGTGATCTTTAAGTGATGCATAACATTTTGTTCCACAGAATTCTTCGTTTTTGCCATGGCTGAGAGATAAAATAAGAGGGATTCCAGCTGCACGGGACCGTTTGCAGAGGGGCAGGAGCCTGGGGCTGGAAGAGGCTGCCCAGGGAGCCCGCGCYGCCTCCGCGCGGGGAGGTTCAAGGCCAGTCTCAAGGAAGCCCTGAGCAACCAGTCCCAGGTTCTAAACTCACATAAAATGCCCTGCAGGAGCTTTGCTCGGGATTCCTTGGTCCCTCTAGCCCAGGACAGCCCTGCTTAACAGCTTTATTACTTTCAAGCTGTTCGYCTCAAGCTTTTTTTTCCCTTGGATTTCTGCATTTAGACTGCCGTTGCGCTGAGATTGCTAGACTCAATAGGTGCAGCTAAAGCGAGGGAGCAGCGTCTGCCAGGCGCAGAAATGCAATTACAGCCTGGTCCTAATGAAAGGCCGCGGCCGCCTTGCCCGTGTCCCTGGGCTCGGACGTCAGCGCGGAGCTGAGCGGCCGCCCTGACGCCAGCGCCGAGCCGGGCTCGCGCGRCGGCCGCTCCTGCTCCTCCCGGCACTAAAACAGGCGCTGGGAGCGCAGGAGGTTGCGCCCRGTGCGCGTGGGTTGTGACGTGGTTGTGTGAACCCAGCTGTGACCTTATCTGCAGCCCCAAGCTGGGCGCCGTTGGAGTAACGGGGTTGCGGGTGCTGTGACGACGCCTGCTTGTAGCTCACCAGCAGCACCATGAGGGTCACAGGGTTGTCGTGCACATGTCATTCAACGGGACTTGCAAGTGTTTGGGTGAGGAATGAGGCCTTTAAAAACCCTCCGAACTCAGACTCCCAGGCTGTGCTCGGTGCTTCCTTTTTGGCTCCTTATTCAGCTCATGAGTTTTCTGTTCTGATTTCGTTGGAAGAAATTTGTCAGCACCGTGCTCCTCCTGCAGTTTCCTGCACATGGAGGGGCACTTGAAGCTGGTTCAAGGGAGCGAGGCAGGGAGTTCACACAGAGGGTTACCAGCTGGAGCGGACAGACGCTCCGGTGGTCAGGCATCACGATAGGAAATGTGCATTTGAGGAGCTGCCCAGACATTTGGACACCGTGAGGGGCAGCCAGATTGCTCCCTGTCCTCCGGATCCTTCCAAGATGCTCCTGGGCTCTCATATAGTTGTTTTGCCAATAGGCTGCTGCTAGACGGGGCTCAGCGCTGCTGCTCCGTGTCCCAAGGACGAGGTCTTTTTCAGGGCTTCCCCTATTAATCCTTGTGCTAAAGCAAAGCACAGCTCTAGATTCCTTACAAATCCCATGAGAAGATGCCAAAAAGAACGTGGAATTTGTTAACTTGTAAGAATTATAAACCMTAAGGAATGGTTTCTTCCAACTGAGTCGTTTCTCTGCTCTCCTATAAGGCCCTTGAATGTAAGTGAAGACTTTGGCCAGAGGCTATTGCTGTCCAATTAAAGTAATACATATTTGAGTTTTGCTTTTACCCATGCAAACAACTTCAGTTCCCTCTTCCTTGCCAGTCTCCCGTGTGTTTTACACCCGTGTGTTTTTCCGTTTTCCCAGAGCACACTGGATGTGCTGTTGGGCTTTTTAATCCTCCTTGTGCTGTTGTCCCCATCATAAGGCCAGGCGGATGGAAAGGACGGTGTCATTGTCCCTGCGTGACTGGGCTGGCTCATGTCCCTGCGATGATTCCCGGTCCATCCTGCAGCGCCAGGCTGGCCAGGCTGCCCCTGCAGTGCTCACCCTGTGCTGCTCTGTGCTGAGGGTTTGATTGCCTGGCTTCACCGAGCTGAACACACCACCTGTGTCAAGAGGAAAAGCCATCACAACGTCCCCACTTGATCTGAAAAAAAGGGGGGGRAAAAAAAGCAATTTTCCCATTCATTTTCTTTTTGGAGTTCAAAATAWTATTTACATGTTAATCACTTGAAACTGTGCTTGGGCATATAATTCAATTATGGAGCCATGTTAATTATGCAGATGGTGCTTAGGAGCATCCGATATAATTGTGGAGCTGGTCCAGCAGTGCAGGCTCCTTCAGAGGGCTTAGCGGAAGCACGTGAGGATCTCAGTGTGTGGCCAAAGTCACCCCCTTGGGAAGCAGCATTGGGAGAGCGATTGGGCTGCGCTTGGCTTCGTGGCCTTGACATGTCCATGGGGATGGGAAGGGAGGCTCGGCTTCGTGATCCACCATCTCTCTAGGTATCACATGCTCTTATTGCAGCTTGAGTTTTGATCCACCCAAGGAAGGCTGCACCACAGCTGGAAGCTCAGTGTGAATCCCTCTCCATTGAGCTGGCAACAAAAAAGGGAAAATTAGTGGAAATAACTTTCACTCTAATTTGGCACAAAAGAAACACCACGYAGGGCTTAGTAAAATAGATCTTGGTAACTGAAAGGCTAATGTCACTTCTTTCAGCGTGAGCCCAACGAGAATGAACCTTTGGTCTCTTYTAGAACATAGTTCAGGGTTTAAGCAAGCTCAGCATTTCCCATTGCTACAAAAGGCATCTTTTTCATCTGCCTTTGTGTTAGGTTAGATCAATTCTCATCACTTTTAACTATATGCAAGGTCAACCTTRTAGACCTAATTAGTAATTACCTGCCATTAGTGGGGCTGTGACAGCTGAGAAGGATTTAACGAAGACCTGGAATTTCCATCCAGTGCAGTATCCCRAGTGGCTATTCTGATAGAGCCAAGAGGTTTGAAGGGGATATAAACATTAGGGCTCCTGGCCAAAGCTCATCCTCTAACTTTCAATGAGCAGGAAGAAAACTTGGTAGAGGATGGGTTATTCTGCTTTCTCGCAGCTTCTCATTAAATTTTGTTTTATCTCACTGATTTCTGATCAGAAACACCATATTAAATTATCTCCTGGTCCACCCAGTATGGCCATATTTGTATAACTTTGAGTTCAGTTACCGTCTGTCCTCTTTAGATTTAGGTATTRCAGAAGTGTGTTCCATAGAGGCAGGATAGGTGCTGTTCCCATTACCCGAGCGCCTGTTTCTCACCGTGCGCCTGCGTGTCCGAGTCTCCTTCCWGCGTGCTGCAGCAGAGGGGCCTGTGCATCTGTGCCCATGCACAGGGGCGTCTCCATGGTTTGTATTTTAACCCCTACAGAAGTGTCACTGATGATACCACCATGGGTAGAAATGGAATAGAAGCAGTCATGCAAAATTGGTGCCAGGAAAACTTGCCGCTGTGCAAATTCCCTTTCCCTACCCAGTGGGTTTATTCGTGTTTTGTGGAAACAGATGARAGAAGGAATTCAGATCCCACACGCTCACTGTGGTCCCGGCGAGCTTGGACCAAGCACCTGCRGCAGTTGGTGTCCAGGCCCACGCTGAGCGTTTGCTCAACCCCAGCTCACCTGTGCTCTGTGGAGAAGATAAGACCCAGGCTTGAATGAGAAATGTATAATGCATGAGCACCAGGAGAAGGGATATTGCCTTGGCTTGGACTTAGGGAGGGCTATAGAGGCAAGTACTAAAAGATGACATTGCTGTCGGAGCTAAATCTCACTGTATGATGCATTGGAGCAATTGCTCCTACATCGTAATGTGAAAATCACCCAGTAACTTCTGGTGGAGTCAGCAGAAGTGTGGATTAGGTGCCACATAATTACCAGCCACAAAAATATAAATTACAGCAGGGTCATACCAGTGCAGTTTATGATTCTGTATAATGAAAAAAAAAAAAAAAAAAAAAAAGCTTATTTGTCCATCACTACCTTCTATGGGACCTTCTCTTTTAAACTGCTTTTTCCATGGTGTGTCAACAAATCCAAGTGAACGAGTAGTGATTTTCTGGGGGCTAGCGAGGCAAACGCTCTTGCAACCTTCTCTTGTTTCCTGTTTAAGATCCTGTATTGGCTTGCAAAGGAGCAGAGAATCCCTTCTCCTTTCTAAGGCTAAAAGCATTTGCTTCTGATTTATTCCTGAGGCACCGTACAGAGGACCCGACGAGCCCCACTGTTGCAGTATGAAGCCTTTCTCTCGTTGCAGGTTGTCTCCTACCAGTTTTCCTTCCAAGTGGTGTATTGCACATATGTAGATGACAATGAAAATCAGTGCGTGCTCCTGTGTGATGGTCTCTAAGAGAGCTCCCGGTTGCTGTTAGGACCATATGTATTTGGCACTGCTGATAGGATTCTGGCTAGGCGATATAGGAGAACTTGCAGTAGTACCGTCCGAGATTTTATGACTGAACTGATTAAATTCTACTGACTGGTCTACTGACTGGTAGATGTGCAGAATAAAGGAAAATGATGCCCAAATGCTGTTTGTGCTGCTCTTCAAAGCTGTTCACAATTCTGGCATAACTGGCATGATGTAGGTTCATGGAATTGCAGGATGAGTGAGATTAGAAGGGGCGTCTCGAGCTCTTGCTCAAAGCAGGGCCAGCAGTGACGGCTGACCAGGTTGCTCGGGGGCTTTATCCAGCCCGGGCTTGAAACCCTTGAAGGATGGAGACTGCCCAAGCCTTTTGGGCAGCCCGTACCACTGCTTGTGACCTTACCTTTCAGGAGGTTTAGTCCAGATCCTTGCTGTTTCCAGAATCACATTTTCTGTCCTTCCCTGGTAAAGTTACCACTGCATGCTTGGCATAATATATGAAACTTCAGAAACATCATTTAGATTTAAGAAAACTGCTAGTAGAGGAAGATGAAAGAAGATTCTCGTTATGGAGTGGGTGGGTGGGTGGGTGGATGGATGGATGGATGGAGTAGCGAGGCAGGCAGTGTTCACCATCCCTATGTAGATTCAACTTCCGTTGGCAGAATATATTGTCTGACGTCTTCTTTAAACATATATGTGGAATTTGGATGAAATCTGGTGAGTTGTACATAAAAAAGTAATGTATTTTAAGCTAGATAGCACTGTTACGTGTCTGCATATTCCTCTGGGTATGAAAGTACTGATGTCGACTGTGGTATTCGCATTTTTCTAACGTAGMAGGCAAATGAATGCCTTCAAATATGGGGTGGCTTTGGTTGTCTGGGTTGAGATCTTTTTGGATTCAACCCCAAAGTTCAGTCTGTCTCTATTTGATTATTGCAAGATGACTGCATTATAAACCTTTCCTCTGTTTTCAGGCTTCTCAATGCCAATAAGATCAACTGCCTGAGGGTAAACACGTTCCAAGGTCTGCATAATCTCAAACTGCTATCTCTTTATGACAACAAACTGCAGACCATCAGCAAGGGGCTCTTTGCACCTCTCCGATCGATCCAGACGCTGTGAGTATGCAGACATATCCCAYACGACAGCTCTCCCTTTTTTCCCCAAAGATGCTGCCTGTCTTTGCAGAGGATTTGCCTCTGACATGAAGACAGTTTGGAAGGGACCTCAAGGCGGTGGCCCCTCCTTTTCTGCAGAAATAAAAGGAGCAAGGAAAAGAGAAGAATTGAATAAATTCAGTGTAGCCACATATTGCTRCATTCTGCCCCTAGAAATACAGTTGTCATAAATGTATTAAGCTCCCCTAATAATTCATTTAGGTTGTTCATTAGGAAGATAATACATGAGTTCGGCTCTGTGCAATAAATGAAGAGCAGACTGGTTAAAACACTGCCTAATGGTTCTTAATGAGCTGGTGAGTCAGTCTCCCTCCTCTCCGGGGCTGAGTCCTGCTCTGCAGTTCCTGACTTCTGGAACTACGTGTCAGCTGCCATTCCACGTAGGGGAAATGATGCATTACATTGTTTGATCCAGGAAGAAAATCCACAAAACGTTTTCTGAGAGTCCTTGAATTCAAGGCATTAGTACTAGGAGGAGAGGGATCAGAAACGAAATTGGAAGCAAAAGTATAGAAATGACTTGATATTTCATGGACTAAGGTTTTATCCTAAAACTGTAGGAAGAYAATAAGGTGATAGTAATCTTTCAGGCAGCAGTTGGCAGCCTGATATGAAGAAAACCAAGAAACAGTCCCTTCCTAGCATATTTTGTGCATGTATTTTGATGTATTTGAGCATCTTTATAAACCTCCTTGCATGTATGTAGCGAATATATATAAATATATATAATAATAATAATATATATAAATATATATCTTAAGTGACAGTTCTTAAATGTAAAAAAAGGGAGAGAAGTTTTCTCCAGGTGAGAAAAAAATAGGTGAATAGTAAGAGAACAGAGCTCTCCTGAGGATATCGCTTTATAGGATAGACACCTCTGCCCAGAATCAAATTGAAACATGTGTCCTTTTCCAGCGTTCCCAGTTAATGTAGGGCCCTGAAGCTGCAGGGCTGAGTGCGAGTGCACTTAGCAGAGATCACAATCAGCCCCTGAAGGAGGCCTGCTGCAGTGCTCAGCGCTGTCAAACACGAGTCATAGCAGCAGCCGGGAAAGGCTGCTTTACTCTAAAACACTCTGCAGGACTTTACTGATAAAGTCTACCTCTATCCAATTGAAAACTTTGCTTTTCCAGTTTGTGGGTGTATGTCCTGCAAATGCTGGGGACTGGATAGGGTCCAGCTCTACTTTGCATTAACTGTTTACTCTGAAAAGTCTAAAAAATCTGATCCAGCAGGAAATAACTGTATGGCGAATTCTGCTAGGCACGATGAATATAGACAAACATAAATTTCCCTCTGGAGGAGAGACCTCTGCATCGTTTCTGATACCTTTCTGGCACTTATCCCCAGTGTGGTCCTTGGAAGGCGAACGTGCCAGTAAAATGTCTTTTAAAGCAGGCTACACAAGGATCCCTCCATCAGGTGCCGTTTCCTCACAGAGCCCCATACCTCGGCAGACAACAGCCGGCTGTGCAGCCAGGAGCTCCGTGTCCTTTCAAGCAGGCTTTGCTGCATTAATTTCTGCCTCCTCCCCGAGCTCCTTAACGAGCTGCGCYGCGCGGCAGCTCGCAGGGCGCTCCGTTCACGGACAGCCCCGCGCCGCTTCCGCCAGGCCCAGCCTCTCGCCCGCTCATCCCATTCCCTGACCCTTCAGCTTCGCCTTTGTGATGGAGCCCAGTGTCACAGGTCRCTTCTGATTAACCACCCCATCCTTCCCGCAGCCATTTAGCTCAGAATCCATTTGTGTGCGACTGCCATTTGAAGTGGCTGGCTGATTACCTGCAGGATAATCCGATAGAAACCAGCGGCGCTCGATGCAGCAGCCCGCGTCGCCTTGCCAACAAACGCATCAGCCAGATCAAGAGCAAGAAGTTCCGCTGCTCAGGTAATTCATTTATCCCGGCTGTACTGCACTCGCAAGGCAGAAAGCAGCAGCTCCAGAGGGCCCGCTAATCGAATCTGCGGGACAGTGTTTGCTATAATGGATATTACGGAGCATCTTTTCAAATTACATTTGGAAAATTGAGTTAGTTCCCCCGAAAACTAATTACTGTATGGATTTAAAAAAAAAAAAAAAATAAAAAAAAGGAGGCAGTCTGTCTTCTGCGTCTGAAAGAAATAAAAACAAAGAAAAGGGAGACGCTTGTGACATTTAATTTTGAAAGGATTGCTAGCTTATGAAATGTCTAAGGAAAACAGTGAAGATGTCTATGAATCCGTGTGGCAAATGTCGTATTTTGGAGGGGTGGACGCTGAGCAGATCTTCATGCAATTTGTGTTCTGGCAGAGCCTTTCTTGGCCTGGGTGGGAGCTGAGCTGCAGCAAGGTCTGGGACCCATAAGGCTGCAGATGCTCTGGGCTGGACATTTGCACAGGGCGTTTTGGACCAAGGGCATGGGTCAGGCTGGTGACGGGGAGATGAAGGGGGCTCCTATATGTGTCCTATTTTTGTTCTCCATAACTACTGTGTATTAATTCATGTAAAACTCCTGTTGGAGTTAGTGCATTTTTCACCTTCAGCAAGTTTTGCATCATTGCTTGTATTACAGTTCAGTGAGAAGACTGTGTGTGGCAAGCCTGATGGAAACATTACCTGAAAATAACGTGCAAAGTAGCATAACCACCTCTTTCTGAACCCTAACCCTTTATTTATGGTCTAGCTTTCCATAAAAGGACTTTTATGGCCTTATTCAGCACAACTGAGCAGGCTGTTTCTTCTTGTGTTCTTTCTATCGGTTGCGTTTCACATAACTGCATTTCAGGTACGCTGTCAAGACAAGCTGGTTTCAGTGGGAAAATCTATTAGTGTGTATTGAGAAGAAAAATGACTGTTATTGATGGAGTATCTTGCAGTGTTTTCTATAGAAATTGCTGTGATTTGGGCTCTTCCCCTGTGGAAAAAAGACCGTGATTAATTATGTTGGTGGTGGGAGAAGGCTGATGACACTAGATGGGGATGCAGCGCGGCGCTGAATGGCAGCAGCCCAAAACAAGCCCTCTGCAAGCAAGGTGCTGAGCTCAACCCTCTCTTTAGGAGGAGAATAAAATAAGGAGAACTTCATTTGCAGGCAGGTCTTGGGCGTACTCGTTCAAGTCCTCAATCGTTTGTGTCTCGAGCCACCGAATTTCTATGCAAAAGTGAAATTATGACACACTTTTATCTAGGTTTTTGCATTGTGTCCGTTATAGTAACAAGATAATTAGTGGGTAATATTCATATTTAAAGCAAGTTGAAATGAAAACGCATGAATATAATTTAGATAAGTCAGTGCAGTGCAGAAGCAGATCAGTATAAATCTGTTCGCTGGTGTTATTTCTCCTGCTTTTATTAATAGGTTGGAGAAGTCAATGTGTGATGTGTGTGTATGTGTTCYTCGAACAGGCTATGGGCTCTTGAACAAGACAAACACCATTTATGAAAGGTCATAGCAGAAAGGGCGGCAGTGCTGAASGCTGTACCTGGTGATGTGGAGAATAGTATTTTGTGGGAGTTCTTACTTGGGGGGGCCTTTCCTTAAGGCTTTAGGCTGTTTCTTCCTTGCTCTCCAGTTCTAGCAGTGTRTCACAACCACATGGAAAAGGCATAAACCTGGCTTAAGAAGGCGGGGGACAAGGATTGTGCAGCCTCAGAATGAAGATTTCAGCTGGATGAAAGCTAATTCTGCTCGAAAGCTCAATGGAGAAGTTATCCTTGCCCATACAATCCCCAGAAGCCGGTGGGACACCAGGAGTTTGGAGCATCGACAGCTCTCATGAAATGGGCAACTTCTAATGGCACAGGAGAAGCTCAATTTGTAAATCAGTGCAGAGAGCAGACAGCCTTGGCTGTCCCTGGGATCAAATTGTCCCTTGGAATCCTGGCTGTTTCAGACTTGGCTCTTAGCAGGAATTTTCCATGTTTTCGTTTGGAGGGATCCRTTTCATCCCAGGATGTAACAGAGCAGATCGCTGGGCAGAGAAGCCCAGGGCTGCAAGTCTTGGTCACTCAGAGTGAGACTCCTCATCAGTGCTTTGCATTGCCCAGGGACAGGGCAAAGCTACGCAGTGCAGTGAAATACATCTAGAAAACTGCTTTTTTCTCATATTGTTTCCCTCAGTTTTTAACCGCAGCTCCCCATCATCCCTTTGGAGCTGGAAGAGCGTTCCTTCTTTTTCAGATTCCTCAAGGCACTTTTCTCAGTGCCTGTTTCCTCTCTGAACCCAATGACTCAGACTTTTCCTGGGGGTGGTGAAGCAACATCTGCAAAGGTTATGAGTTGTCATAGGACAGGGATTCTGTGCAACTGGAAGATAATGTACATTATTCTTTGTGGAAGGAGAATTGGAAGCATTATACCATGAAATGAAGGAACAGCAGGGGAACAGGCAAGGTTTTGCCTGCAGCTATGAGACAGGCGAGGCTGCTGGTTGTAACGTCTAGTAAGTTTAAGCCTCAGATCGCAGTGGACACTAATTTCTTGTGGGATTTTGTCTTCCATTTAATGTGATGAACCAAAAGAATAATAAACTATCTTCGTGTTCAGCCCTTCCCCCAAATGTTGAATCTGAGACTAGATTTCTTGAAAGAGAAAGCAGGGGAATGGGACTAATCCTCTCTTCTGTTTACAAAATGAGAATATTGCCTTTTTCAGTAGCAACAGCAAAATGCTGCCGTTTTACCTGCAGTAAAAGGTCTGCCTGCCATAACTCCACACACCGTTTCTGACAGTGATCAAAGCCTATGAGTAGCTGTGAGTATCACATCACTGAAGCCCTTTCTAGCTCTTAGAAAGAAGAATTAGGTTCGTATTTGAAGCCCTAAGAATTAAGCCTGGCTTACTGCTTCCTCTTGCATTGGAGCATACATTTGATCTAATAATTGATTGAATTAGCTACTTCAGTTCCAGAGAGGGCTGCGAGTAACAGGAGGAGGACAAGGAAGCACCTGCCTGCGCAATGCCCTCTCTTTGCGACCCTGTCTCTTGTTAAGCCTAACCAAAGCCAGGCTCAGTGACACTCCCGGGAGGTAGCTGCAGACCTGGCATGCCTAGGGCTCCTGTCSTACATCTTGTGTTGCCCCTGTTATGAGCAGAGTGTTGCCAGCACCGCTCAGACATCTCCAAAATACGGTAGGAAGAAGTTAGTTCTCTGTCTGAAGCGGTTCCTCGTGGTGGGTTAGGGTCTGGAGGGGAAGGGAGGAAATCACGTTGCCTTTGCACATGTTGAATTGGAGCTGAAGCGGAGCTGAAGCAGAGCAGCACTCACCAGAAATGCCAAGTGGAGCAGCACTCACCAGAAATGCCAGCTCTGGTCTTGAGCAGGATGAAGAAGATCATGGGGGAGACGTCGGCGTGAAGAGAGCTGGGCAGCTCAAGGCAACGCAGGAACGTTGGCGCCTGCAGTGGGACATGAAATGTTGGTCTGAGGCTGAGCCCGTCTCCTGCAGGTGCTACAGGCTGACCAGGTGGATTAAACAGGGGCCCATGTGCAAATTCCTAGCAAACCTCAGACAAAACATCTCTCTGATTCCAGAGCAGCATCAACATTGGCACCAAATCCTACAATTTTGTGGGAATAGAGAATATATCTAGAAGAGGGTTTTCTTTTATTCTTTCTTTTTAGTAGAACTGTCAATACTTATGACTATTAATACTCCTTTTTCAATATGTTTTGCAAAATTTATGTAGAATGATCTCTATATACAACCAGTGCTTGAATTTTTTTTTGAAGTGTAATTTTCTGTGCATAAAAGAGCATTGTGCTTCCCTGCTTTTTCTAATCTGCCAAAAAAAAGAAAAAAAAGGAAGAAAAATAAACTGCTCTGTTCCTTCACATTTGTTGCAGTAGTCTGCAACAAGCAGAAAGGAAAGTGCCATGGGAGTACCTCACCTCTCGTGTATTTGGGAGTATAAATCAGGGTTTTGGCAGCCTTCTCTTTATGCACTGGTACCTCTTGTTCGTTGGGGTTGGTGATTAGCGCAGGCAGTTGCCGAGAGCAGTGTTTAATTAGCGCAGCAGAGGAAGAGAGACTTCTTCAAAACAACCTCTAGAGGCTTCTCCGGAAGATGTTGGCAGGGCTTTGGCCAAACTGATTCCTGGTAAGACTGAAAAGAGTTCATTGACATGGAAATGACTGGGTGTATTACAGAGATCCTACTTAATACTAAAATCACTATGTGTTATATAAACCCATTTGGAAGGTAGGAGATATTTCTTTGCTTAATAGAGGTCCTTGGAGGAAATTATTCCAGGAACCAAGGCCAGAAGTGATGAATTGTTGTATTATTGGCAGGAATGCTAGTTAYGTGTTTAATTTCTGATTAAGTGAGGTATGGATACCAGGTTCAGGCATGCTTTGAATGAGTCATGAAAGAAAATTAATAATATGATTTTGTGTCATTTTGCATGAGTCAAGCAAGAAAATTAATAATCCAGCTTTTGTATCAGGGAGAACTCTGACTAGTTTGGCAGCTTTGGGAGAAAAAACTTTATGTTTTTAAGCTTCCCTCAAAGCACTG
Organism: Nothoprocta perdicaria; assembly: GCF_003342845.1. NCBI lineage: Eukaryota > Metazoa > Chordata > Aves > Tinamiformes > Tinamidae > Nothoprocta > Nothoprocta perdicaria. Next base: position 1,307,339 of record NW_020454816.1, read on the forward strand.
CTGCAGTTTATTCCTTAGAGAACATAAAGAGTGGAAATAAGGCAAATTATCCTATTTTTGGTGCAGTAAGCATGCAAACCCAGAGTGTGACGTGACCAAGTTCACTCTGTATTTGGTTCCTGGTGTCCCTGAGTAATTTGCACGTTGTCTTTCTGCAGAATGATGCTGKGTCGTAACAAGGCGCTGCAGTGGAGCCCCTTGCTCTGCTGCCTGGCACCTCTGCTCAAGTTCTTGCTCTGTGTGCAGGCTGTGAATAACCTGCCTGACACTGGCTTGGTTCTTTATACAAACCCCGACTAAGGGGTTTATTTAAGGGCCTTAATTTAAGGTGCCAGCTTTGACCTTCACTGAAGTCCCACGAAACATTCTGGTTAGCTCATAGGAGAGGCGACTTCCTCCCTYGATGGCTTTGCCCTTGAGTGCATTGGGAATGTGGCTTCCAGAAGTGCACTCGAGTGCACTGGGAATGTGACCTCCAGAATTGCACCCTCCCAGCCTGGCTCTGCAGTTACCAAAGCCAATGGGAGCTCTATTTGGGTGGGAGCTCTCCGGGCAGACCYGAATGCCCTACTTGGTACACCAGGGATGCAGGAATGAGGAAGGAGGAGTAAAGCTACGTGAGGTCACCTGGGCTGCAGGGAACAGGGAGTGCTTCCATCAGCAAATGATGAGCGAGACCCTGCAAGTATTTGCAAACAATAATGAAATAGTCCTGTTTACCTTATGTATGGCTTTAGTAACGTGTGTTTTCTAGGGTGTTTTAAAGTGCAGTTAAGAAAAGAGAAAAAGAGTTGGTAATTATGGACCATCAGCGTGAGTGCCACCAGCATGATCGACTGGTGGGACAGAAGGTGGGACAGAAGGTGGGACTTCATGGGGAGCGTTGATGGCCAAATGTGGCCATTGGCTTCTCACCACTATTCTTGTAGTATTTTAAGATTGGCTTTTAAATGATGGGGGGAAACCAAGCAGCATTTGTACAGAAAGGGGACGCCGGGAGGGCATGGGCAGCGAGTGAAGAGCAGCRTCACGCAGGCGCTGGGTGTGCGCCGAGGCAGCGCGTGCTCCAAGGAGGAGCCCTGGGGTAGCTTGTCCCTCACGTAGCTCTGTCCTGGCCGCCACGCGGGCTCTGTCCCTGTCCACTAACCCAGTCGTGCTCCAGGGAGCTCCCGCGGCCGCCCGGCACCTCTTTGCATGGGTGGAATGGAGAGCAGCTCTCGGGGGACCCTTCGGCTTGTGCTTCTCCGGGCTGCTTCCTCTCAACGCTCCTCTCTCTCTGGCGCTGCCTAACTCTGACTCTGGCTCTCCGTGGGGTTTTCCTTTGTGCTTGATCTAACCATGTGGTAGAACGATACGAATGGAACATGGTTCTGTCAAGCACCATGGAAGGCTGCATACTGCCTGCCGCATGGCATGCTCCGATACTTCTGCTCTTCTCACAGCCGTCGAAAGGTGAGAAATTCCCCGTTTCTTGCAGGAAGAGTGGAAAAGCGGCACGTGTGGCTTAGCCGGACCCACGGACGCCGGGGGAAGCCCCGGGACTAGTGGTGTTCGGAAGAGGCTTCCCCCGAGGCTTGCATGCAGAATAACCCCTTCCCAGGAATTACTCTGTTGAATTTTTATGAGTTAATTGGACAAGTTAGACAACCCATTGAGCAGTTTAATTCCAGCCAAACCTCCAGAGCTGGAAAGTCAGTTTTGTGGAGCCACGTTAGTAAGCAGTAACCCAAATCCCCGTGTTTCAAGATGACCCTGCGGGTCAGGGCACCCTTTGGGTGCAGTTCAGTGTGAGGAGGTGCTTGCTGCTGAGCCTGGCCTAGGGCCTGAGCTCCTCAGCCTTACCGTGCTGCCGTAGGAGCGCAGGGCACCCGCGGAGCCCCTCGCAGGCTGCTTCTTACAGGGGCTGCTGCCCCTCCGTGTGGCCTTGTGGCCAATGTGTTGTGAAGCCATCAGGAGCACATCTGCGACTGCCAACTTTCCCTCTTGCTGTTGGTTAGATTTAATGCTACTGGGGTGAAGTTGTGACCAACAATGTACCTGTTTTTTGCCTGAAAACCGATGAGAATTTTGATCTAGTGGCTGCAGAGCAAATGTCTGGATTTCTTTTTCCTTCTTTTTTTGGCAACTGCCCTTTGGACAAAGTGTTTTCTTCCATTATCTTATTTTGGGTGCCAAATCTGAGACAACTGGATCCAAGTTTTCTAACAGGAGTGCACCAAAAGCCAGCACTGAAGACTCTGACAAGATAACCTGTTCTTTTTCCCAGTAGCACACGTGGTGTAGCTCTCCTTTGGAGTCCTTCGGGAATTACCAAGTGTTACAAACTGAAACCAGGTTTGCTCAGCAACGCTTTAAAAGAAAAATAAGGGAAAAAGTATTTGCACTGTTACTCAATTTCTCTATATAAGTATTAGAAAGATAACTCATTTTTTTCAGTGTGTGGGAATGTCGGGTTTCTTTATCTCAATATACTGTTTTTCAGTGTGGTGGGTGTGTTTGCTCTGCAATACTGAAGTATTAGAGTACCCTGGTACCTGAGAGTGTTGTTGCATAAGCTCTGAAGTGAAAATGTTACTCCTGTCATTGGTAACTGGGATAAATTGGTTGGCCTCCCTGTGGCCAATGTGGTGGGGACAGGAACAAGGTCCTCACCCCGAATCGGGCTGCACAGTTGCCTGGATGAAATTCCTCTGTATTTGCTCTGCCAAAAGGCTGGAAGCAAAACCAAGGCCCATTTTCACCCTCTAATTTTATACACCTGTCTTTCTTCTCCACAGATCATTCCCCTCCTGTCCCTTTTCCATGAGAAGATGAACGTTGTATCTAGAAGCAGACTAAAAATCATATTTAATGAAATTTTACCCTATGTAACTTCCTGACATTTGGATTTATAGTTTCAAGGAGCATTTTGACAATGAGAAATAGAGGGGTTAGCTTCTGGATTTCCACATCCCTTGCTGAGCACCGAGAAATTGTAATCATTTTTTCAAGGTGTACTGTAATTAGAATACTTTTAATGAATTCTGGCCCTAATAGCTATTCCGCATATGTTTTGCACTATTTCCAGGAATTATCCTCAACCAAAACTACATTTGGGAAATGTAAGAAAGAATAGCTGGATGTTCTTGTAATCAAGCTGGGCTGTGTTCATCTCTCGACATTTCAACCTGACTGCCAAGACTTGGGTTTTAGGACTGAGAATCAGGTGGCTCTGTTAAAAGGATGGACATATGGGGAAACACTTAGTATGTATTTTATAAATGCCCACTGGTCCTTATGTTTTAAAGGATTCCAGACTTAGGAATATGCCTTGAAGTACAAAGGCTTTTGATTGGAGTTTCAAGTGGTCCTGCAGTCTGTGTCGGCTGCTGTCAAGCAGAAAAGCAACCCCTAGATCTCCCTTTAGCAGTTTAATTTACAAGGAGCCTGATAACCTGCGAAGTGCTTAGCGCCACAGAGCAGCAGGGCACAGAGCTGAGCATCATCTGTTTCCCATAGCGGAGTTTAGGATTACAAAATTAAACCCGAGTGTATCTTTGGAATCGAAATGCTGGCTGGCCTGCAGGAACGCCTGCTTTCGCTGCATCGCCCTGTGGGGCTGATACGTAACGTGAATTAAAACAGTGATGGCTTTAGGTGACTCCTCTTTTTCTTATGGAAAACGGCGTGTGGCCATAAAACGAGCAGTGGTATCGTTATCAATCAGGGAAGAAGCAGCAGCCTGTGAATGTCATCAATTCTGTCAAAACAAAACGCAGCTCACGTTTAGGCTTTTATTGATTTTTCAGGTTCTTTTAAACCTGAACCTGCTCAGATCGTGCCTGGGAAAGCCTGGCCTGTTTGAGTTAGCGCTTTCAGCCAAGGGTTTTTGACTCTGATGACTACCTTTTACAATGGCAATTGACTTTCAAGGCTCTGGAAAAGTTTAAAAACACTTGGTGGTGGTTGTGCTCCCCGGGCATCACCTGCCTTTCCAAGACGACTCCGGTGATCCCACTATGAAATACGAAGTGAGCAGGCAGGTATTGCATGGCTGGGCYTTGGCAACACTTGGATTACCTACAATTTTATTATTGCTCCTGGTTCCTGGAAGCACAGAGATCAAATTTCCTACCTCCTATTATTAAAAGAAAGAGGAAAAAAAAAAAAGAAATAAAAAACAAGCCTGAAAAGGACAGATTAGTTCTCTGAGCATAATTGGAAATGCATTTCATTAGAATGGGTCAGGAACCTAGTCAAAAAGGTCTGGCAATCGCAGTGTAATGGCACGTTAGGGATTGCTTCTCACTAACTCCGCTCTACCCAGTCCTTAATTAAAATGAAAATGATTTAAGCCGCTACTRCTTTACGCTGCTGTTTGTTTAGCGTAGTTAATAAAGGTATCGAAGTGTCAAAAAACGGGCAAGCTCCTCTCATACAAGGCTGCTATCAAGAATAACTGTACGTGCTGTCGTCTTAAAAGCTTGGTTCTGAAATGCCTTTCTAAAAACTCCTTTGTTGTTTGAATGCCGCAAGGTGGCTGCTCCTCTCATGAGACCCCTCTTCCTTGTTGCTGCAGTAAGTGCCAAATGGGGAAAAATAAATGCCTTTGGGGGAGCTCCTGGATGCTACCCCAGCAGCTCATTGTATGTGCTTTCAAAACAGGATGATTTAACAGGTAGGCTTCTTAGACAAGGAATTCATCTCCCAGAAGAGGGGTAAAAACAGCACAGATGAGTCCTGGGAGTCTTTTGAAAAAAAAGAGATGAGCACACTAAATTTGTGTGCAGGAGCTGGGAGGTAGCAGGAGAGAATGCCAAGAAGAGATTTTCCAAAAATCTCCGGTTGCTGCGTTTATCAGGAGCTGTTCGCTGGAATGTATTTTTGTTTTTTTGCAGGGTCAGAGGATTACAGGAGCAAATTCACCGGGAAATGCTTCATGGACCTTGTCTGTCCTGAGAAGTGTCGCTGCGAGGGAACAATCGTGGACTGCTCTAACCAAAAACTAACCCGACTGCCCAGTCACCTTCCTGAATACACCACTGACCTGTAAGTGCTGCTTCTCAGCAGGACAGGGTGGCTTTCTAAGACCTCTTAGGTGTTTTTCCTGGTTTGTAAAGGTTACAACCAATTCAAGGCACCTTCCACCCTCATCTCTACGAGACATTTGAGTCCATTACCTTTGCATCTGGCCATTTCTGTTTACGAAATGGATCAACTCTTTTCATCAATATTCCTCACGGGAACTCATTCCGTATTGGCRGTGCCTGCTACTTGGGTGAACTGACTCTCACTGTGACAGTTATCAAGGTTATCAACAGGTTGTCAAGCTACAACTATGAAATTTGTCTGCTTTTTTGAGATTCCTAGGAATTATGAACATGATATGGTTTTAAATAGAGTATGAGAAAAGTTTAGTACTTAGGATTTTGAGAGAATATGATCTGAAGAGATCCACAGTTTTCTTTTTGTGCTACTGTTCTCTTTATAGTGTTAAGGTACTCACTTAAAACTCTCATAAAAATGTTGATCTGAAGTCTAAATAAAATTAAAAAAGAGATTTCCAGAAAGACAGCAAAGTATCTACACAGGATAAAAAAAATGAGCTGTATGTAATGAGAGACAGCATTTTGCATCGCAGACCTGCCAGGGCAGTGATCTTGGCAGTATTTTTGAGGTATTTTTAAACAGTAGCCTTAGATGGGAAAGGACCTGAAACCAGATCTGCTCTGTTTGTGTGTTGAGCCCTGCAGGCAGTGCGTGTCCCCTGGCTTTGCGTGGGTAGGGTTTCACAACCCCTGTCTCGCACGCTGAAAGAAGGCAGCGTTCTGGCACTGTCCTTTGGCATTATGCTCTTAAAGGAATTTTAAGATTTTATTACAGATAGTCTCATATGCTCCCCTTCCTTCAGAGTTCAACTCTTGGACTGTGGGAGTCTGGGAGAGAAGCAGTGTCGTGTTCRACAAAGGTCATAATTCTCTGTGGGGCTCTCTTGTGTGGCACAGCCGGATATCTAGAGAGATCTAGTCAAGCACTAAATGTCTTTTTCTTTCTTCCTACCAGGCGTTTGAATGACAATGATATTTCTGTTTTGGAAGCTATTGGACTCTTCAAGAAATTGCCCAACCTCAGAAAAATGTAAGTTGGAGTCACTTGCTCGTTAGCTTTATGTTTAATAGAGCACATGCTGCCCTGTACTGCGTGGAAGGAGGAAGGGATGAAGCTTTTCTAGTTTAGTAGCACAGCAGCAGAACTCAGTTTCAATGTGAGTTTAAAGGAACTGATTGAGTCCCTGTTAGGCCCAGTTAAATCAGTGACAGAAGAATATTCTTTGGACTCTTGAAGCTGCTACTAGTGTAGAGCAGAGAATCAAGCAGCTAATGGGAAGATCAATCTTTCTCTGTACATTTAATAAGAGTTGTGTTTTGGAAAGAGGATCAAAATSAGACACCTTGTGATCAGTTTCCTAAAGGGATATTTAGAGTGTTAACCCCATGACTCTATACCACATGAGATATAATGTGTTCTCTACTGTTCCCCTGCAGTAGCTTTTGGTTGCCTTTGCCAGGCTGAGGGTAACTGGGGCTTTCTGGCCTGTGTGGAGGCCCTGGCGTTGTCCATGTGGAGGTTTGAGGCGGTGTGAGGTGTCGGGGCTTGCGGGTGCGAGTCCTGTAGCCCAAACATCTGTGTTTGGGCACACACGGGCCACCACACCCGGGAAGTCATCGTGTCCTGTAGCCTAGAACTTGAGGAATGATCCCTAAGTCGTCGTTACAGTGCACTCGGAAAGGGCTCTTGCCACTGTAGTACCCTGCTGTCCTGGATATATAGGTGCCTAATGGAAAACACATGGTGTATAAGAGTATATACAAATGGGAAAGCATTTTTCCCCTCAGGCCTTAMGAACTTAGGTTTTGAAAACCAGTAAGGTGTAATAGCTGGGGTCTTGCCGTGCGTTGGAGCCGAGACCTGCTGTGGGCRGGCGTGGAGCTGTCCTGGCTGCTTCCATGGGCGCTCGGCCGAGGGGCACGCTGGCAGGGCTCCGTGCCCAGTGCGAGCGCAGCAGGAAGCGGCCACGCCGGGTCTCTAAGAGCTGGTTTCCTGAGGAACACAAACATCCCTCTGCTCCATTGCTTGGCAGGAGATGAGACCCCGGCGTGCAGGTGCACTTCATATGGCTGATTTCTGACAGAGACACGTGGCCGGGCCCTGTGCTTTGTAAAACATGGGGTCTGCTCTGGATTTTCAGTGGCAGCCTCCAGTCAGGAAAGCCCTTTAGCTGCCTTCTATAGCTGAGCTCATTTCTTGGCTTCTTCCTGATGTTGTAAGGAACTATCCTGATTGGAATAAAGGAGTCTCCTCAAAAGGTTGCTGCTCCAGGTCGGGCAGGAGCGTTTCAGCCATACCCTCACTCCGTGGCTGCTCCCTGAGAAGCTGCAGGCACCCCTTGGCTCCCTGATTTTCCTTGGCCCATTTGTGGAGGGTCTGGGTTGCCAGAACAAACAACCCCCTCAGCTTTCCTGTACCTGGTTACTCAACAGCATCTTCCTGCTAATTACCAACCTGCTARTTACAAGCAGGACGGGAGTTAGTGCCACTATTAGACATTAAGGAGGAAAAACCCTCCTCGAGCTGCAGTTTTTCAGGTGCATAGGGGACACATTTCTACTGTTGCTTGATGGGCACTGTTGACGTAGCTTTATTTGACGTGGCTTTATTGACGCAGCCGGAGATTTCACACACTTCACGTGCAGAATGAAATTGAATCCCCGATAAAGTTTGCAGAGCAGAAGTCATTTAAAAAACAGCATCTCAAGTTTCTTGAGCAAGTATAAGTAATTTCTGTCCTTGGAAATAGCTATTACCTGCTGTTCTTTCCTCTGCGCATAAATTTTGCCGGAGCAATTGAAGTTGCCGTCAGCTGTCACTTGTTATACAGTAACAGACTTGATTTTATGGCAGAGGAAAAAGAGATTTTTCCATGAAGTTTTGGGAAGGGCTCTACCTTCCAGGCAGCCAGACTGTTCGGAGAAGCTGTGAAACTTTCTCAGCAAATATTTTCCCTCCAGAAGTTTGCAATCACATTGTGTTTTTCTTCCTAAAAATATAATCAAAATCTCCAGACAACCCCCCCGCAGGCTGACAGAGTCTAGGGAAAGCCCCAGTGAGAAGATGCTGATGAAACAGCCCGCCTGCAGGCTGCAAGCTGAGCCYGAGCTGCCAGTGCTGGGCTGGGCTTTAGTGGTTGTGCTCGTGCAGAAGGTGTGTCCATCACGCAGCAAGGAAGAGCAAGAGGAAAGGTTAAAGTAGATCCAGCAGCACCAGACGCAAGCTCTGATTAAGCCTGAATGGAATATGGCTCAGTCTTCCATAGCCRTACCAAAGTTATGAAATCAGCAGAAATAATATTATTATAAATTTCAGCTGTAAACAGGTCAGACTGGGCGGTGAGCTGTGCAGACAGTGTCACCTTGACAGCTTCCTAGATCTGCTCATTTCCCAGTGAGAGCCCACAAGAAGCAAATCCAGGGCTTTCCACATGATTTCTTTGGACCTCTTGYCCAAAATATTAGTCTGGAAATAGGATTAATCTTTATCAGCACAGTAATCAGGGAATGTTTAAGGAAACAAAAGCCATCTTCAGTGTCCAGGTTCCCCTTTGGGTCCTGCCAAGAAGGTTATCTTAAGACATACTCAAGACTCAGGATTTCTTTCCTGCTGCCTTCCTTCATTTCCAGTGTGATTCCCAACAGAGGCTTAGCTTGCCTGGGGGATGGGGCCTTTTTATAATGTGAGTTTGCTGTATTGGACGTTTTCCTGATAGGAAAACATTATTTTCTTTGCCAAGTGCCATGGTCACATTTAAGAGCTTACTTTTATGTTGCAAAAGATGGGCTAGGGCTGTCTGAGTTGCAAAGCAGGCAGAAATTCCACTGGTTTTATTTTTCAAGGTTTTTATCAGCAGTTGACTATTTTTGCTAGTAAATGTAGGCTGCAAAGGATATAATTTTTCAAATCTCCTCTTCTGGTAAATATGTAGAAAGTAGATCAGACCTTAGGGAGGGTAGATTTTTGAAGTCTATACAACAATTTTTGGTGGTATTCTGATAAGAAACACTTCAATTTAGGAAGACAAATAGAAACCCAGGTTGGCAGAACGTCTGCAGGGATCATGAGGATCAGAATCTCCCTGGATTGCAGAGCACTGTCTCCKTTACCTGCTTGCAAGCGTGAAGCTTGTTCTTTTTCTGGCTTACAATTTGTTTTCACCATAGCCTTTAATACTGGATTTTCAGATCATTTCGTTGGAAAATGTGTATAAACAGGCTGTTGTGCAACTGCTGGCGCGTTTCTGCATGATGTTGTTTTGCTGAAACCGTGGGGCTTGCTGGAGCTGCCTGTCTACAGGAGCTCCTGGGCTGCCGTTCAGACTGGTTGGACTGTGCAACTTTGCAATTTATAGCCAGCCTTCCTCCCAGCTCCTCTTCTTTTCCATCTTGAGTATCTGCTCATCTATTACGGCTGCACCCATTTCTTAATATATGTAACTAAATATCCTTTAGACACTAAAAACTAAAATGAGTTCTTAACTGCAAGTGTAGATGAATTTACAAGCTGTGAATCAAAGATCAAACTCTTGGCCTGTTATAATAATTCCTTTTCCCTTCCTATCATGAACATTTGCTTATTGGCTCATTTATTTTTGTGGAAAGATGCATCGTGGGGTGATCTTTACCAGGGAAGAAATCCCTGGGAGTAATTACTTGTACCAAGATTCAAGAGAGATGCTAAGCTCCAAATCTTCCCAGTAGACAGCAGYTGAGCCACAAAATTAAATGCATGTGTCAAAACAGCCTTGTTGGGCTCGCTTTGACACTGAGCATAARCTCTACAAGGGAGTGTTAGCAGAGTGCACAGAACCCCTGGAAAGCACAGCCTGCGTGTACGTGTTTGTGAGCGCTTTGATTTTGGTTTTGGCCCATTGCTGACGTCCTCCTGGTCCTTCTGACCACAGACCACGCAAGAGGTGATGGGTCCRTGCRTGCGGCCACTGTCTGGTAGATATAAATCAGCCTGTTCAAGCTTCCCACAGGAAACATACCTCCAAAAGTYTCTTTTTTTTTTTCCTTTTTAATTAAGTGATGGCTTCTGCAAAGAGCGAGACCCCCACTAATCATCTCTGAGGCCAAGCTGTCCTGCTGCCGTGGCTTCTATCAACTGCATCCCCACAAAATGGTCCGCTCTTCTGAGTGGCACTGAGCTGATGCTTTGTCGTTTGGTTTATATCACCTGGAATTGGATTTTGAAACGATTACTCGTGCTCTGCGTGTAGTGGGATCATTTCTGGAATGAGGTGTCAGTCAGCAGGAGCAATAGCTTCGAGTTTGGTGTCCTCTTTGGACCAGGAGAACATCTTTTACTTTATCTTTTTCAATGTAGACAATAAAGCAAAAATTGCTGTCGTAAACCTAAATAATTAGGATTATTCATTACAATCTATACAGGTCATCATTGTAGATGCTTGAAGGACTGAGTTCCAAGGTTTTGTTCTGTAAACACTTTAAATAATTAAAGTTTATTTTTATACATTTTGTCATTCAGAAGTTTTCTGTTTGMTGGATTTCTCACAGATAGGAAATAGAAGAAAATTCATCTTGCATTTCCTCAGAGCTCCGTTTGACTTTGTAAATTGAGGTTCTGCCGTGCTGATTTATAAGCAAACATCTTGAGACTGGGTGTGCAGAGTAAATATTTGGAAAATGAAGCCACGTGTTGCTGTAGATGTGGTTGAGAATTAAGTGATACTCATCTCRTTTTGAATGCTGGGGTTAGGTTTGAGTGTCTGGGAGTTTGTGACTGCATTGTCATGATTTGTGTCAGATCTCTGCTGCACAGTTTTGCATGGTGCTTCAGTGTTGAGTTTTAAAGCAGTAAAGGTGCTAGTACAGTAAATAAATATGGCTCATTTATCAGTGTCTGGTCTGTATTTCAGTGGTAGTGACCAGTAATTAAGTTACTCTGGCCACATGAGCACCTAGTTGCCAGCAGGGTCCGTAGCTTCCTGCTGGGGATGGGATGGCATGGGGTGGGATCCTGCTGGGATGGGGTCCTGCTGGGATGGGATGTTGTTGAGCCCTGGAAGGCCGGGGGAGAGGCTGCGGTGCCTGTAACGTGTGTCCTGCAGGTGCGTGTGGTCCAGGGCGCTTCAGAGGCGGGAAGGGAGCGGGTGGGAAGTGGGAGTTTGGGCCTCCGAGTGCTGCTCTCCCTGCGTGATGGCTTCAAGGCAGATGCACACTCTCCTTCCGCTGGGATGGTGTCTCTTTGGAGTAAAATCCCTCCCTCACTCTGACCTGTTTCTCCCTCCAGAAATCTGAGCAACAATAAGATCAAGGAGATCCGGGAGGGCGCATTCGATGGGGCCTCAGGAGTGCAGGAGCTGATCCTGACAGAGAATCAACTGGAATCGGTGCACGGGCGCATGTTCAGAGGCCTCACGGGACTGAAGACATTGTAAGTGCAAGGACTCGTTATTCTCTGGTCTTCCCTAACTTGAGCTGGAGTGCTCAAGGTCAGCAGTGCCTGCTAAAAATCCCTGGATTTAGGGTCTGAGACAGGGTCTTGCGTCACTGGCATTGAAGTCTCCCATATATTTAAAGTGCTGAGCAGATTGTAATTTGCTTTTGAAAACTATCACTCTTATATAAACTGATAAGACCTATTTGTTTTCCTTTTAAAATTTATTTTTCTCTTCAAAATGATACTGAGACAAAGTCATGTGAGAACATGGAAAGAGAAGGCGAGGGAGGATCTCAGGGTGGCATCTAATCCATCCCCATCCTGAGGAACAAGCAGGGACTGGGCTTCAGGTGACACAAAGGCTGGTGCCCGATGAGCTGAACCTAAAAAATACCTGCTCTTGCACAGGCTCCCTGCTGCAGAAAGAAAGAACTTGATTATGTGGCTGCACTCAGTAAATAGGCACTCGGATGCCAAAGGCAATTTAAAATCTGCTATTTATTCATTAGTAGCAAATGCTTCTTCTGTTGCAAAGTATCATAGCACATTTCCTCCATTCCTTACTCAGGTGTAAAATGAAATCCAACCTTCACCTGGAGGACTTTGGCTGTAATGACAAATAGGGAACTTGTCGTTTGCTGTTCCTTTAACATTGTTTTTCTGTAGTTCCAGCCATCTGTTCTTTGATTTAATGTATGCATTGTACTAAGGGAATTTCAAATACTGTCCGCAGATACTAAATTAATTTTCATGCCATAAAGCAGCCTGTGGCAGTGCTCCTAAACAAAATTCAGCATTTTTTAATAAAAAGATACTTAACATTCAAGCTATCCTGCTGACCTGACCTACATTTCCCCCTAGCTGATAAAGCAGTCTAAATATACGCAGCATGAAATGAGGATTCAGAAGTATAAGTTTTCCTTCAGGAAGGGCACGCAGAGCATGGCGTACTGTGGTATAAATCCACAGGTTTCTGGCTTGAGGGACATACATTTCTATCCATTAATCAACATGGAGCATAAATATCCTGGCCTTTGACAAAGGGGCCACATTGACAATATCACGGCCCGATTTTTAAAAAGCCTGGATGTTTCCTGAGATGGAATAAATCACTGTGAAAGATGGGTTGGCATCCGATCTTCCCGCCTTGCGGAACTTGTGGCTAATGCCTCACGTATGGAACTGAGAACCTGTTTCCTACTGCTTCTGCCTGGGAATTTCCAGAAGTGCCTAAGCCGCTGAGGGCCTTACTCACTTATTTTCCTCCCTTAGTTACCACCTGGTTCCCTTTAGAGCCTGTGGTCTAGGCCTGGCTTTGCACCAGCCTCATGCCTTTGTGCCTGTGCCCTGCAGTTCTTTTCCAACCTGGTTCCGGTGCTGTTTGGACACCACAACTCTGGAGAGGGTACCATCCATGATAACTGTGTTTGGGGAACACTAATGAAAAGAAAAACTTTTTATGGCTAGATCCTTAGCAACAAGTGTCTGTGGTTACAGAGTGGATTTCCTCCCAGCTGCATCTAATCTCCCTTTGGCCTTTTTTAAGTGTCTATTGATGTGGTATCTCAATGTCCCGCTGACTGATACCAATATGAGGTTTAAATCCAGATTTCTAGGGGAGTCTGAATTCATTGTTCACTGCATGGATTTGATACCAAGGAATTACCCCTCCTCAGGTCAGAGCATCAGCCCACAGTGGCAGCAGCAAGAGCTGTAGATACTTTGTGCATCCCTGGTGATAGGCTTTAATTGCTGAATAATATTTCACCCAGGAAGGAATATCACAGCACAGAGATGTTCACACCCCCAGACGCTGATGGGTTCTACTCTTACACAGAGTGTAAGAAATGACCCTTGAGCCGTTTTAGCCAAGAAGAGACACCGGATACTCCGGCCTTTCAGATTAATTAGGCTTTCTCGTCGAGGACATTGTTGCCATAACAACTCAGAGATGCATCTTCCAAAACACGGCACTGCTCCATCTGGTACAAGCTCTGAGCAAAGAACGTTTGAGAGGATGGTAACCGCTTTCTCTCTCGTCGTTAATGATTTTAATGAGATTTCCGAAGTTGCTTTTGCTCTGGAAATCTTTCCAAGGCTGTTCCTTGACTTCTGCTAGGAAGGCTGCTTTCTTGCTGTTACAGCGTAGATTACTAAAAGGTGCATGATAGGAACATGCCAGTCCCTATCAAATAAATGGTCGTTGAACTACAGCTTATGTTGCTCTTAGATACCTAGTAAGTTCAAGCACTTGGATGTTTATTACAAGCTTGTCCCTAGTCATAATGTTGTTTGTGTACTAATTTCAAATATGTAATTCCCATCAGCTTCTGGGTTTTGTTTTGTGGAACAGATAAGTTTTAAATTCACGATTTCACGAAGTTTTACATGAGTGTGGTACATGGGCAATCAGCGCAGAGTCTGGTGCTTGCCTAGAATCTATTGATCATCCCCTCCTCTCCTCAAAGGAGAGCCCTCCCCAGCTGTTCTCATTGCCTGTTCTAATCCCCACAGGATGCTGAGAAGCAACTCGATCAGCTGTATAAACAACGACACCTTTGCGGGCCTGAGCTCCGTGAGGCTGCTCTCCCTGTACGACAACCACATCAGCACCATCACCCCCGGGGCCTTCAGCACACTGGTCTCTTTGTCTACCATGTAAGTTATCTGCCTGCGCCTCAAACGTGTCGCGATGCTGTGATTCCATGCTCCCCTTTTAGGAAARCAGTGTTGGAGTTTCAAAATCAAAATGTTTAATTATTCATTTGTGGAGAAAGATAAAAAGAAAGTACGTCCCACTGGAACTGCAGGTTTGAAGGCTTCGGAAGAACTTGTGCATGGGATGCCTGAGAAAGCCTGGACCTTGCCAGCCTCAGGTGAGATGGCTGCTGTCATCCTACCTGAGCCAACTTACTACAATAGTTCCCATGAAACAACCTCTGCAGGTTCACAAATGAAGAGCTGATCATACACTGTAGCTCTCTCTGAAGATGCCTTAGTGTCAGTTAGAGTCTAATATTTGAAGACTGTTGGATTYCAGTTAAATTATTTAAATGTCAGGGGAACATGATTTTAAGATCCCTAGCTCAGCTATTCTGATAATCCCCTTCTATTTCTCAACATACCTCTGAAGTATTTCCCTTGTTTTTCAAATATTTTTTTCATTCTTTTCATGGTGTGTCCATTTTAATGAATTACAGGCTGATAAATATGGAGTGAGTGTCCAGCCTTTGTTTCCAGCTGTGAAAGGGAAGCCTGATGGAGCTGTTAATGGAAGCTGTCTGCTTAATTCYATTCACATTGCCCTGAAAACACATCCTAATTGTCCAACCAAAACAAACTCCTGGTGCTATCACATTTCTGGTTTTGAAAGCAGATACCATCATGTTTTACTCGCGGTACCCATTTTTAAAGGCTTTGGGGAAGATGGAAGTGCCGAGTCTCAGCTGTTTAGTTTCTCACACTTCCCTTTTTTGTTAATAACCTTTCAGCAGCAAATCAGGTCTGGCAGGAGCTCAGTGCAGCCTAAAGAAACCAGACCCCCCCTTCCATTTCTTTCTCCTAGCCCTAAAGCCTCTTGAAGCTGATGGACAGAGACACAAACACAACCAGATATTTACACTCACTATTTTCAAGTCCCAAGTCAAATCAAGTGGTACTGACCCAAGCTAATCCTCCCTGTGCTGCAGGCTGTGCCCACGGCCTGCCTGCCTCCCACTCCAGAGACTGTGTTCCCTTCCGTGGGTCCCTCTGTAGCTCTGATTCTCCAAATTAGTCCATCAATTCTTGACTCTGTTCACACTGAGATGTCTTTGTCATGCCTTCTTAGAAKACGGCCAATTTTCTTTGTATGTATCACTGAGCTGCAGATAAAGGMAATTACAGTTTCTAGCAGCAGCAGTTAAAGCTGCTGCTAATTAGGCTGCACTGCTCTGGCCCTGGCTGTTAGAAGCGTTTTGCTCGTGGCAGGTTCCTGGCTCTGCCTTGATGAGAAAGGTTGTTCTTTGACACCTCTTCACTGTGTTGGGTCCATCATCCAATAAAGTCAGGAGAAAAAAATGCTGTTGGATTCTTGATTCTGTTGACCTTGATTCAAATCCAAAATGCTTTTTCAGATACAAATGCAAAGCACAGAAGTGGTAATTTCCTAGCAGAGCTCCRTTGTAGGTGGTTATATGGAGCAACAACACTAATGAAGACGTATTGTATGACCACTTTCCTGTTCAGCCCACACTTTGTGAGTTAGTGAGCTGTTTGCAGTGACTCATTTCTGCATCTATTAATATGAGCCACGAAGTCATACTAAGTTTAACATTTCTTTCTGTTTTTATCTTGGCATATTTACAGAACATTAGAAAATGCAGCTCCTTTTGTTGCTTCTTGAGAGTCAACCTCATCGATAGTATCATGGACAGCTCTGAAAGTAGTGCCAAGGCTATAATGGTGTTCAGTAGGGGAAAAACATCTATTTTGCAAAATATTGCAAAAAAAAAAAAAGCTATATTTTATTATTTGTTACTAACTAAATTAGATATTGGGCGTATTGATTTCAAGTGTGGTTGTATGTCTGAATACCCATTGCTCAGCAATTGTCTTTCAGTCCTTGGGCAGGCAGGTGGGCATGTTTGCAAGCAGAGCTGCTTTTTCATGAATTAAACATGTCACATTTCTAGTATAAACTTAACTTAAATTCTAGGCTACATTTCCTGCCTAATTTCAACAATATCCAGATGCCTTTCAGTATGTTTTTCTAACAGGCCACCAGAATTCATTTAAATATGTAATATTCTGTGACTTCTTTGCAAATTTTAACAGAGATACTTGTAACTGGATATGCGTTTTGCTTTCCTCAAGACTTCTGTTCACCTTTCCTTTTAAAAATGTGCCTGTCTCCATGACGAAACACTTACAAAGTTAATGTTAATAAGATGTCTTTGCTAAAAGCTTGATTGCTCTGTTTCTGTGTGAGTGGCTGAATCATTATGTTAGGTGTAGGAAGTCTGATTACTAATTATGAATTTTTAGAGCTCTTCTAACTGCCCAACGTTACCCTTTGTGATTTAAGAATTCTTYTTGAATAACCACATTCAAAGATGAAGCTTCTGCAGCTCATTGGCCTCTCGCAGCTTTCGGTTGCTTGACCCATTAATTAGGAAGGCTCTTACCAAATGTCACGCGTTAGAGATCCTTGATTTTATGCATTTTATAAAAACGAATCAAAATCTGCCATGGAAGCAGCATGTATGTGGGCCTATGTACCAGCTTCATGATACGTAAAGGGAAAAAAAAGTTAAAATTTAATCTAAATTTTAATTTTAAATTTTAATTAGTACTAGAATTTAAAAAATCAAGCTGCTCAAGGCGGCTGGGCAAAGGAAGGAATTTAGGTGGTGCGGAAGTGACAAGGAGATGGGTGAAACRTGTGAGAAGGTAAATTTGTGCTTTATTTGAAGAGTTAATTGTGTTTCGAAAGAAAGAATTTGTTTCCCTGTTCATTGGCTCTGTGTGTACAAGTTTACTGRAGCATTTTGGAAGGGTTTTGGAGTGTCCCAAGAAGGTGCTGTGGATGCGTGGAGCRTCGTGCTCGGAGCTGTGCGTTATCCAGGGCCTGGTTACACTCACCTGCTCTTCTCATCCACTTGTGGCTTATTCCCTTCGGTGGCTTTGTGGCCTGGAAGCTGCTGTGTGAATGTGATCTCACTCTTTTCCAGTAGTGGAACAAATGGCCTTTGAAGCCTTGCTTCGCTTAGCTTTGGAGGTTTAAGCACTTCATTTAAACCCTCTGCCTACGCCAAARTGTGTCAGGATGGAAAATATACAAGGCATGTGGTCCGGTCGTGGATGAAAGGAAACGGAAAGCAATTCGGCAGGAATATAACCAGGCTTGGCGTGAGGTGGCCAGGGCTTGTCTGCACCTTCTGTGGAAAGCTCCCTCTAACCCATCCACTTTCCCACCTTTAGGCACTAAATTAGCCTTGCTGCCGAGTCCGAGGCAACGTGGCTCCATTGGGTTGTTTCTACCACTAAACTTTATGCTGAATTTTCTCCTTTCCAGTCATCCCTCTACGTAACATTCGATAGCTCGTGCTGGACCCCCATGTASCTGCGCACACCACGCGCCAGGCTGTGGCAGTGATTGAGGTGTCTTCTCTTGCCGGGCGTCGAGYGGCTGTAAATCACCTTGCAGGTTTGCAGGACTGGCCTAGAACCCGTCTCACTTGGGGACTGGTTTGGCTCTGTGTTCTCACTGCCCCATCTCAACTGCAGCAGATGTTTTCCTCTTCAGCGCTGCCGCGTTCTGCAGGAGTGGCTTGGCTGAAAGTCAGCGCGAGGTTTGACTGCGGGCCTAGGTCTGTGTCTTGAAGACTTCTAAGGTTCCCTCCACGTGCTGCTTGAAGTGTGTGTGAGCAGAACCTGCCTTATTAGTTCCTTAAACATTTTCATCTTCAAAATGTGCTGCCCTGTAGAAGAATTTCATTACCATCTCTTGCTCCCTCCCAGAGAGAAGACAAGAACGCTCAGATGTTTTCACGTTTGACATGAGAATTCCTTCAGCGTTAGTTCCAATACCTCATTCTGCAGACATAGGGCTCTGACAGCTCATTTTTCTTCCACGAGGCAGCCCAGGACAGAGGCTATAGATTCCCCCTAGCTTTATATGCAAGAGTCTCGATCTCCATTTCACCAGGAACAGCAGCCTCTTCCCTTCATCTGAAGTTCAGTCACAAAAAAATCCTAATCAGAAATTATGTATATGTGTATATATAGGACTCCATTAACATTTCTGTTCTGAAGGCTCTTAGCTCTTATTCTGGTTAGCTTAGGAAGACAGTTGCTTAAAAGAAATGTCACCTTATACTCCTTCCATCCCCAGGACCACAAGCTCTGTGTGTGTGTGTGTGTGTGTGTGTGTGTACATATGTATATTTGTATATATATGTAGTGTGCTATCCTCACTGTTTCTGTACAGCATGAGTAGACTTTATCCACAGCATTCCCTGAGGAATCACACTGAAGGTCACGGATATGTGGATATAATGTGTGAGATTTGAGCATGAGCTGTAGCTTGAGTGAAAATATACCATAAACACAGCCCTGGTGCTGATATAGCTATGTCTAAGGAATTTGAACAGTAAGTGCTTTGGCTTTTTTATATATATATATATATATATATATATATATATGTATGTATGTATGTATATGTGTGTGTATATATATGCATGTGTGTGTATATTATAATTACAGCCCCGATTCCAAAATAAAATCTGTGTGGAAGCTGCCTAATCTGTAAAACAGAGCAGGATCTCACTGAAACAGATGGCAGGAAGGAGGTCGGCTTGGAACCCATCGTCTCTCGATAGCTGCTTAAGCCTCTCTGTATGTTCATGTTCAATGCAACTCTGTCTCCTTCCATTTCAGCAATTTGCTGGCTAACTCCTTTAACTGTAACTGCCACTTGGCTTGGCTGGGAAAATGGCTGAGGAAGAAGAGGATTGTCAGTGGAAATCCACGCTGCTTGAAACCTTTTTTCTTAAAGGATATTCCAATCCAGGATGTGGATGCCCAGGACTTCACCTGTGATGGTAAGAAAATATGACTAGATTGGGCATTTGTGATAATGTTGATGTCTCCCTGCCTATCAGTTAATGTTGCAGAGTGAACTTTTCAACTTAATAGTGAGGGAGATGTCTGTCCAGAGCTGAAGATCACTGTTCCTTGTTAAAAGTTCATTTTTATTCTTCTTTCCAGTTTCTGCATTTCTGCCATCTGCCCCTAAATATCAGGATATTTTTTTTCCTTAAACCTTGCCAGTCTGTCCCCAACCATATGCTGGTGGATAAATGCTCCTGATTTAGTCCTTGCCCTTCCTCCCACTTCCTCATTCACAGAACTGGTTAAAGTTCTTTGAAGCCAGAGGAAATGATGCTTGCCTGGAAAAGTCTTTTGGATTTGGAGAGGCTGTTCTATTTCAGCAGAAGCAGGGAGCTGATGAATCCAGTGCTGCTTTGGCTCACGGGTTGTGCCTTGGCTTGTCCTTCCACTGTCACCCATGGGAGGAGGCACCGCTGGCGCTTCCCTCTCACATGCAGCGCGGGGCTGCGCCTGCCTTATGTTCTGCAAAGCCTGTTATTTGGCAGGGGGAAACCCACACTTCAATGCTTTCAACTTCAAGGACTTGATTTCTGCCACACAGACCTTATTGTCCCTCAGTTACGAGATGAAATCTGCTGTTTATGGAGCTGCGAATCCGCTTTCGGAGATGCTCAGTATTTTCGCGTGTGCACAGATGGAGCACCAGCAGCGTGGAGTGCTCTGCTTCGCTTGTTGTTTGCCTGGTAATCCTCACCAAAAACAACAACGGCTTGCAATTGCAATGGAAAACAAAGTGCAAGGCTGACATTAAAAAGAAATACCAAATTAACAGCTGAAAGTGTTATTAAAAAAAAACCAACCTGTTACACCATCTAGATAGTGAATGTCATCTGTGTTGATCAGCTGAAGGTAGTGGTCTGGTAAAGTCCTCTATTGCAGCTGGTGCAACCAGAAGAGGTTGCAGTTACTTTGAAAATGCTGGTTTGCAGTTTCTGTGAGAATACTGGTTTGCAATAACTTTGRAAATACTGGTTTGCAATTTCTGTGCCAAGCGGGCTTGCGGCACAGAAATTGCAAACCAGTATTTTGAACCTGCACCAGGTAGGTACTGATGGCTGCTGAGTCCACACTCAGGGCTCTCCCTGCATGGTCCTTGCACGCYGTTCTCTCCCAGGTGACTGCTCTGGGTTGTGAGCTGCTCTCCTTCCCTTCCCCTTCCCTTCTCCTCCTTTTTCAGGCAATGACGAGAGCAGCTGCTCGCTGGTGCCGCGCTGCCCGCCCCAGTGCACCTGCCTCGACTCCGTGGTGCGCTGCAGCAACAAGGGGCTGCGCCTGCTGCCCAGAGGCATCCCCAAGGAGGTGACCGAGCTGTAAGTGACTCTGCCTGGCTCCTTTCTAGGCTTCTCCGCTACCACTTGGGGTGGATTTGTGCTGGATTTGGGGTCTTTCTGTGGAAAGATGCAATGGGGGAATTGCTTGGCTTAAACTCTTGTAGAAATACAGTGCTTTGCCCTTTACATCCTCCTTCAAACCTACCCCAGGTGAGTTGTTTCCAGAAGCTGTTACACTCTGCTGGATGTATTTGTGTTAGTTGGTTGAGCTSGTTCATTCAGTGGATTCCTAAGAAATGAAAATCTGCTGCTGCACCACTCTGATGAGCAGGGAGGTCCCTGGTGAGTGAAGTGCTCCCTTCCCAGGGAAAGGGGGTTTGCAAGGCTGCCATCCAATGCACTTTGCTGTTCAATGAGTGGACTGAAAGCCTGTGGGAACTCAGAGTAACAGGGATATTTTGCATAAATGAATGCATCCTTGGGACTGCTGTTAATCGGGACATGGTTAATAGCAGAATTAAAAGCCAAGTTCCCGCCCATGTTACCTTTATATTCCCATGAATGATAAAGAAGCTGATTCAGGCCTCATTATTGCTTTTGAATATGGTTTGCCAACAGGAAGATATCACAGATGTTACTTTGATTTCCACTGCCACACTAAGGAATCTTTATGTCTAAATTTTGCTTATTCAGTGTATAAATTTCACATTTTCAGTGTTCTGATACTATCTGATACACTGACAACTTTTCAGGCAAGGAGTGGAGTTAATCTCACATTCTTGAAAACTGCTATCTTGCCTAAGCTGGCTCTTGGCAGGCGAGGCAGCAGACTGGAAGGGAGCAGCTGGGGTTCACGGGAGTCTCCGTGACTCTCCTCTCCAGCAGGAGCCGCTTGGCTGTGCCAGCCTCTCCTTGGGCTGTCTGCTTCCCATCCAGAAATGTGTCAGCCCAACACACTCAGCTGTGCGCCGCCTGCCTCCGCACTGCCCATGTTCTGCACATACAACCTTGAATCTGTCCCAGCTGTCTCCACATTCAGGCCTGATCTCACTCTGCTGTCTTTCCACCAACATAAACCGAGCTCCTTATTTGTCTCTGTACCAGAAGATGAACTTCAAGTACCAGAGAAAAAAAAAAATTCCTGTGTTTCTGAAAGCTGTGACAAGGTTGAAATGAAAAAGAGAGAATCAGTCTTAGCTGTTTTCCCTCCGCTTCAAATCGTGTTGAAGACATTGCCCATAATCTGGAGGACTCGTCAAATATGTTGTCCGTCATCTAGAGGACTCTGTCTTTCAGTTGCATCAAAGGATAGAGGTCCTACCTAAGGAGACCAATCCATTAAGCCTGACTGTAGCCTTCTCACGAGCTTTTTAAAGTCCTTTCAGAGATCTTGAAATAGCCTTAAAATGAGAAACCTTTTACTGCCCAGGCGTGCAGGGCAGATGCTGCCCTGCGCTGTGGGGAGCCTCGCGGTGCCCATGTCCTTGTCCCCAGCAGTGGTCACTGCTGCATGGTGCCCTGCAGGCTGCGGCTCATATCCTGCACCTTGCCCTGCATGCACTGCACAGACAAGCACAAATTCCATTTTCTTTTGAGGTAAAATCCTGCTAGTTTGCAGCTCAGCTCACTCCTGCTTGCATGCAAGCCTTTCCTCTCCTTTCTTAAATCTATCCGACTGCGATTCCCAGGCGCTTTTTCCCGTAACTTGCAGCTTCAGCGTGCCAGTGCTAGCATGTCCTTTTTTTTCTTTTTCCACAAAACTGTGGTTTATTCCTAATCAAGTCTTATCTGACAGCATCCAGCTGTTTTTATGGAGCTACAGCAAATACTCGCATGCACAGGGGAAAAAGTTGGAGGCAATTACGTTGGCAGCATGTGTACAAGTTGTAACATAATGAGCATGGTATATTTTAGAATAAATATATACTAATGATGTTGTCGCTAGACTCCACATGTTGTCATGACACTGAACTACAGTGATGGGGTTATTAGAAAAGTGTGTGTCCATACATCACTTTTCGGGATTGCTTTGCATTTATTTTAGCATACGTTAATATTTACTTTTGTCATCTCTCTTTGTCTCCTCGCAAGCCTTTTCTCTCCCTCTGGTGGCCTCCACTTGTAGGTGTCCCACCTGCCTTTGCCCTGTCCCCTCTCGTGGGGGGACGTTTCTCCTTCACCCCACGAGAGCTGCCCACGAGCAGAGGGATCCCGTTAGCTCATGGGATCCGTGTTCCTGTTGCTCTCACTCCAAGGGCTGATGCTCAAGTGAGGGACCTGATGAGAGGCAGCGACACGCTCAGGCGAAGGCCTCCTGCCTCCTGAAGGGCATCCCACSCGGCTTAATTCCCTGGGCCAGGAATTCCATTTGGGAGAACGGACCGTTCCATGGAGGCTGTTTGAGTTGCAGCAAAGCAGAGGAGTCCGAGCTGCGGGATGGGGCGGCTGGGGTTGGGAGCACCAGAGCTGGCGTGACTGGGAGGCTGGAGCACACGGTGGGTTTTCACAGGGCAGCTCTCAAATACTGATCTCTCCGAGACCGCCTGGATCAGGAAATGAAACTTGCTTCAGAACCCAGGGAACTGGGTATCTGCATTAAAATGTTTTGTCTCCAACTTGATTTTACAGCTACGTAAATTAGGTAAGTATCTTTTCTTCTCCTTAAACACTCTCCAGCAAATATTTAAAGAAGCTGAAGGGCAGGCTCTGCACCTCTTCAGTTAGTGACTGCAAGGCAGTTTCCTTCTTCAGTCTCCCATGCCAAGGCTTGTGCAGGCTCCAAGAGCCTTTCCCCAGAGGTGTACAGGGCATTTCAGGAGGCCACGGGCACATTTCTGATCATTTTTCCATTTCTTTCTTCTTTCCCATTCATTCTTTTGGCTCGGATAATTACTTGATGGTTGTGAGTCCTTGTTGACCTTCAGGATTCCCAGCAGCGCTCGTGGGATAAAGGACAGTTTCCAAGCTGATATATTGAACAACAAGGTCTGGAGGTTTAGGGAAGCAAAGGAGGTTGTTTTGGGTACTAGTCAGCTCATCTGTATTAAAACAACTGACACCCACTCTCAACACTGACAATCTGTATATTAATAGCTAGACTCGGGACGTTAAAATTAGAAAATCATTTTCTCATTCATACCACAGTTTCTTCACATACCAGATGCCTTCTGCATCATCTTTCTTTGCTAAGCCTTGGGAAAAAATACAAATAAAGCTGTTCCTGTGCATTAGTCTTGAGATTTTTTCCCAGAGTTTTTGCCATAGTTAGATCACTGTGCGTGTGTGTGTTTTTACATACATAATGATTTTATGCATCCATGAAAAGTATATAATCAGCAATTTTTCAGCCTAAAATTTTGTTTTGCTCAGAAAATACAGTGCTCATATAATATTGCCCCATCTGCAAGCACACTGTTAACCCATTCAAGTGTCCACAGGGCGACAGGCAGCGCTGCAGAGCAGTGGAGCAAGTCGTACACTTGCAACTTGTGTTTGCACCTGAGAGCAGCAAGGGAAAAAGCCCTTGGCTAGCCAGCAGTTTGTTGAAATTGCAGCCTGTTTCCTATTGGGGTCAACGAGAAAATACCCAGCAAGTCTATTTCTGGAGGTTTGCATGGATTGCAGGAGTTGAGACCCCTTTCCCGAATTGAAATCACGACTAGCTTCCAGATGTGTAGTACATGACCTGCTTTTCATTTCCTTGCCTTTGGAATAAACACTGGAACGTGACCCTGCCCACATGCGCGAGTTTAGGTTTCACAGGCTTTCCAGGATGAAAGGAAGGAGCAGATTCCCAGGAATTGGCTGCATCCCTCACAGACCGTGCCTGGATATGAGACACGAGGTGCTCTGCTCAAATAGGAACATGTGCGGTTTTATTCTGGGGACCTTCCACTTACAAACATAGAAGGTCAATTTGCACTACRCCAGATCATTTTCAGAATAATTTATACCAAATTCAGTCGAAAGGGAACAAGTTACTTTGTTGAATTTAAATATCCCTGTGGAGGAGCAAATGTGGGTGCAAAGGAGGTGTAAATCCAAGCTGCAGCCCGGGGTGAGCCGAGGGGCCACAACTTCCTAGCAAGGGTTAATGGTTTGCCCTATAACASCATCACCTGCTGTCTGCTGTGATTTCTGTGCATGGGGAGATTAATCGGATCAATGGGTTTCCAGTGAGGAATGGTTTTGCCTTTGGATAAAAATTCACAAAACCTGTAGTCCCCCAGGTCAAACCTGATGCTGTCTGGAGCAGGGTCAGCTCCAGCATCCGTTTGGGTGTCTTGCGGGATGGGCGAGGGTAGGCAGGAAGGAGGCAGGCAGGGATGGCACCTTTCCTCTTGACTCATTTTAGGAAAAAGATGCCATTTTATTGCTGTTAGATTCTGGGATCTATTTTATGGGAAATTCTTCTTGGAGCAGTTTGGCAGGAAGGAGCCGAAGCAGCACAAAGTGAGGCATGGGGAGAGGGCAATGAATTGTGGCATTGGGCCACGCATCCCATAAGCAATCCTGGAAGTGTTGATAGTTCTTTATTTTTACGTAAAGTAAAAATGAAAAATACAGTTTGTGGGAAAATTTTCTTGGGTTTAGTTTGCACAAAAGCCCCTGTGCTGTAAACCTGGGGGGATCCCAGTTGGAGGAGCGAAGGAGGCGAAATCAAGAGCCGGGAACACGGGGAAGGGCCCAGACTTTCTACTCCCCAAACTCTTCAACACATCACATCACATTCGAAAACATAGCGCTTTATTCTAGTGTACATGTTGATAAAATCTTTATTGATTTAATAATTTAAATTAATAGAATAGTATTTTAACATACTTATAGGGACTGTTTCCTATTTATCTTTCCCAGTATTGCTGTTTAGAGATTCCTTACGCACATTAAAGGTGCTTCAGACTCCATCAGCCTTCGGGTACAAGCTGTTTTGTTCAGTGTCTTGGTGCTGGTAGGAGATGTGCGTGTCCAGGAGAACTTACACCTTTGATTTGTGCCTCACAGAGAACAGGGAGCATGGATGTGCTCACAGGGACCTGCTGCCCCACACCTGGGATCGGATCATGCCSCTGCTGACATTGGGAAGGACTGGGTTGTTTTGCAGGATTAGGCTCCATCAGCAACATTTTGCYGGTGGGGTCACATAGGACTTGGAGCCCTCATAGCAACTTCTCTTGTCCCTAATCTTCACCAAAGGCAAAACCCATTAGGTTTTTGTTCCTTTGCTTCTTCTGCTGTTTTCTCAGAGGAATCAAGCGGTGGTTTGTGCTTGCTGCAGGCTGGGGAGCCTTTATTCACTTCCAAGTCTTGAGCAAAACCACCACTGAGCTGCTGTCATGCTTTCCATGCCGGATAATTCACTTAAAGGGGAGGCTGGTGCAGTTTCAAAGCAATGAATCAAAGGCAATTTCYGTAGTGAGCGACTCCAATTTGTCTTGTCCTCGTTCCCGGTGCGCCGTGGGCTGACAGGCGCTCTTGTTAGTGCGTTTGCCTGATTGTCAAATGTGCCTTTTTGCAGGTACCTGGAGGGCAACCACCTGACCGCAGTGCCGAAGGGGCTGTCGGCGTTCAGACACCTCACCCTCATGTAAGAAACACGTGTGTCTTTAGGTGAAACCAAATAGCAGTCCTATGAACAGAGAAACAACTAGGCTCCATTGACTAAATTGCTCCCAAAAATTCATAATAAGTTCAGCTTTACTGGCTGAACTGTTTATTGGAAGTTTTTGACTGCTCCTCCAGTCAGCTCTAGATGCTCAGGTCAAATGGGCAGAAGAACCTTAGACCAAAAACATAACTGTGTCTTCTGTTTTAAAGCAGTGTTTTGTTTGGAGACATCTGATTTTATTTTGCATGGAAAAACAACAACAAAAAATGTTCTGCGTGAGCCAAAATTACTTTTTAGAATTGAAAGCTGACGTATCTTTTGTTTCTAGTTGAGCCAAAGCAAATGCTTTCCCCATCTTTTATTCAGTATATTTATATCAAAGAGACCATTCTTTTTAGGCAACTTGTTTCAGTAGCTGCGAGAGTGAAGGGTATATGGAAATAGTACACTTGATAAATTGCAGAGCAGCCCTCCCCAGCAAGTATTTACCCAGGATTGGATCATCTATTAATTTATCCTCCTGCCTGGRAAGTTTTGCTGATATTCACTGATTTTTTGGGTGCTGTATGCTAGAAATCTGCTTCACTGAGAATTCCTAAGCTTTTCCTGAGCAAGTGCTCTGATGGGATTTGCTTTTAGTTTGTTCTGAGTTGTTAGAAAGAATTATGCCCRTTGACAATATTTGACTTTTCAGTTGCTTCCAGCAGTTTGCTACGCAGGTGCGTTTTAATGTTTAAAAATGATTTGTTTCTGAACCAGTTCCCGTAAGCGTCTTTTTCTGTGTGCATTTTTCAGTGATTTGAGCAACAACAGCATAAGCGTCCTGGCCAATTACACCTTCAGCAACATGACTCAGCTCTCGACACTGTGAGTAGCCCCAGGTTTTGCCGTCCCCCTCTGCTGCTTTTCAGGTCCAAGTTTGGCCCTTAAGCAGGACCAACGAGGAGGTTCCTCGTTAGTGATAAATGCTGGTGGCTTTGCCAGCAATTGCGTGGCCAATGCTCAGTTGAATTAGATTGAAATGCTTGAAGGGGACATAGGGTGACTCTGTTTCTCCTTGTGCCTAGGATCCTGAGCTACAACAGGCTCCGGTGCATCCCGGTCCACGCCTTCGACGGGCTGAGGTCCCTGCGTGTGCTGTGAGTACCGGACTGCCTTGTGCTCCCTCCAGGGCTGCCCGTGGCACGGAGGGCTTCAGCGAGCAGATGGCTTTCCCTTCATTCAGGAGCTATAAATATTTTCACACCATTAGCTTCAATGTACTTGTACTTAGGCGCAATATGTCCGGTAATGACTAGAGCAGGTGAGCGGTAAGCTTTGGAAAAAAGCAATTATGTCCTCGCAGGAGGGATGACTTTGATACTTTAGGGATAAGAAATTTGAGTGGTAAAATAGTAATTGGGGTTTCCACCTCCCAATTTACAGGACAGCTTAGACGCCCCAATTTTTGTTAAGAAAAACAAGAAAGATAGGTCTTTTGGATATGTTGATTTGAGTTTGGCTTGGGACACTGGTTTCTAGCCCACTAGAATGGCCACATCTGAGCTGTTACATAAGACCTGCAGTTCAGCCACAGATGAATTTACCTTGTTTCTTGGCTAAATAAATTATTCCATATGGAGCTCTCTTCTGCTGCTTCTGATAGGCTTTTTTGATTAAAGCTAGCTTGGAAATCTCTACCTTGAATTACAGTGTTGAGATATCCTGTCTCACCTTTTCCCATAGTTACAATTTGTCTTTTCACTTCTGTTCTTGCAAGCCGTCTACGGATAGAAGTGAAGGGCAATATTTTAAGTATCAAATGCTATTTTTTGTCTTTCTTAAACGACCTGCTAACCAGATTTGAAAGTAACTTGCTCCTTCCAAGGAGAAGCTCTCCCTGTGTTGTGCAGAGCCACGCAAGTGCGGAGGTCTCCATCTCCACTGGSTGCATTTGGAAGCCTCCAGATTGATTGAATTTATTATGGCCCACAAAACTCTGGTATCAGCTACAACTTTTGCCACATGTCATCCACRTTGTTATTAAAAATCAATTCTCCAGGGGGAAAATGGGCTTCCCAGTGACAGTGTGCAATCTGTTATTGTCGGGTATTTTATTATCCATATTCCCAGGAGAATTTAAAGGAGAAACATCAGCAAAACAATCCACATTTTCAATTTATTTCAATAAAACGAACATAGAGATCTCATTACCTTTCACTTGCTGGGAAGGTACCCAGCTCTTCTCTGCTCCTSTGCTACCCACTTCTTCCCTCTCTTCCCTTTTTGTCCATCAATAGTAAACAAAGTAGATAGTTATTTAAGAATCAAAATTAGCACGACGGGTTGATAAAATTGCATGGATCTCTGAATCTGCCCTCTGTGTCCTCCCATGGGTATTTTAACTCACTTGCAGCACAAGCCCAACAAAGGACGAGGCAGATCAGGATTTACACACCTAAATCTTAACCTTAGTGTGGCTCATCCGTAAGTGTAGTTAAGTGTGACGCTGAGCTGTTTTAACATAATATCTTCAGATTTTTTTTCTTAATGAGCAAAAGTTGGTATCAGTAGATTTTTCCTCCAAAACTACTTCAGTGAAAAAATGTGATTCTCTTGTGCAGCACTAGTCTTTCGAGAAGCTAAATGCGGATAGAGTTTGAAAGAACTCAAGTAGATGCAAAGCAATTATAAATGTTATAACTCCCTGACTGGCCTGAATTGATTATTTTAAAGGTTATTKTTATGGTGCGGAAATGTTATAACTTTTGACATATGGGTCCAATCTAATTAGGAAAGAAAGTCAAGAAACAGAAATTTCTTTTCAGTTCCCTAGACTATTTTCCATATTTTATTCATGAAAACCTGGTAAAATGAACTACAAAAACTTCTACTAGCTTTAAACATTCTTTTATTTTCCTGAAAATGGATGGATGCATCCTGCTGTGGAGGAGCTCACATTTATACAAGAAGACACTGTGGTCATTCAGAGCTCTCTGGACTCGATGCTGCCTGTGATGGCCAAGCTGCTGCCGTGCCCTTCTGACACAATCTGGAAACCAATTTTTGCAGTATTTATTTGCTGTTGGCTGCTGCACCAGAAGGACCTAACTAAAAATCTGTGAGGTTTGGGGTTGTTGGTTTGTTTTCAGCACAGGAGGATGACTTGTTTCCCGGTCCGTCTGTGAAGGCCCCTGCACTGCAGGACTTGCTGTAGGAGGTCGCCCAGGCCTTGGCCTCAGGTTGCTGGGCCAGACCTGTGCTCTTGTTGGTGTCGTCACCGCGAGCGGAGCCGTAACCCAGTGGCTGGAGTGCCCAGGCTGGAGCACRGTGCTTGGCCACAGCTCATGAAGCAAATGGATGTTCTTAGTGCATGTCTGCACCTGAGGACAAGTAGTAGGGTAGTGATGCTACATACAGAAAATAGCTTTTTTTTTTTGGAGAATTGAGGTATTTTGTTCCTCTACAAAGCATGTTCTCAATTCATAAATCCTCTCAATTCATAGCATTGCTCTTTACCAATGTTTAACCTTCTGACTACCTAGAAATATTTGTCCTCATGGAGCCTTGCCCTCTCCAGGGTCTCTCTGAAGTCAGTTTTTCTTTACTGTCCCATTTCCTATTTTCCCGCTCTTGTTTCCTCTCCGTTTCCAGCTCAGGGCAGTCTGTGGGAGCCCGCAGGCCTGCACGGCAGGGCAGCCCTACACTCCTAACACCACAACTAGCCCGTCACCTTTCAGGTTTGGAGCGTCGGTCGCGCGCCGTGGCCACCGCTCCCTCGGTGGGTCCGCGTGCCGGTAACGCGTCACCTCTCCCCACAGGACACTGCACGGAAATGCCATCTCCACCCTGCCCGAGGGCTCCTTCGACGACCTCGTCTCCTTGTCCCACCTGTGAGTAGCCGCTGCTGCGCGCGGTGCCGCACGTTCCCACCCGCTCCTGTCCCCCCTCTCCTGCTCTCTGCGTTACACTCTCCTCATCCAGACAGCATCTGTTCAAAGCAAGGCAAATAAATACTGGAACCTGTTGTTATGAGTTACTCAAATGTTTTCCTAAGGAAAACCAAATGAGCAAATGTGGCAGTTTCCTCCTCGGTGCACTTGGTGTTCAAGGCTTTCTTTCAGCCTTGTCCACGTGAAGTGCGGGGCATGTTACAGTCCGCAAGGGAGACAGGAAACCTCCCACAAAGAGCAAATATTCAGCAAATGTGAATTGTGCGCTTAGTAARTGTCATATGTTTTGCATCCTGAGATGATGTCTGTATGTGAACTTGTAGATGAATCACTACCTCAGACACACGCATGTTTAATCATATGGAAATGGTCATTTCACACCATTAATACTTCATTCCATAAGTTACAAAAATTAGAAGTTTTGGGTATTTCACAAAATGACTGTGCTGCTGATGGAGGTGCAGGGTGTTTTTAAATGCATTTCAGTGCATGAAAGATATGTAAAGACAAATAGCAACTGTTGCAAGGCAAAGCAGAAGGGTAACAGTCAGTGCCAGAACCCGGGAAAAGCAGAGTTTCTTCATTGAGATGAAGTGTGAAACTGTYATTGTTAGGCAATAGATGCCGAGGAAAATGAGTTTTGCACGGGCTGCTTCTTGGTCGGTTGTGAAGCGATGGGTTTCACGAGGTGAGAGGGGCTGGGGACGAGCTGCCCCCGGGGACGCGACGTGCGTGACGCCCGGCGAGACAGGTGGGAGCAGGAACCTGCCACAGCTTGGGAAATGGCAACTGCAGCTTAACCGCATCTCCATCTCAAGCTTGCACCTTGATATCCAAGTCAGACACAGCTCTTGGCACAAAAATCTACTYGCAGTGAATTCCTTCTGCGTGTTGTTTTGGAGCAACAGCCTGAGTGTGCTGAAGGCCCCCGTCTGCACGGGAAGCGCAGGGACGTTTCACGTGGAGAACCTGGCTTCTGAGGGTGTGCTTAGAGCTCCAGAGATAAACATATCATGGCCCATTTGTTTAGATTTTCCTCGGGGTTTACTTTAAATGAAGTGCAGACACGATTTTCCTGGGTAAACTGTTCACCTTAGGGAGTGATAAAAACCCCTTTGGCCCGACACAATCACAGCAGTCTATCTGTTTAGATGTATGTGCTGCCAGAAATGTAAAATACACAAAGCTCAGATGAACAGTAATAAATAGGATCCATAAAATAAATAAGACCTGTCTGGGGTGCAATTTGCACAGTTGAACAATTGAATTTTACAGTGCAACTGTGCTCTCCAGTTTCTTTAAAGAGGATGCAATGTGATCATCTGAAACTTGTAGCAACCGCAAGGATCTTGCTAGGTACTAAACTCTTTACATGCCAGAAAAATCTGTGGTTATTGAAAAGAAGTCATGTATAATTGAAAATAAATTCTTTTTGAGCTCTCCCTGAGATAGGAATTTTCTGGGAGAAAGCAGGGGCTTGGAATAGTTTTGAAAACAACACAGAAATTTGCAACTCATCAGACACTTAAAGGGGCAGCTAATTTCATGTTAAATTTGGCAGCGGGGGCATGAGGGGCACCAGCTGCTGAGCTGGGGGGCGGCCCTGCCTTCAGCAGCAGCTCGACTTACACGGGGTCACAAGGACCTCAGTATTTCCCAGAAATGTGTTTGCAGCCCAGGCAGAGCTTTTGTTTTTAATCAGTCTTTGCGATAGCTGTAACATGGTTTGTAACCGGAGGAACAAAACTTGAGCTCTAGATATTTTGATGGTGTTTCCAGAGCTGTTTCAAGTCCAAGAGAAAATATTCCCCACATTGCCTCTACGTTGCAAACATCATATTGTCYTATTGTAGCTATTGCAGTAAACTCCCTTACAGTACATCGCTGAGCACAGAGGAAGGAGTGTAAGTGACGTTCACATACCCCTCCTGTCTACTCTTTACTGTCCGTCACACAAATGGGTGGTTCTATCACAACCATCTGCCCRGCCGTGTCTCCACCAGCATGTCTGGTCCAGGGCAGTGACACTAGTGCTGAGCCCAGCTGAAGGACCAAGCTGCTCCCTACACCTGCTGGGCCGGGTGCTGAGCCCCGGTCCACCCGTCCCCTCGTGCTGGGGACATAACCCAGCTGTGTGTGGCAGCAGGTATTTCTCGCACATGTATTTTCAATAAACAGCTCAGATCCTGCTCAATCATCTCCTCTGTACTCCAGATTATGCCCAGTTACCTATAGAATAAGCTGCCCCCTCCCAGCTCTTTCCATCTCCACGTTATCATGAGTAGAATTATTTTAATTAGYCTTGTTCTAAGCTGTCTCAAAAAAGCAAAAGTGTCTGAAGGCTGGAGGGAAGTATCTGCCCAGTGTTTTTAAAATGCTGGTGCTGGTATTTCACTATGGCACAAGATTTCCTTTAGCTCCAGGAAATATTTTGCTATAATGGGCAGAGAAGTAGTGTGTGAGACACAACACATGGGTGAAAATACAAGAAGTCCCTCTGATTCCTGAGCATGCAAAGAAGAATGAGATACATGTGAAAATATCTGCAGTTTTACAATATTCCTGCCCATCAATTCCAGTGTCCATGCAGCAGCTTCATTTCCAGTGTGCTTGCAAAGATTTAACTAACGTGAACAGACAGTCCAGCCATGTCCCCCGCTCCTGCCTTACATGTTGCAGTGGCTCCACGATRAAGGTGATTTCTGGATCCAACTTTTTCCATCACCTTTTGTTTGCCCTGGGACACGTGAGCTGGCTGATCAGAGTCACCCGGTCACTGCAGCAGGGTTTTTTTCTTTGCAAGTCAGGGATTTACGGAGGGGATGGATGGATGTTTTTCGGTGCTGTGCTGCAGAATGTGCTTAAGTTTGATGAATGAGCCCTGGACAGGGTTTGACCCTCTGAACTCCCATTATGAATCTGTTGAGGGCACGGTGCTTTCATTAGTCACTCCAATAGAAATGTATCAACACGTTTAGTGAGGTTTCTATCTTAATAGCCTGTCTGATATTTTTATTTGAAAGAAGCTTGTGTTGAAAATACCGTCCTAAAAATAGTTTTTAACATATGCATGAATAATGGAGTCTAAGACTCGATTTGGATTACTGTTTTTCTGTAACCTCTCTTTTAACTATTTTGTCGGTTTCTTTGTGCATTGCAATTCAAGTGTTGCACAAGGGAAGCATTAAAGYTACTTTTAGAAAAATAATTGCAGGCTTCCAGTGTGCATTTTCTCACACTTCCAGAAATGGTTTGTAAACTGCCTTTTTACAAGTATGGACTTTGTTCATAAGACTAACTGCCTCGAAAGACACTTCAGCTGTCAGAAAAAAAATGAGTCTAAATGAGCTAAGACAGCACCTAAATTTAAGGCAGATAAGCGAGGCTTTTCCTTTTGGATAAAGCTCCATGAATAATGACGAAGTTATGTGAATTATAATTACACTGTTTAAATGCATCTCTTGCAGCCATATGGCCCCACTCAAGGGATGGGTTAACTAGCAAATGTGTTTTCAAAGCCCATAAACAGACTCAGCAGACACCAGGTTTCAGTTCTGAAAGCCAAGGTCTCCTCTGTGCACATGATTCATCCAGTGAGGGGACTTCACATGAGTCACCAATCCGACCTAATGGCATTTGCTCTTAGAATATGCKCACAAAGGCCAAACAGCTGAAGAACCAACCCAGTAAATTTGATGAGAACGTAACAGGCTCTCGATCTTGCTCGAGCATCATTGTTTGGAAATGGTGATTTGTTGCTAGATATTTATCCAGCATCCCCAAGTAATGACAAGAAGAAAGGAAAAGCCGGGGATGCTGAGATTTTTCTYGCCCATTCAGGAGGTTCCTCAGGCATATTTTGGAGTAAGACATTCTTGTAAAAGGGCAGAGGGAACACGTCCCAGTTAGTCTGGGGCTGCTACGTGTGCTTGCAAGGCCGGCTAACCACAGCTGAGCGTTTTGCACCCGCAGGGCGCTGGGCACCAACCCCCTGCACTGCGACTGCGGCCTGCGCTGGCTCTCGGASTGGGTGAAGGCGGGTTACAAGGAGCCGGGCATCGCGCGCTGCAGCGGCCCGGAGCCCATGGCCGACAGGCTGCTGCTCACCACGCCGACCCACCACTTCCAGTGCAAAGGTAGGCRCCCACGGGAGCCCCTATCCCCGCCCGAACCACCGTGGTATCTAATGGGAAGCTAACGTATAGGGTGGCATTACAGCTTATTGGATTAATTGGATAGGTTTGGGTGATTTATAGCAGTTACTTAAAAACTGTAGAACTCTGTAGTTATTATGCAAATACGCTCAAAAACTGAGAAATGGTGAATTTTACTGTACAGCAGATACTTCTCAAAGCACATTTTCATTTGAAGATCCACAAGCACCTGTATGTCCCCAACTGCTCTGCAGCAGGACCTGTGAGTTATGGAAAATGTTTTATGTCAGCTATACCACATATAGTATAGTATACATTCAGGAGAGGCTTGAGATGCAGCTCGTAAAGGTGTGGGATGGTAACAGCAAGGGTGAGGCTGTGTTAGAGAGCAGCCAGACAAGTGATAAGGTATTTGCTTGCTTGGGGATAAAGTAGGCAGTATATTAAGGAATGCAGATTAGCCTGTACCTGTGTACTCTTACTGTAAAAGGAGAAGGGTTGGAGATTGCTTAGATTACTGGCAAATATGTGGAGATCGTGTATAGATCAAAAGAAGGGTCAGCAGCCACTCTTAGTGCTAGAAGTGAGGGCACAAAGGCTGCTCCCACCTGCGCGAGCGGGCACATTTGCAGCGCCAATTGGAGGGTTATTTTGTAGAGGTGCCATTAAACTGCTGCACAAACAGGTGATGGAGCCGAGGTGGGTTTAAAACRCAAGCTCCCAAGCTCCAGCTGAGCTTCCTACCCTTTCAAGTGTATTTAGCTGTTTTGAAACACCAACCTCAGAGCATTCAGAGGRGTTGGTGATGCCCCGATGCAGCACAGGGACAGCCTGGCTGCTCCACACCGCGGCCACCAGCAGCCTGGACACCAAGGGTATGTCCCCATCGGCCTGCGGAGATTTAATCCCAGCTCAGGAGCTGCAAGCACAGCATGGGCTGAAAAACCCTGTTGAGTCAGTGGGGCAGGAGGGAGCCCCAGCCCGGCTGCAAGCAGCACCTGGACGGCTGGTCCGGAGGGAGCTCCCAGGTATCTTCTGCTGTGACCTCCCAGAACTTGGACATTAGAGAGAGAAAGAAGAAAAAAGCTTCAACTTGTTCTGCTAAAATTATCATTTTGGCCTCTGACTGAGCAGAAGGTTGAGTCTCAGCAGAGCCAAGAAAGCAGAAGTATGCAATGTGCAAGTCATGCAAACTCAGCTCTGCTTTTTATTAAACTGCCCTCCTAGTTATGCAGCAGAGGAAAAAGGAATGTGCTGGGCTGAGGGCATTTTGCTGTATGGATTTATAAATCAAATCCCCAAGGGCAAAGTAATGAACTACTTAAGTGCTAGGAACTAACACTGCTCTTATTAGCTCCCACATTGATTAGCTGTGATCTATGCCATAGGAATAAATGGAAAATATGCGTGTGCATAACATGAAATAAATAAATAGTAGAGCTTATTCTGGCTTAGTGACCTCTAAATCCAGCAAAAGAGCTGTGCTGGTGTCTGGGTCTTGAGTTCCTCAAGCAGCAGAGTAGACCTGCGGAGATGCTGGGTGGAGCTGTTTTCAAAACGAGGTTTACTGAGTGATTTAAATATGGATATACATATTTACCTGCATAAATTAGCATATCTACCTATTTATCTTTGTTGCATTTTCCCCAAATATGTGCATGTTGATAATCATTTTTTTTATGGGCAGAACAAGAGGAATGTAAGTGTTAAAACCAGCTGAAATTGAGGATGGTAGAACACTTTGCACCTATCCATTTCCATAAACCTCTAGCTAAGTCTTTGTTGCGCGTGTTTTTTCTTTCTGCTGTTGCATCTGCACTTTCATTCTTTTTACCAGCCGTAGAAGTGTCATCTTATTGTTCCCTAGGGGTTGCTATTGCAGAATTTCCTGCACTGGCAGAAGGAAAAAATGCTGAAAACCATATATATGTAAGCCCGTTCTCTGGAGATTTCCAGGCTGTTTTTGCAGAGCTGATGTTTGTATGTTCAGATGAGAATATAGGCATCATTGAGTGGTGGCCAGCACTTGATTTAAGCACTTAAAATCTCTCTAATCCCTGGGAATCCAGTGCTGTTGTATAAAGTTCCACGAGCAGCGTATGTGTTTGTGCCAGCGTGGGGTGAATACTGAGCAAAAAAAAATGTACCAGCAAGTAGTAATGTTGTAATCAGGGTCTGTGCTAATACACCATGTTTTGCCTTTCCAGAGCCAGTGGATATCAGCGTTGTGTCCAAGTGTAACCCCTGCCTCTCCAACCCCTGTAAGAACAACGGGACGTGCAGCAATGATCCAGTGGAGTTTTATCAGTGCGCTTGCCCTTTTGGCTTCAAGGTAAGACCTCATCCGAGCTCTGTGCAAGCAATCAGGTTGCCCCGTGCCTTCTCTTTGCATAACTGTTGTACCAGGAGGAGTCAGTTTTACAGGCAGCTGAGCTCAACAGATCTCTTACTGGAGCAGATTGCGGGTGACCTTTCAGCTGCACTCGAGCTACAAGTTTGTCTCCTGTGTAACAGGAAAGGTTTTGACCGTGCAGATGCATCCTGAGCCACTTTTCTCAAGYTGACCCTACTTTGCACAGGGGTTGGGCTTGAGGATCTCCAGAGGTGCCCCCACCATTAGCTCTTCTGTGATTCTGTTATATAGAACATGCTTATGAAATGACAAGTTGATTTTATATTCCTTTTCATTTCTTCTCTATTACCAACACAAAAATAACTGTTTCGCAGACTGCCAGGCCAAAGAGAAGGTGATTCAGGCTAGAATTTAAGACCAGTTTAATCCAGGGCAGCAGGGTGTTCTGATACCATCTACCTTGCATCCATTTAGCAGAAAGATGATAATTGATCATAGACAGTATTAAAAATCATCTGCTTCTGTCATATGAGCACTAATGTTTGTAGAGTCACCTGAAATTCTGTAGAAGTGTTGTGAACATGTAATGTCCATTCCTGGGCAGGAGACCATGCCATGGGATAATACAGTCTCTTCAGTATTGCTGTATGTGTGTCTTCCATAGTTAACTGGTGACAGGAGAGCTTAAGGCTACCAAATCTTTGTTTCAGGGCTGATATACTTGCCAGTTCAGATCTATAGAATATAGATCTGTAGCCTATAGACCTCTATAGACTAGATCTGTAGAGAAGAGGTCGCATCCTGTAGACTGTGTTTYTATTGGCCTCACAGATATGGTCAGTGAAAGCAGATGTTCATCAAGCACAGAGTAATAAAAACTTTAAAACTGTTAAAAAAAAGTGTGGGGAGGGGAAGGAGGGAAAGAAAAAACCTATGGGAAGTGAGCACAAGAGCACAAGAATCCGTGTCTTACATTCCAGGTAGGATTTAGGAATTAGTTGATGCTGATAACACCATTTCCCTTCTCTGTGTGCCTCAGATACATCCCAGATGGTGGGAATGTATTACCTGTCGCCCGTTTCCTAAAAATAACAGCAATTGTCATATATGATTGGAAAAACATTTGGTGGGGTTTTTTTTCTCCCATTTTTGAAAATCCTTCTACACGTTGTCGTACCAACCTCCAGCTTTACTAGGATCTTAAAAGACTGTTTTGTCACAAATTCATTTAACTGAGAGTGAACAGGTTTTTTTTTTTAATCTATTGATTTGTCTTTCTGAGGGGGAAACTGGCTGTTTATCTTCTCAGGTTAACAGAACAAAGAGCAGACATTTTAATTTGATGCATAACATAAACCAGGCTGAATCCTTCAGATAGGACAAGGTAACTGTTAGGGTAACTTCAAAAGAAAAGCTTTCAAAACCAGCAGAAAAATATACAGATGTTTGTGTATGGCCTACTCTAGAAGGCACGTGCCATGGAGCAAATATTCGGGGTATTCGGAGCAGAAATTATATTAAAACCAATATATTATGTATGGATTATGTAAAGGAATATGTCTCCTTTTCCCCATATTTTTTTTTTCTTTTTCCTCTTTACAGCATTGCTCTATTAGCAAATGCAGTTCTATAGATGCGTTTATATTGGTAGAAGCTAAGTTTACAAAGAGAGGATTTATTAACTATAATTGAGACTAAGCCTCTGGTTATATTAGCAATTCCTAATGTGGATTAGAGCTGAGTGTTCATTAGCTTTGCTTAGAAAGGCAAACTCTTGAACACTGACCGGGTAACACTGGGTAACACTGCCTGGGTAACGGCACGGGGACAAACAGGGCGAAATCCAATAAGMCAAAAAAAAAGAAATCCCTGTGTCTTTACCACAGGTTTCTGAGTAAAAATGAAATTTGACAGGTCCAAATGCAAGCCATATGAAAGGAGCCCTCTATCTCGAGCGAGCCGTTCTCCACCAGAGATTCATGCTAATTCAATAACAATACCTTGCTTCCTTCTCACCAGCCAGCACCAAACAGCTCTATCCATCTGGAAGCTATTTCCCAGACCTTGATAAATTGCCCGAAATCTGCCCTCTCAGCATTTGTTTTTCCTTGTTTGATGTAGATTTTGGAAAAAAAGAAAAAAAATCCTGTGTGGAGGAGTGTATCTATGAAGAGAAAAAAAATAATCCCTTGTTTTCAAGCCTGACCTCATTCAAATGAACTGAAGGCTTTTTGCTGTTCCCCCAAGAGGGGCACACAGTTACATGGGGTCCCAGTGCTCCTATTAGCCCTCGGAGAAGAGCGCTTTACAGGGAGCTGCTGGTGTGACCCGGTGCCCAACCGGGGCCTGGTGGCACTGGGAATGTCCCCCACTTGCTCCAGGCGCTGCGTTCAGGAAAGGCCAGGCTCATCCCGCTCCCTGCCCTAGTGAAGACGGCCCAGCCTCTGCTGAGACTCTTACTTTTTATCATCCCCAGAATGCCCATTCTTATCAAACACATGGATGATGGGGATCTTCACTGCTGAGTGAGGTTAAAAATGAAGGCACTCCTGGCACATCGGAGCGGAGGGGCGCACGGTCGCATTTGACAGGCACGGCAGTGCAGGGTGCTCCCTTCAGAAGCGCCATTCCAGACACTGGGAGCTGCCTGTGCTGGGGCAGGGGCATTTCCCGAGGTTGCTGGAGCTGAGGCCTGCTGGAGATGGGGCTCCCTGGAGCCGCTCCAAGCAGCCAGGAGCTGGTGCGAGGCTGTCAGCTCCGGGAGCCGAGCGCCGCGCGGGCCTCGGGCCGAACCGCGCAACATCTCCCAGCCTTGYGAAACCTGTGTTCTCATATTAGAAACAGACACACGTGCAATCTGATCTATGCACCGACATTATTTTCCCCCCATAGCACTCTTTGAAAGATTGTTTTAATAATATGTGTGGTTTAGATTATTAAGTACGATCATGGGTGTAGAAATGGAGCTTTCCTCAGCTCGACGTGATGCCCAGCACCTGGAGCACACGCCTGTACGCGTGCAACTGGTGGCTCTTCATTAAGCAGGTGAGGGGACCGARCTAATTAGCTTCTCCTGCAGATGTGTGTGACTTTCATACTGATAGGGCTCACGGATACAGGAAAATTAAGCCTGTGGCAGCTGGAATTCTACTGAATAATCACATCAGCGAGTCATGGAGAAAGGATTTATATGGATAGCTATAGCAAAAAAGTAGAAACAAAAAGAATAACGAAGGCAAGTGGAAGCCAGTAGCCTGTTTTGCCTTTGTTGTATTCTGAAATTCATCTGAAAATTTTGGAATTTGGAATTTTTTKGCTCTTTTTGGAATTTTGGTGATTTTTGTGTCTTTCATACTTGTTTTCTTAAAACTGAGGGAGCAGCAACTGGAGGAGGGTAATTTTCCRTCTTGCAAGTAGAGCTGTCTGTAGAACCAGGGAAGGAGAGTTTAAAATCTGTATGGATGTTATCTAGCATGAAACAGCAAGGAGCGCTGACAGGCGGGAATATGAAGTGCAGTAGCTGCCCGGCCGCTGCCAGAGCTGCCTCGTTGCGTGGAGAAACAGGAGCCAGAGCCGCTGGGATTCGGAGATGTTTGTCACCTCCGGCTTCTGACAGTGCCAGAAGCTGTCTGAGGTGGCACGTGGAGCTGTCTGGGGTGGGAAATAGGAACGTTTAGCACGTGGGCCACGTTCTGGGCAGCAGCTGCTGCTGTGTGTCTGCAGCAGAGCTGCTCTGCAGTGTTGCTCTGCTGACTTTGCCACTGAGTTTGGCCAGTGTCCTTGATTGCAGCACTGCAGTGTCACAGGAGATGCTCTGATGAGATGAATTTTCATCTAGAATCACAGATACRATTGGAAAAATCCAGGGAAAGCTCTTGGGCGGGGGAGAGCGCGTCCTCTGCAGCCAGGCACTTGCGGTGGAGGGCAGCAGAGCGGAGCTGCAACCACAGGGAAGCTGCCTCCAAACTTTGTGGGGAATTTGGCTTCTCCCGGCCTCACCCCCAAAGCTGAGTTCAGGGCTAGAAGTGAGTGGCAGAGGAAAACCTCCGTRGCATCACCTGCATCGTCTCTTAGTCCTAGAACGATGGTTGTCTGGGGAATAACTGGTATTATTCTRTTTCTTCGGATCTAGGAACATATGCGCACGGTCCCCTCGTGCACCACGTAGTGCACAAAGAAATCCCCATCTGGAGGAGCAACTGGAAGGAGCTCGAGGCTTCTCTCCTCCCCGCGAGCGCAGGGTTCAAACCTCTCTGCCTTCACATATTGCTCTCTTTGGGCCTCTCCTCTCCAGCGTCAGGGCAGGGAGGACAGACAGCGGAATGCGAGTTCCCTGCCAAGTTTCGGCATGAAGAAATCGGCCCAGCACAATGCTCGTGTGTGGCGCTTCTGCCCTACGTGCTCCTTGTGGTGATTTCTCCTGGGACGTGTATTTATGTGCTCTTGGCTGGTTTATTTTTTGTTTGTCTTGACCAAGCTTAAAATACTTATTAATGAATGTTGAAAGAAGCATTTTCCACTCTCATTTAAATAGTGCAGAAAGCCCTTGGGGCGAGGGGCCAGGGGTGGCCGTGCACAAGAAGACCTGCAGTTACGTGTGGCTTGTTCTGCAGAGACCAGCATGGGCATTAGGGGTGTGTGACTGGCATAAGGGCCCAGGGCAGAGAAAAGGCAGATAATGTAATGCATTTTCCTGGGCACACATCTTCCCTCTGTGTTTTTACTGTTCCTTCTCTGCTCTAGTTCCTCTCATGACAGGGTTCCTGGTCTTTCTTTTCCCAGGTTAAAGGCGAAGGGAAGGGTTTATGGGCTTGCCATGAACTCCAGCATCCCCGGCTGCTCACCACTGTTGCACTAACTCTTCCTCCATGGTTTGCCTGTCTTCCAAGGGATTRCCAGTTGCTGTATCTGTGCTTAATCAAGTTCTCTCCAACAAGCTCTCAATTTTCCCTGTCCCATCAGTTCTTCTTGACTGGATCAGTAGCAGGTCACAGGTAAAAATCCCTATTGCAGGTTCCTTGTGGCTCTGTCACATGTGAGCCCTGAGGCCTTGAGGCTGTGGCCTTCAGGTTTCTTCTGATATCCAAGAACCTAAAYGGAAGTTTGTGTCGTGACTGGTCCTTCCAGGCTCTTGGGGATGATRAAATTGGGGGAATGGTGGTAAGCAGGCTCAGCTGAAAAGGAAGCTTCTTGATAATTTGAGAAGAAGCTCTCTTCTGATGAGGAAAATCATCTGTCTATCTGTATCTGTCAGACGCACTTGGGAAGGAGCAGACTGCTGGATGGAGATGCAGACCCGTGCTCTGCAGGTGAGGCTGTACCGACAACCCCAGTGTGGCTTGGGCTCTCACGCTCTGTCTGTGTCAGACTCAGCCCATGCCTTTCCAGAAGCTCTAGCTCCTT
Organism: Nothoprocta perdicaria; assembly: GCF_003342845.1. Classification (NCBI taxonomy): domain Eukaryota; kingdom Metazoa; phylum Chordata; class Aves; order Tinamiformes; family Tinamidae; genus Nothoprocta; species Nothoprocta perdicaria. Next base: position 1,349,206 of record NW_020454816.1, read on the forward strand.
TTATTTCGGGAATCTGGTGGAGCCTTTGGAGAGGTTTCCCAGTCACGTAAGCCCTGCCTTGGATCAGGTGTCACGGGATTCCTGTGTGTGCATGTCCCTTCTCTCTCAGGCAGCTCTACATTCAGTTGCCTAAGTGTTAGGCCAAGGTTAAGTGCCTTGAGTAAGAAATTTAAAACACAACAGCCATATTTTCTTGCTTGTGCTATTTCCTGTGAATAGAAAATGTGGCCACTGTTTATGGGGTGTTCAGTCTTCACAACGTTATACCATGTTCACATTAAGAAGAGCCACTGGTTTTTGAGAAACTGAGAAGGAAAGGTCTTCTGTGTCACAGAAGCGCTGAAGCCCTAAGCACTTCTGTAAGGAGAATTTTAGAAGGACAATCAGTATTTACATGCTAATGATTGTAATTGCAAAATAAACCCTAGAAGTSCACTGAGAATTAAATTTCATACTGATATGATAGAACCAGAATTTAAAAAATAATAATAATTTGATGAATCCTTGCACTTTGACTTTGACAGGCATATTCTTGATTACTAGCTACTGAGGTAATGGGAGGTGTATTATACCCTGAAGCATCATAAATCTTTCTGATTTAAATAAAATGAGGCTTGAGAGAGCAGAGTTCACCTAATTTACTGTAAATTGACAATTGTGATTTATTAACAAGGACAGGAAAGTCACTAAGAAGTGCTGCTGCCGTGCCCAATTATTGTTTAATCAGGTGCCAGATAAAGCCAGACTGGCATGGAAGATAACTCTACGGGGTTGAACATGGGGGGATATCGATATCAGGAAGAAACTGTATTTTTATTCCAGATATTAATGCCATGGAAGTTTTCAGAAAGAGTTAAATCAGCCAAAGGGAGGCAGCCCCAAAACAGCATCTACGTTTCATGTTCTGCTTTGGGTGGTATTCGGCAGGTATTGCTTCTCCCGGTGCTTGGGAGCAGCAGTGGACAGGTCTTTTGCTGCCTTGTTGTGTCCATGCAAATATTGCTATAAAAGCAAAAGCACTGAACTAAGAGAAGAAAACAGACTTGTCCAGGTGCATTCAAATTCCTTTTAAAGCTTATTTCAAAGCTAGAAATGGACTAGAATGATTTTGTTTCTATGTTAAATCAAATGGTCCATCAGCAGCAGTCCTCGGGGAGTGCCTGTTTATTACCCGCTTGGGACAGATGACTGGAGAGAAGCAGTTAATTGATAATCCCTGCGAGTGCCCTAACCCAGAGCAGCCACGCTCGGATGCCTGGAGCAAGGTTTGCGTGCAGGAGTCGCAGCCCTCTGCAAACAACAGATGATGGAAATCTGTCTGCTTCCACCTGGCAATCTAAAAGCAGTCTRATCCAAAATTACTGGGATATTATCCGTGCCTTGCCAAATAATTTGTATATATGCCTAAGCAGATGGATCTTACATGCACCCTGCCAGCTCTCAGAGCTGACCTTGCCAATGAGCATCATCTGCATCTTTTCCAGATTAAGGCTTCTTATCCATTACCTTCATGGCCAAAAACAGCATAAACAAGGAAATAGTATCATCTGGGTCTATGGAAGAGAAAACATAGATGCAAGTGACTTCAGTTATAGTGTTCTCAGACTGCTGTATATGCATTTTGGGGTGTGAGCTATCTGTGTATGTCTTGGTATCAGTGTGATCAGTTAGATCTGCCTCACATGGTTCTGCTGGTAAAATGAGAATAAGATAGATCTCCATTCTGCATTTCTTTGTCCTTGCTGCAGAGTCATTTGGATTACTTTTATTTAAAATTGTTCAATTCTGCACTTCACATTTGAATCCTCTGCACACATCATTGATCTCCGCACTTTATGCAGCCAAGTGGCTGTGTTCGCAGTGATCACTTTTTAAGTTGTCTGYGTTTTTCCCTACCAAACGTGTAGCTAGGTGTATTGGCTGTGTAGCTGAATTCATCGTGTTGCTTTGGTTAACTATGCAAAATTCTTCTTGTTTCTCCTTTGTATTTATGGCTTGTAAATATATTTATTATAAGGAAGCTGCAGAATACCTCATTTTTATTTCCTAGCTTATTTTTCTTGTGAAATGGAGCTGTATGTGGTCAGATTTTGTGCAAGGCACCTCTTTGCCTTTCTGCCCTGAGAATATTTGAATTTACTGTCCAGCTTTGAGCATTTGTGACAAGGGAGAAAGGTTTCAACTGCAAGAAGAAGAGGCTGTCAAAGCTGTGCTGGGTAAAAGACTGTAGCAATCAGCTTGTCCCTTATTAGACAGCTGAACGCTGTATCTGCAGGGAAACCTTTCATCATAGTTCTCGCTTTACTAAGCATCACAGAAACAAAACTCAAGTCAAAAAGCCAGAGCTTAAGCCAAAGTGCCTGTCAGTGCTGACGACAGTGTTGTCTTTATTTCTGGATGTGTTTTCCCTTCTTCGCTCCTCTCATCCCACCTTATTCTTTTCCATAGAAGACCAGGAATCCTGTTTTGCTTTGCACTGAATTTTACCCCTCACTGTGATCCGAGACCTTTGGAGGTCTGAGAGGATCTCAGGCAATTAGCACGTAGCAGAATAGCTCCACAATCTGCGTTCACCAAAGCTGGGGCTTCTCAGCTCTGTGGGAAGAGAGCAAAGCTATGCATAGGTAGTGACTGGGTGTCGTTTTTTTTCTCATTTTCATGGTACAAAAAGGCTAAATTATTCAAGATGACAGATATTTTAACTGTGGGTAGCACTGCTGAATGTGCACGCTCGTAGAACGCATTTCACTTTACCCATTTGCAGATTTTCCCCCAGTTTTGCATGCAGTAGATTTCCTTGGGCTTTTCCAGGGCAATAATGATAATTTTTGCTCTGTGCTGCCCTGGACAGCAGAGGACAAATGTACAGGCACTCGGGAGACTCAGAGCTATGTGGCTTTCACTACCAGGGACACAGAGGACTAGGTTTGTGATACAGCATCTCTGTAGCGGGGAATTTTACCCACTGATTTATTACAAAGCTTCAGCTGTGTTTAGAACATGATAATTAAGTTGTTTATGAAAAAAATCCTAGATCTTTATTTAAAGTCTCTACCAACTATATTTGTCTTGCTCAAGTATTTTCACTSGATACATGGCCACCATCTGTTCTCTACACATACCATGTAAATACGATTTATTATGAACATATTGTGTACTGTTATCGACTTGAATAAACTTTGGTGATTTTTCATCTGTAGTTCACTTCCAGGCTGCTTTAAAATATTTTAGCCATTGAACAGGGCTCTAATGAGCAGTAGAGAGGTCTCCGTTGACACCCCTGAAGCCTGGTGGGCTGCAACCAGCCTRCAACTGTCTTCATTGCTAAGTAGATGAATTTATAGCCAGGGATGGGGGRGGTACCACAGGACGAGCTTTCCATTCTGTAGTGGTGCCCGTGGTAGAGTTACGTGCCACAGGTTGTGGTCTGTGTGCTGCTTCAGGAGAACATGAAGGATCTCGTGGAGTTTAACCTCCAYCAGGAGATCCCGGAGGGAAGCTTTCGGTGTCCACAAACAAAATCCTATATGAAATTTAATCAAAAATGGTTTCAGTGGTCAAAGTAGTATCAAAGCAAATGTGTGTGGTGTAGCTGTATTATCCTTTGCTCTTCCTCCTGAAGTTCRCGTTAGCTTTTGCTGCCTGTTCTTGGGTTTTTATTAATCCTGATACAGTGTTTTCCAGTACTAGGTACACACGAAGGCCARAATTTGGCACTGCTGTGGTGAGTAACAGCTTGCATATACACTAATGCACAGTATGGCTGATTAGTGTTGAGCCTGCAACGAAGAGCTGACACCTCTTAAGGATGATGGCCTAGACTTTGTTCTTATTCACTAAAACGGCAAAGTTGAGCAGCTCAGCTAAAATCTGAACCAGCTTTCAGCTGGGAAAAGGCAGCCTGAGGCTGAACATACACGTGTTCTGTTTAGTTGCACAAATTTTACATCTCAACACCTAATCCTTTGCTCTCCTAGAGAAAATGAGAGAAATTATATGAGAGTGTTTTGGATCTGATGCTTTCCTATCAGAGCTGACAAGAATTTATTATAAAGAACCTCTAAAAATAATATAGTACACGAGGAAGGACCTTTGTCCTCTGTGTGTGAATTGCTGAGACAGTCATGTCTTCCTGCCTGTCCTTGAAGCAGAGCTTGCCCCTTTTCTGCCGATTCCAACTTCATTAAAAGGCTCTTCAGTCTTGAAGCAAATACACAATGTTCTACTCTGCAACACTAGTTACTTCCAGGGAATATAATTCAAAAAGTTTTTCCCAGCTTCCAGAAATTAATTTTACTGATGCTTGACAGTGAAAGTAATTCCTTTTTTTCCAGTAAGAACAGTCCTGCTATATATTGAGAGTAGAAAATTGCATTACTCATTTGAAAGATGTTTCTAGACTGTCTTTAGGCTCCCGTGTGTAGCGACAACCCTATACAGAAATAAGTAGCCTTGCTTTGCTATGGATTTATTAGTGCCTGTGTTTCCAGCTGCTTCCTTTCCTTTGGCACTCTGCTTTTCCTAGTCTCTGGTGCTACAGAAAGAGCACTTGTTCTGTGGGAACTCCATGCGCTCCCGATCAGATCGGCTTGGGGAAGGCAATCCTCAGGACAAGGCTAGGGGATGTTTGCTCATTTATTACAATGAGTAAACTGAGTCAGAGAGGCTCTAATTTTCCCAAAACCACATAGCAACCCATGTTATAATTACCTGTCTGGTTCAGCAGCACGTACTGTGCAGTTTCCATGGTGTCTGAGGCTGGAGAAGCCAATAATTCAGGCACGTGCAGGAAACAAATGGGAGCAGAGGCTGCGTCGGGAGGAATTTCATGTGCCACYGTGCAGGACAGAAGATGCCCGGCTCTTGTTTTACCGTTTGTCTTTATTAAAAGTTTACAAGATAATCTGAATAATTACAGTAGAGGAGATGGGACTATTTTGCATGTTGTTTCTCCGTGATAAAAACCTTCGGAAAAAAACAGATGCAGCGGTTTCTGCTTTGTGTCTTGCTGTGCTCAGCTCCAAAGGCTTTGAATGACACAAGGTTGAAGAGTTTTGTGAAACAGAAGTAATTGCTATTAGTGAATTATCTATAAAGTAGTCAGTTTTTCAGGGGTGTAGGACTTGCAGCCTTAGAAATGTAGGAGATGGCTCCGCACGGACAACTTGGGGCACAGTGTGGGGGGACATGGGCCTCCAGAAAGGTGGTTTTGTCCCCCGTTGTGGTGACTGAGCTTCCCTGTGGTGACTGGGGCTGAAYTGACGTGTCGGTACCTTGTCTCTGCTCTGCTCCTGGAGCCATAGGGACTACCTGGAGCTCTACTGGAGAAGACTTTAGTCTTTGGGGGCTCTGAACACCGCCCTGGCACCTGCAGGCCAGTGGACAAGCCAGTTTAAATGGACTCTCTGGAACACCTCTCGATTACAAAATGTTTTATTTTTTTTAGTGCCTTAATTAGGCTTAATGAGGCTGCACCAATTTCTTGATGAGCACTCTTGAGACAAATTAAAGTGATTATTTGTCTAGTCCTTAAAGCATGAATGGATCTTGAGCTGTCACAGGAAGGGCACAGACCCTGAGAACGGTCCCCGTCCTGCTGACTTGTCCCCTTCAGGCCGGGCGTGGAGTTGGAAATGTGTCCACGGAGGAAGAAGAGCAGAGCCTGGACTGGCCTGTTCCTTGGTGCAAGGGAAGCCAAGTTCTTTTTAAAAAGAACCCCCAGCACCCGCCGTCATCCAGCCAGGGATGCTGGTTCTGTCTTCTCCCATTGCCGTCCGGTTTGGGCCTGTTGTCCACAAATTACTCTGATTGCTTTTATATTATCTGATTTCACAATGTCCAGTGGCAACAAATCCCGGAAGCTCATTACCCATTTTGGGAAAAGTACTTTATTTTGTCCATACTGAGCCAATCCCCTAATAATGTCAGCAAGTGGCCCCTAGTTCTGGTACTGAGGGATTTAGTAAGTACCAATCCTGCATTTAACACCTCCATGATTTTGTGAACTTCAGTCCTATCCTCCCACCATAAGACTTTGTTTTTCCAAACTAGAGAGTCACAGTGYTTGCAGTATCTTCTGAAGCAGTTGTTCCATCTCCTTGAGCATTTTGACTGTCCCTCTCTGTGCCCTTTCCGACTTTAGCGAAGCTGGTCRTTGTCAGTTATCTTCCAAGCACAGCGTAAAGATGCTTAACATGTTAAGATATTAAGTCCATTCTTAATTCCAGTGTAATATTATATTTTAAGTAAGAACAGTGAAGTGGAAAATGGAAAATCAACCAACAGGTAATGCTGTCGTGTGGACTGTATGGCTGAAGTACAAAGACACTGCATTTCGACAGCGTGGCAAACATAAAAAATAACTKCATAAAATAAGTGCATAGAAATGTTTATTTGAGGGTCCTGCACTCCAGGGCATCACACTAGGTATCACATGCCTGAAAAGGCTGGGAATCATTGCAAATCTGATGGAGAAAGGACCGTTTTTTGATGAGCACCGTAAGCAAGGAAAACTCTCGGGCAGTGGCAGGGTAACCRGGACTGTTCCTGTAGCTCTGGGATCTAGGGACTCTGTATTGCACTGTGGTGGTGTTCAGTACTAGCTTAAAGAAGTTAAAACTGCTATGAAACAGTGTCATGAGCTGGCATCTGCCCTCTCTATTTAGAGAATATTAAGAGCAGATATAGCATTGTTATTTTTCTGAAGGATCATATGAGTCATCATATTTAAATTGAAGCCAAAAATTCCAATTACCCTGACTGAACTAACATATTGCCTGAGATATTCTCATCTTTAATTGCAGTCATGCATCAGCTTTGCAGGAAAAGAGCTGGCAGAGAGCCATGCTAACAGGACCTTTTTARAAGGAGTAGAGAGATCCTTTGAGTATTGTCAGACTTCCACATGTCTTTATTCCACCGTGAACTTATCTGATGGTCACTGAAGAGCATGAGGTGATGAAACAGGCCCAAAGACCACACGCAGGGCTGTGCAAGGAAGAGATGTTGGTTCAGATGACAGGAGTCTTACTAATCTTGTTTCTTTTGAATTTTCCCAAATAGGGTCGAGACTGCAGCGTGCCCATTAATTCTTGCATTCAAAATCCCTGTCAGAATGGAGGGACCTGCCACCTCACCGAGGCAAATAAAGATGGATTCAGGTAGTAACACAAAGTGCATTTAAAACAGGATGATAAAATAAGTGTGTTTCTACTTTACATTAATTAATTCTAATGGCTACTTTACAAAAGCTGCTGCATGTGACAGTTCTATTTGCCAGACCAAAGGAAAAAAAAAAAGATCTGGTTTCTTTGGTGACATGTTGTTTCCTCTGAAACAGGCATCCTTATTTTCTCATAATGGGTTGTACTCTCAGAGCTATTTTGAGCTGTCTCCCTGATCTGCTTTGTGTTATCTGTATGCTAATTTTCCTTGGGGCATCTCAAAATCACATATACTCTTTTTTGTGTTTGTAAAATGAGCATCTGTTGCTTGACAACCAGATGCAAAATGTTTTCATACTGAAGAATCTTGTAGACAAACAGGCTTTAAAGAAACCATTAAGAAACATGGAGAGACTGCCACATATTGGGCATAATGCCTGCAAGAGAATAACCTTTACAGCTAGGCAGTATGGCCTTCACTTTTCCCATGTAAGTAAGATGCAATAAAAAGCTGGAAAATTGCAGAGAAGTCCAGACATTTTCATGAGGTAATTAGGGGAATTTGGATCACTATATGCACTACTTTTCAGGTAAGGAAATAGAAGATTGAGGCTTTGTCTGCTTAATGTCGTTAAAGTTGCTAAATTTTTTTTTTCTTTGAGAATAGTTGCTGAAACTTGCATGCGTTTGGTCCTCAGTGTTTATGCTATTTCTTGCACAAAATACGTGCAAGATGACTCTGTACTGTTGTTTCAAGTGCATACCCGAAATCCTCACTTCTAAAAGCATTTCTGCATTACTCAYGCTGCCTGCTTTGTCTCCTCCTATGTATAGCTCCCTATCAGTGACAGCTGGAGTGCGACACACAACTGCAAGGTTTACAAATGGTGTAAGCAAGGAGGCAAACTAATACATTTTTTCTGTTTGGTTCCAGTTTGGTTTCAGCTGTGCCTGAGACTGTTCCAGCTGAGGTTAACTCTTTGCTCACCAGGCTGGCAAACACACATCCATTTGTGGCAGAAAACAGAGTTTCTGCAGATTACAAAGGGCCATGGGAAAACCTGGGTTCCTGATAGGGCTTCGTCTGCAGCACGGGGTGCCCTGTGCTGCTCCCCTCCCAAAGCTTGGACACCTTCTGTACTCCCAGGAAAGCCTTGTGACTTCTCTATGGATGCCCCGGGGAGTCTCCAAGACACGGATACATCAGTTGTCCTGCTGCCTTGCAGTGGGAGACAACGAGAAGGCTCCATTGGCCATAGCAAGTGCTGTGGTCTTGGTGTTTGGTGGGGTCCCTCTTGATTTTAGTGACAACACTACTCTGCACCAGGAACCAGAAATTCCTCCTCTAGAATCAGATGCTCACAGGCCCAGTTATTCAGAGGAATAATTCAGGTCCGGTTTCTGGTCAAGAAGTAGCCTCAAGTGGTCTTCAGGTTGGGTTCCCTTTGGTCACTCATGTTTGAATTGATTTGGCAAGCTTAGGCCGGAGCAGAGATGTAACATGAAATATGTTATCTGCTTTATTCTAGACTACACTGAATTACATAGATCCTCTTATAGAGTTGGCTGCAAAAGCACTGAACCTACCATTGGAATATCTATTTCTGTCACTTGCTAATCACTTGCAAAATCTATTGAYAGTAAAAAATGTGCTAGTAAAACATTTTATAAACTTTTAATAGTGGAATGGCAATTCTCACTTTATATTTTGGATCAGAGTTTTGTTTCAGGATTTTGTTCTGTGGCGTATAAATAGCAAGCTTTATATTATTTGAAATGAAAGCAACTCCATTTTTCTTTTGAAGACATTTACATTTTTCAGGGTCTTTGATCAGGTAAGAAGGAACATAGTTTTTGAAGTCCATAATACTTCATTGGTGATTTTCTTGTGTAATAGCATTTTGAGCCATTCTGGGGAAGATTTCTGCTTTTATAGTTATTTACATAGTTTCAGTTAGTCTCATGAAAGATGCAGACAACTGTATCTCACCAAAAATCTTGCTTTCACAAAACTGAATGTTCATCCTTTGCACTGCTGTAGTCTTCTTGCTCCCCAGCATGGCCCCAGCTGCCCTGGAAAACACAAGCTACAAGACCAAGCATAGGGAAATGTGGACTGGGAATGGAAGAGGCCATGAAGGAAGATAAAGAAACATTCTGTGATTCTGTTTATTTTGGGGGAAATCTCCAGCGGATGGCAGCAGCCAGAGTTACGTGCATATGAATTGTGTGCATGAAGATGGGAAGACGTTGCCTTAGATTATATGCTACAAGGAAGTGAATGTCAAAAACATTTGCACAAGAGGCCTCCTTGGATTTTTTTTCTGTTGTGTGGCCTGTAAAAGAAATTATATCTTCTATATATTCTCTTCCCTAGGGAAATATATTCATAYACAAGCTCTGCTGCCAAACTTGTCAAATCTTTACTCTTGTAAAAAGGAAACTTAAGCCAAAGCTTTCTCCCTGCGAAATGCCAAGCAGTTTAACTCTCAAGTTTCTGTAGCCTTTGAGAAGAAAATCAGCTTTTAGATACTGCAGTGGCGGTGGTGTTCACGAGGCAGTGGTGTTCACGAGGCAGCGAGAGGAAATGTGCAGTTGTGATGGAGAGACCAAGGTGGGCACCACACGTGCATGGTCCTTCTGAGCTCGGGGTCCTGGGGCTCACAGCAACAGCAGGGCCTGAAGGGAGGCCAGGGGACAAGGTCACCTTGAGCGCTCCCAGCCTTCTCCACACGCTTCATCCTTGAGCTTGGTTTATTCTGAATCACATTAGCTTGTTCTAAGTAGGGACTTTTCCCCTGTCAAATGCTGGTTATGTGGCACCAGAGGGCTCAGCGGATGAGGAATGTGAAGCTTGACATAACCCATTCTGATCTAATCTGTCTGCATTGACAAAAGGTGGCCCAAAAAAAGGCAGAGGTCATGGAGATGGTCACTGAGACGCGTCATTTAGCGCGTCCTGAGCGAGGCCTTGACGAGGCAGAGCTGTCGGCCTCGCCTCAGCGTTAGTCACCAGCAAAGCCAGGGTCTTCACTAGTGCACAGAGCCAGGAAACCAGGCCCCTTTATTTTCACTTTTCTCTAGACAAAAAGAACCCCCTTGCTCAGGGCTTTCAGCAAACTTCCAGTTTCCTCATAAATGTAAGAACCTGGAGCAGATTAACTCCCCGGGGGCAATGCTGCCAGTTCAAGCAGAAGCTTGAAGGTAGGTTTGCAGGCCGCCCAGGTCTTTTTCCTGGTAAAGGCCAGGTTCCTCTACCGAAAAAAAGTAATGTTCTCCAGATAATTTATTATTTCTATTCAAAAGTTGATTTAAAAAAAAAAAAGTAAATGTGCCTGTTTTAATGCACAACTGCTAAACTACAAACTATTTTGGTACAGTAAACTTAGAAGGTACGTATCAGCCCCAAATCCCTAAACAAAATCCCTAAACTGAACACCTATATGTGGTTTAGGTCACAGCRGCTTAGAAAACACTGCTTTCCTGCATGGGTCTGTGGTTTCCAAGGTCGCCAAGAAGTGCCGTCTCACACTGCTTAGTATTGACTTTTCATCGTTGTCTCTAATGTAACATATTTTCTGTCTTGGTCAGCTGGAACCCAGGTTTGGTGACCTCCCAGTCATTCTGCAAACTTCATTTTTCTTCAGTGCTTTTTCTGGGAAAATGCATACAAACAGTCCCAAACTGTCCTTCTTTCAACATGTGGTTTAATCCGGGTCCCAAATTGTATGTTTTATCATTTAATTTCAGCCCTCATATTTGGCACATTTGAATGCAAATCAAAATAAAGAAAGATATGTAAGTAGTAATGCAAAGACTCCTCATAAGACATAGGGGCTGGTAGCCAAATGTCATTAATTATGCTGACATTTCTTTCAGTATGAAATGTGTCCTAATACTGAGCAATTGTACTTTCACAATCCCATATGTACTGTTACTATTGGTAACTCTACTGACTCGAACCATTCCAGTGATAGTATTTAATAACGTTGTTCTTAATTGCACGCACCCAAACTTTCCCAGTCCTTTTGTGGCAAGAAAGTCATGTCAGATAGACACAAAAATAGCCAGCACAAAGCCACTCTTGTTGCTTTTCTTTAAATGGAGAGAAAAAAACTCTTCCAAGCTGAGACCTTGGATGCCAAGTTGCAGCCTGGAGCATATTTTTATGGCTGAGTTATAAACCCCTGAAAATGGGGTTTTGTAATCGAAAAGGGTGACATGATGAATGTGCCACTTTATTTAATTAGATGGCTTTGCCCCCTCCCCGGTGCTTTTGTTGCCACAAAAGCTGCTGTGCCTGCTCTTCTTTCTTATCTGCCTCCCCTGATCCGCTGSATCATTGCAGGGTCAGCGAGAGGACGTGCTTTTTTGGCAATAATGAGACAGAGACAGGCAAAGAAAATACTTTCACTGCTTTATTGTGTCCTCAGTTGGATTGATCTGGACAGTGTGTTTGTAGTTACTCGTGGTGAAGAGTTTCTAAGGCCTATGACCTGCGACTGGTCACTGCAGAGTTGAAAGGGAGTCTGTTGGCTTGTGACCTTGCGTGCCTGGCCTGGGACCCTATAGAAAGTCTTCTTATTGTGTTAGGCTAAGTCATGCTCCCTACCCCTTCTCCTCCTTGGTCATTCCCTTAGTTTCTGAGGTTGCCCATGCCACGAAGTTGTTCTTTCCTTAGGGGCTGGTTTAGGTGCATGTGGAGCCATATAGGACCCCACGCTTGGAGGCCTCTGCGCTGCTCACTTGCTGAGTACGGGAGAAGAGAAGTAAGTAGTGTGGTGAGAGCAGCCAGCCCAAAAGCTGTGGGGGTTTTCACAGATTTTGCAGACTTCCTATTTCTCCTGCACACTCTCCGCCTCAGCCCCATGACATCTACATGATAACCGCCCCACATCCACTCTGTCCGTCTCGGCCGGCTAAAATACCCCCCAGCCCTCTCTGCACTGGAAACTGTGCTGGCTGCAGGAAGCAGTGGCTAGCAATTAGTGGGACAGCTCCGCTGCTTTCTGGTTTTCATCCTCATCAATCAGCGGTGTTTTACATTTGGTCAGTTCCTTTCCTGCCACCAGAACTTGCATGGGAAAGGAAAGAAGCAGATGAATGAGAACGTGTAGTTTGGACTGGGACTCCAGACAAGCCTCTCCATCCACACAGGCGCTCTCAGTGACTAGTGAACAGCRATGCTGACACTTCCAATATCATCACTGGCTTCGTAGAAGCCCCTGCAACGACTGGAGCACTTAACACATGTTTTTAGGCTGTCTTTTTGGAAACTGTGGCCATCACCTCTTCATCACTTTTGGTTAGTTTAAAATATAAAGGTTCTCTTAGCAACCATAACTGCTAGATACAGAGAGGAAACTGAAGGTGAAAGAAGTGAAAGCTGTTCTTGAACTCCTTAGTTTCTTAGACTGCCTGAAGGGAGCACACCTGGCTAAGTGTTTGGTGCAGATATTCTTCAGTAGTGTCTGCATCCTCGCCGAACCTCCAATAGCTCTGCCCGTGTTTGTTTGTGTTTAGTTTTAGTTAAATTATCTAGACGTCATCAGCTCCTCTACGCGTACAAGTTGGAGGAGCTGTGGAAGTGCTGGAATGGCACTGCACTCGTAAAAGCGATCGTTCCCAAGCGATTCTTGTTTGGACAAGTGACAAAGTGGTAATGAGAAGAAAATGTTCGTGTCTGCAAACTCAATTCAAGTTGTTCTTTAAAGAAAGAGAGCCATCTAAACACTGCCAAGGCGCCCTAGGATTGTGCAGTCCTCGACAGACAAGGATCTACATCCTCACAAAATCATCAGCAGAGAAGCCAAGGATCTGAATATTGTGATGAATGTTTGCTCTTCTGCCCTCGAGTTGCTTGCTTCAACTCAGGGCTAGGGTTATCTCATTGCAAAGAAAGCAGTGGGAGACACGACGGAGGCTTTCTGCTGCTGCTGCTGTAGCTCTCACGTGAATAACTGCCTGTCTGCAGGAACTGCCAGACTGCATCCTTGGCCAAACACACAGTTAAGCTGCTTCATGCTTCACAGCAGCAGTTGATTTGGCTCTAGCAACTCACTGGTATATGTTTTAATTACAGCTCTGTGCCCAAAGCCTCCTGCCCCTTTCATGCTAATGCTTTTCTTCTCTTTCTCCAAAGCTGTTCCTGCCTCCTTGGGTACGAGGGGGAGAAGTGTGAAATAAACCCAGATGACTGCGAAGATAACGACTGCGAGAATAACTCTACGTGCGTGGACGGGATCAACAACTATGTCTGTCTCTGCCCTCCTAATTACACAGGTAAGAAAGGGCCACAGCCCGAGAATAAAAGCAGTCACAGGAGAGTTTCTGCAGCACCTGAAGAGAAGGATCCAAAGGCAAGTCTGCTCCATCTATACATACAAATATATACATACAAGTAACTAAGAATCTGACTAGAATTTAAAGCAACACAGGTGTCACACTAATGGAATTTAAAGCAACATAGGTGTCGCAGTGAAGGTGCTCTTTCTAGTAATGCTGCAATATGTACACCCTCACAAACATTTCTGAGTCAAGAAAAATAGTTTCTTCTTGGCCCAGTTTTTTTCCTACGACAATGTCTAAGACTCAGTTGTGCCCTTAAGAACAAGTAATCCATGAGAAGGGAGGTCTGGAGAGCAGTGGATCTTTCGTTAAGGGATAAAGGAAAATCTGTCCTTGTTATGGCATATTTTGTACAGTCATGGTTTCCGTAGTCAAAATACTCATTATCTGTGACAAAAGTATCAAAACACTTCCTGATACTTCATTTTAATACATTAGAGAAATATTAGTTTGAGATGGTCTTTAGACAAATTTGTACTTCTGTACTTACCTTCCTCTAAATGTATGACAGAAATATTCCCAGTGAAGAGCTCAATCTAGCATCTACCTGCTCTGAATCTTCAAAAGTAAAAACAGTTCCTATTTATCTAATGGTAGGACAGTAGCACTGGGGACATGGCTTCCACCTGAGATCCCAGTGCTCTGTTTTGGGTGAGCTGGCTCTGGCAGGGAGCCCTTTCAATTAGTTCTCCCCATTTTGCAGGCAGAGAGGCCAAGGTGAGTACCGAGCTGTAGGGTCAGGAGCACACGTGTGGCTGCAGACGTGCAGCCCCTTGCTGAGCCCACCGTTGGTATCCTCACTGGATGTGGAATGACCATCTCTGGCACCTATCTTGCCCGCCCACTGAATTCCTCCCTAAAACTTCTGCACGGGGAGAAACCTTCCTAATGGAAATCTAAAAACGATACTGCTCAAGTCAGTGCTGGCAATGTGGTTCACTCATTCAGGCTGTGAGCATGACCTTCCTGGCACGGCGTGGAGTAGTAAGGAAACACCTGCAATAGTTCCTGCTTCTATGCTTTGAAATGGGTTTATTACCTTCCGAGCACCGAGAAGTAATGAAGGGCTGCTTGTATGCTGGAATATATTACATGTCAAGGGATTTAATGAGGATCAAGTTTGAGTGGCTGAGTAAGGCAGGGGAAAAGCTTCTAGAGTTTCCAAACTCTTAAAATACTTTTGTGACCGATACGAAGGAGGCCCATGTAAATCTTTAGCTGAGAAAAGCCTTATGACTTGAATGTACATTTATTAGCATTCTGAAATGATCTTTCTGCCAAAAACTGAAGAAACCCTTCAGCTTACAGACTAAAGAGTTTTGCTTATAGCATGTTGAGCCCATTGTGCTTACTCACACACTGTTTATGTGAGCTATTCTTGGGTAGTTTCAAACAAAGCTCTGTGCAAGCAGCAGAACGCTACATTTACCAAAAAAAGAAAAAATGCATAGCTAAGGAAAAGATACCTAGGTAAGGAATCRAGTCCAGAGTGTGCAACTGCTTATTCTTTTTCTTGCAAAAATTCCTTTTTATTGCAGGCTGTTTTGGCTTTCACAGAGGAAAAAGATAGACTGGATTTTCTTCTCAAGCAGCAATCTGGATAGAGGCCAGAGATCTCATATGACACTTCAGAATCAGTTTTGAAATACTCTGTTATCTTCCAGCTTATTTTTTTCCCTTTACTATTATCAGTGCTGCTCCTATGCTTAGCTTAGGAGTTTGTCCAGTACTTGAATGTTTAAATGCCATGAACCAGATTCTGGTCTCACATGTAGGATGCCCTCCATTGCGTATAACACACAGTAACCAGCTGCATTCAGAGTGCGGGCAACACCTTTGACAGCAGGGGAAATACAGGGGAAATAGACTAAATTTTAGAAGACAAGCAGGAATTACCTCTGCAAAAATATAGCATGGATCRTATGTGAAGGAAGGCTGCAGAAATGGGGGTGGCTTAAGTGAAGAGTTAAAATACTTCCTGTTACTTAAAAATAAGGAAAAGTTTAGTGATCTGTSATGAAAGACTTGCCTTAACCTACTTCACCTCTATTTTGGATGGCAATGGTCCCTGCAGCCCCATCAGCCACATCATTTCTCTTCCAATAACCTGTGGTGTTTTCAGTGGTTTTGAGGTGCTGTAGATGTCCAGCTCAGCTGTTTCGGGGTCTTTTCTTCCTTGGCAGTGGAAGGAGCCAGGTACAGGCACCCTGAGGCCCATCACACCTCTGGTCTTTGATGCTCTAGTACTTGGTAAAACTATAATAATATTACAGTAAATACTGCAGGTCTGAAATAAATGTATTTTGTAATATACATAATAAGTCTAAATATAGGGAGAAGGAAGAACAGATGAGCATGTCTGTGCGGTGCTCCATGARAAATATTGGGATCCCCCTAACTTTGGCTGATGAATGGTTAAGTCATGGTGGTAAATCTAACGTTCCTAAATAAAACACAAATTAAAAGTGCATGTYTTGGAAGTGCTGACTGTTGACAGAGTTGCCGTATCCATGGTTTGTTTTTTTCCATACCTTAGTATTTTCCTGCTTTATCTTTTGTCTGCCTAGTTTTATTTGCTATATCCTTTTTAGGGAGAAAATATCCCAAATGATGATGTACAAATTTTGTGTTCATTGGTGGGRATAATGAAGGCCAGAAATCTTTCTTCAATTAATAACGTTTTGCAGTGTTTTGCTTTAAAATTCTTTGACAGTTTTTTCCCCCCACTCAAAGCAGGCTGCAGATGAAAAATGGCCAGTTGAGTAAGTGACTGCTGAGGGAAGGAATTTCCCACACTCCAGCCCCACTTCACTTTCATTAAAAAAAAGGAAAAGAAAAAAAAAACCTCATGCACGAATCTCCTTCCTAGTTCCTTTCCGTCAAGTAATTTTAAAACA
Organism: Nothoprocta perdicaria; assembly: GCF_003342845.1. Lineage (NCBI taxonomy): Eukaryota > Metazoa > Chordata > Aves > Tinamiformes > Tinamidae > Nothoprocta > Nothoprocta perdicaria. The sequence goes on from NW_020454816.1 coordinate 1,365,614, forward strand.
ATGTGCATATACATATGGATTCTATGAAATAGGTAAACATTAGTTAACAAGAAGAAAACTGAGATAGAGGCAGGGCAGGCAATTAGCTGATTGCCATAAAAAAGATTCAGTGGCAGAAACAGGAGACTAAGTTCTCCAGAGCCAAGTCCTTAATGCACCACCCGGCTTCCTCACCATTCCTAAAGTCAACATTTTCAGCGTTGCTTGTCTGTATTTAAATAATTGAAGCAATCGTCCTGCATAGCAGAGTCCTGAAGCCCTTTCCTTGTCAGCTGCTGCCTCGTTTTTGCCCTCCCTCATTGTGGAGTTGAATCCTGGAAGTGATTCCAAACCTCTGCCTCTTCCTGGATTATCATCTCTCCAAAGCTGGGCCAGGTCTGAAGCAGGCTGGTCTGCCTGTTGGGCTCCTCCATGGACTCCAGCTCCTCCTTTTGGCTTTGTTCTCCTGAAAACCAAACAGAGCTGGAACAGGGAAAGAGGGAGCTGGGAATGAGATCAGGCCCCCAAACCCTTCTTCGAGCTTTCTCTAAGGGATCCATTTTTCTGATTTTTGACCATTTTCATCCTTCTGCAGATTTCTTAACCTCCTCTTCGGAGCATGCCTGCTTCTGATACCTTTACACAGCCTCTCYCTTGCTATTTATATCACCGTCCCCCCCATCCCCCTTGCTCTTTTTAGAGCAAGTGTTTTAGAAATCTAGGCTCATAGGACTTTCCATAATTTTTTTTCAGCTGACTTGTGCCATAGAGCTTCCTGAGGGCCATCACCCATTTGCTCATAATTCCGGGTTCAAAGGCAGGATTTTGTGCCTCTGGAGAGAGCCTCTCCTCAGCCTGTCTGCCCAGTGCACTCTTAGAGGAAGAGGTGTCCAAGAAAGTGTAAAGGACCCCAGGGTCTGTACCAATATTAAACCACATGGAGTGGTTTAATGTTTTACTTTGTAGTTGATTTGGTTTTGTTTGTGTGTTTGCCATGACTTTTCCTTCCTCCTTTCTCTTTGATTTTAGTCAGCAGCAGGCATATGTAGCTTTTGCATACCAAGAAATCAGGAAATAACTTTTTTTTTTGCTAAGAGTTGTACCAAAACTGCAGATAGCCTCACCTCTCTGTCCTGCAGCCTAACTAAAACTCCAAGCGGCCCCTAATCCTGAAAATAGGTCTCTTCCTAAATGCTTGACAACCCATGGAGGGAAAGGAAAAAAAGCAAATGTTTTAAAATAGTCTCTTTCTCTGGGAAAAAGCTCCAAGTGGTTTGTATCTCAGGAAAAAAAAAACACCCTCTAAAACAAAGCTAGAAACTATTTCTGGTTTTCTGTGCTTGAAAGACAAAGCTGAGATGTATTTTACCTTAGGGGACCTTGTGGGGTCCTGCGGTAGATGGTATCTGCTGCTTTTGGACAGGACGCTGTTCATGCTGGTGGTCACGGGCCCTGTTCCTGGCCCGCGTGCCTGCGGTCTCGCCGCACGGCCCAGCCCCTCAGGCACCAAACAGCCGGCGAGGAGAGAACCGAGCCCTGCGGTGCCTTGTGGTTTGTGGAGCGCCTGAGCCCCGTTCCCAGCGCTAACCCTTGGGAGGCTCCTGCAAAACAACCCCTGGGAAGGGCACCAGTGACAGCCGCATTAGGCTTAAGTGAAGCCTTACCCTGCAAACTGCTTTTTTTTCTTCTTCTTTTTTTTTCCTTTGGAGTGTTTTTAACTCTGTGGCAAACGTACAAGGAGGAAGTTTTTAGATAGTGTGGTTCAGCCTCGTGGTCCCAGAAGGGTTTGGGCTGCCTAATAAACACGGAAGGCATTAAACAAGTACTTAGCTGACAGGCCCTTTAAAAATTTTGGAGCTTTAGCCATAATTTCCTTGAGACAAATGGAGCAAATTGTGGTCAGAGTTTGGTGGATAGTCCTCCTCCATCTGTCGGAGTTCTGCCTTACATGGAAATTTCTCAGATTTAGTTGCTTGGCAGATGTGAAGTGTCTTTGCTTTGTGTGCAAGAACTAGAGAGGCACCTACGTTTCCCACTTGCTGGAAGTGCTTAGCTTAGTGCAAGATCCTAAGCCCATATCCCATCCTCTTCAATGAGAGAGGACCACATGCCTTGCTGCCAGGTTGGACTGTGAAGAAACACATCAGAGTACTAGAAGTTGATCACAAGTCCATTAATTGTAGAAGAAGTTGCTTCCTTGCAACCTGTGGGTTAGCAGTCCTGGGATGAGCACCCATGGGTGGTAGCACATTCAGCATTCGTGTATCACCATGGTGGCCCTGTTAGAGATGCCAGCAAGAAAGAAATAGGGCTTTCTGCACATAWAGTATTCTTCAAAGAGCTCTAGATTTAAAAACACGTCTTCTGAAGGAGCATCTATAGTTTATGCCTGCCAGGATTTAGGTTAGATATTTCAAACAAAGAAAGTGTGACTTAAATGTGTCAGAACTTAAGCTTATTAGTTAGAGCAGAGCTTGGTCAAGCGTTTTTGAGTATTTGCTGAAAAGCATGATAGCAAGGAGGCCAAGCTGCTGTTGCAATTGAATTTCCAGCACCGTGAGGCTGAGCATTTGATCACCCTCTGACCGGTTGTAGGACCATGGTGGAAGTCACCTTCAGAAGGCCGCCTGTCTCAAAAACCCCTTTTGACAACAGTGCCTTGAAGCGTTTTGTTGTGACCTGCTGTGTTGTGCACACCCAGAAGATTGAGGTCAGTTGCCTAGACCTGCRTCTGTTGCCATGTGAGATGCCCTGGGGTGTGCTGCTTGGCCTCCAACAGGCATTTCAGTCGGATGTAGGTCTACAGAGAGTCCTGTGTCTCCTCTGTCTCCTCGGAAAAGACACCACAGAAGCCCTGCAGTGTCTCAGATGCCCCTGGATGCACATCTGTGTGTAGCTGAACTGATCCCTAATAGGCTGCAAGCGAATCACAGAGACAGAGCATCCGTGTGAGGGAGGGGAGTTCCCACATGTAAGGACCAGCAAAATGAGGATGTGTTCCAGACGTGGTGGTTCTGAGGGATAGTGCTAGAGTGCTTGTTACCACTCTAAGGATTGCCCATTTTAGTTATTTTTTTGCCTAAAGAATGAGGGGATATTTCATCCTTAGAGAGTTTTAAGGTCTGTGGCGGGCAAATATGACTTGTGCCTCAAATGAGTGTTGCTTTAGAAGTCTTGCTTTAGAGGTGGCTTTCTCTGCTTCTTTGTGTGGGGAAATAAGGGCACTGGGCTATTTGATTGTGTTTATTGCTTTATATACATATATATATAAGTGTGTGTGTATATATATATATATACACACACATATAGATATATTCCACTAGCAACTCTTTGCAAGATCCAGACCTCTGGCTTCTTTCATTGTTACTGGATGGCAGCCATAAGAAATTCAGTAAACTCATCCTTATTAAACTTACCCCCTGAGCTGTGGCTAACCTAAGCAGAGCGTGGTCAGACCAGGCCACCACAAGCAGGAAGGCTAAGGAGGTGCCAGACTAGGGAAGCTGAACTAAACTGAGGTGACAAATTATCCTCATCTTGCTACTAAGCCAGTCATCTCTTTCTTTAACCTTAAGACTGGGGTGGGTAGTTGCTCCCTAGTTCTCAGTAACAAGTCACTTCCTTGAGAACCTCGATGTGCTGTTTAACCTCGAGCTCCTATTTAAAACTTAGGCCAAAAGCTGATATATGAAAACTCAAGTATGAGGTTTGAGAGCGTTAACAGAGAATCAACAGCACAGAGTAATTCTTACTTCTCTGGCTGCCGAGTGTGGTGGGCGCTGTTTGTCAAGCAATATCAGACTTGGTTAATAACCCACAAGTACCTCCACCCAGGTGGCTTTCAAAGAAACACTTCTTCTGGGGTTTTGATATCTAACGTGATAGCTGAGTGCTTTTGCTACTGAAGGATTCTCACAAAGGCTTTTTTCTTCATTGCAAGCTTGGATTTTATTTTTTATTTTCTAAGACAAGCCTTAAATCTTCTTCATCAAACAAAATTCCTGACTGAAGTATTTTCTTGGYACCCCCTCTCCTAGTGCATCACAAGGCCAACCTGGTCCTCCCAGGCAATTTTAAGTTCTCTGTGCTCCTGATATTTCCAATTGGCACTGACTTTTGGGGTTTTTTTAATAACTGAGAAGACAGAAGGGCAAAACAAAGCACAAAAAGCATTTCTTTGAGTGCAAGCTATTAGATACCAACTGAGCAATCTCTTACAAGAATAACAGCACAATATATTTTTATTGCCAGTAAAGGGACAAGTTGCATTTTGCCTTACCTGGCAAAGTTAAGAGAATTGCAACATACTGTTCAGCCACTCAAATATCTATCTTCTCCCTGTGCAGCCTGTAAAAGTTTGCTGCATGGATAAGGGCCAGGCTGTCTCCATCCTTTCCTCAAGTAATATTGTGAAATTCTTGACAGCATTTTTGCTGTTAGTGTTCCAGGCCCTACGAAAGTGCCTCTCATGCGAGGTGAGAATGTTTTCCATGTTGCCTTATTAACCTTTTCAGGAATATCCCGAATGAGAGACCACGGGATAACCAAAGTGAGTCGGGAAACCAGGCTTGAGAAGTCACTGGTTACGAATTGGTGGGCCATGGGGTCTCTTCAGACCTCTAGTTTTATTTACAGATAAATAAATAAAATCCCATTGCCAYATCCAAGCTCCTCTTCTGCCGATTAAGGAGAAATAGTGTAACTTGGATCCTAGTTTTAAAAGTCTATTGTGGTATGAAATARATAGCTCTTTTGACAACGCAGAATGGAAAAAAACAAAAGTTGATTATTAAGCTGCGTGTGAAAACCATCGTTATTGCTCTGTTGTTGCTTTGGCTTCCCTCTGAGCAGTGCAGCGAAGTAGGAGCCTGTCTCTTGGCAGTTCCTAATAAGCAGCCCTGTGAAAAGTCTCCGTGAAAGCCCCATGAAATCCAGGATTTTGCTGAAGAAATAGGAGCAGGGAAATGGTGCATGAGATGATGAGTGCTGAGTTGTGGCTTTTTGGAAGGCAGTGGGCATTGCTGGTAAAGGGGACAAGGGAAATGCTTCCAAAGAGGCCAAATGCCTTTTCTCTTGTTTCAGCAGCCAAAGTCCCCCTTCCTTCCTTATCTTTTTTTACTTTTCTTTTTAATACATGAGGCAGCAGCAGTGAGCAGTCACCTGTTAGCAGCCTATCAGTACAAATTGTCGCATTATAGGAGACACAGAGCAGACCTCCTTTCTTCATCTGTGTAACGCTTCCTTTTCTGAAGCAGGCACTAGTTACCAGCTGGTTCCTGCTGACCTTAGGGAATCTGAAAAGCAGTGGTCCCACAACTGAGGTTGTGCCCAGCTTCTTGCCTTGCCGAGCTTCTTGCCTTGCCTTACCTTGAGTTCATCCAGCTACCATTAAAGGTAAAATCCAATGGCACAAACTCCTTTCCTCTTCCAGGCCAGACAGAGCCTCTTCCCGATGGGATGCCTTGCACATGGATCTGCTTTCCTGAAAGGGTGTGGGTGAGCCTCAAGGAAACAAAAACCACAATTTTGGATAAAGGTTTCGTTTAGCTGATTAGAAGAGAAATATAGATTTTGTTTTCCTGTCTTGTAGCACTTCAGAGACCCAAACCGGGGCTCTGCTTTGAGAATATATAGGAAAGAGGAGAAAGGTCTTGTAGCTTTGGGAGCGCATTGCATTGAAGTTCTCTGTTGTTTTGGCATCATCAGAAACCTTCCACAAAGAGCGTTAATGCTGCTCGAAGCTGGCCTGAGATTAATGTAGGGTTCGTTTTCAGATTCACATAACTATCCACTGAGAAACTTGGAAGAGACCTTTAATTGCTACACAGAGGCAGCCTCGTGTCACTCCGAAAAGCAGAGAGGATCAGATTTTTCCTCTGATACTCACATTAAAGTGGCCAATGAACATAGCACCCTCAGGTCTGAGGGCAGATTTTTTGGCCCAAATATTTTCTGACTTAATAAAATATAAAAAAGTCTTTGTCTAGCAAGTGCCTTGGGTTTTGCTTTTCAGAAAGTGTTTTATTTCCCTGGCATGCTTTCTGCAGCGTCCAGTGAACATTGGTGGGGCCCGAAATAATTTATCAAGAAGAATTTCTTCCCTGAGATGAGGCTGCTCAAGTTGCAAGACRCTCCCAAGTGAGCTCTGTAATGAGTGATAGATGAGGAAAAATAACAGGAAGGATCCTCGAGCATTCCAAGYCTCACATGAAAAATGATAAATTTTTGGATGCTGTGTTTGGTACCAAGCCTGGAATTCTCCTAAATTTTGATAGCGGAGCCTTCAGTATGACACAGTGAGTCATAATATTTGACAAGTGTATACATTCTGGGAGATTTTCACTGGATCTTTAAGCACTTGTCAAGACTGCTGAGAAGAATACTTTAAGGAGAATTATGGTTTCCTTTGAGAGTTTATGAAGCTGTTCTTATTTTTTCTTAAAGCCTGTTTCCTTTTCTTCAAAATAAATAGATAAAAATAAGGCTGAAAAGGCTTTGTTGGACCTTTTTAGCAAAATGACAATTGAAGGCATCTATGCACACTGTGCTTTGGTATTAAATGATGTCTTCTGAAAATATTTCCAGGTTTAGATCATCGTGTTCTTTTAATGTCACCGGCCAGTTGCTTTTTTCTCATATTTATTTTACCGTACGATTCATATGTTGTATTGTCCTGGTAAGAGCAATAACGAGTAAGAAGAAGACAAATGGAGAGAGGCCCCAGGGCTGGGCCAGGTTCTGACCTGCTGGTGGTAACGTCTGCCTGGGGACCATGGGCTCCTCACCTTGTGTTAGGTTGGATAGGGGGCCATGGATTTGGGGGTGGATGAAGTAAATAGACCTATTTCCAGTTGTGCCACCTCAGAAATGTGTTCCTGACTGTCTCCAGCTGGGTTCGTATGGCTGTGGCTTGAATGGCCCCACTTGCTTTTGAGGAACACCAGCCTCCAAGAGGCAACCCAAGGGCCCAAGGATGATCTGTTTCTGTAGATGTGCAGCCCTCTGTTTTGTTGGTGTGTCCYCCTCATTCAGCTGGATGGATCATGACATTTGTCCAAGATTTCTCCACAGCTCTAAACATTTTTAACAGCACTGGCTCCAGGGCTGCTGTTAATAGCCCCCTTTCTCATGGTGCTTGACCACTGATGCTTTACTCTCACAAGCAGATATATTAGATGTTCCCTGTTTGAAGCAAAACCATTTTGATTTATTCTTGCAGAACTGTACTATTTTATCAGTCTAATGCGATGAGTGAAGTGGGAGCTATGTAGRTTGTGCCGTGGTGAGGCAGGAGCTGTGGGAGAAATAGATTGAAGGAGGAGGGAGTGGGGGTGGTTAGAGCTTAGCCCGTGGCTGTCATTGCCACGGTCACAGAGTCACAGCATGGTTGATGTTGGAAGGGACCTCTAGAGATCATCCAGACCTTCCGGCTCCAGCAGGGACACCCAGAGCATGTGGCACAGGCTGATGTTCAGGCAGGTTTTGAAGACCTGCAGAGAAGGAGCCTCCACAGCCTCCCTGGGCAGCCTGTGCCAGGCCTCTGCCACCCTCACAGGGAAGAAGTTCCTCCTCACCTGCAGATGGAACTGCCTGTGTTGCAGCTTACACCCATTGCCCTTGTCCCATCCCTGGCCACCACTGAGAAGAGCTTGGCCCCTTCCTCCCTGCATTCCTCCTTCATGTCAGCCTTTGGATTGTACTGCCCGTCATCCCTGCTGAGTCGACATGAGCAGACACGGCCTGAGCTTGGTCTTGGGGGTCATCTGTGTTGTATTGTCAAGCTTTTCTCTGTAGCCACTAGAGCTGCATGTATAAATCTTTTTAAATGTGGAGATTGTCCCTAGCCAGGTGGAGCTGCAGCCTCATGAAAGCGCTGCAGAAAGTTGTGGAGGAACCTGTGCCTCCCGCACTGTATTTTTTCCTGTTTTTCCACTATCAGAGACAGCAAATTGCCATTCGCATGGTGTGGTGTGTCCTGCACATAGGCACACACACTGCACCCAGCCTCCAAACGCTGCAGATGTGCCCTGCTGACACTGCTGCAAGGGGGCTTGGGGACTGCAGCTTTTGAGGGCTTCCTTGGTGAGAATATTTGACCTTTGCTTCTCCTGCTTTGAGGAGTTTGGGGTAGTTTTCTGTTGTTTTCATGGGAAGGCAAAGATTTCTGAGCAGTCTCTGGCTGGATCTCAAATCCTGAGGTATTGAAGTGTGACCTGATAATTTAGGACTCCGAGAAGGGTGGTGTTTAAATAAATTATCTGGTTGTGAGCATTGTAGAGCTATGAATTATTAAAATTTAAACAAATCCTGGGAGGCGTGTGGCATGTTACATACAATACCTAGAAACATCTGAGCTGAGCTTACAGGGATTTCTTTTCCTCTGAAAAGACAGCATCTCCTGTGAGCACAATAGAGTTAGTACTTTTCTTATAAATAGTGAATGCTTTGTAATTACATGCAGTCCTAAAGCTGGATCCTATTATTGCAGAGGTTTGGAGGGAGGGTTTGTGGATTGTTTTTCCCAGAATGGGGCTCGATCCTCTTCTGTGGCAGCATATTGGCTATGATTAGCATAAGTTTGGATGTGAAAATGTTCGGTTCTAATGAGTATCTTAACTTTTGTGTCACTTGCTTTGATATAGGAGCCCTTGGGTCAGGATCTATCTGTGTAATCAATAATCTGTTCCCAAGTGGGACATATATATAAATACTTTTTAGTCCAGCTTTTCAAATTCATGTGATATAAACAKTATGTGGTTGTAGCTCAGGTGGCTGAATCCTCATGAAAAATAGATATTATTGATTCATAGAATTCCAGTCAACATTGTCTTACAGCATTTTGCTTTTCTTTTGCCTCAGGTGAGCTGTGTGATGAGGTGATCAACCACTGCATTCCCGAGCTCAATCCCTGCCAGCACGAGTCCAAGTGCATCCCGCTCGACAAGGGATTCAGGTGAGTGTGTGAGTGGAGAGGTCAGATCCATTTGCTTGGATAGGGTTGAACTGGCAGGGAGTTTGAGGCAAAGAGCAAAATAAGAAAATTAATTTAAAAAATGCATGACTATACATCACATTGCATATTAAGGCAACTGTATGTATTTCTTCAGCTGTCTGAGGTTTACTTGGAAGTGATGGATGTGCCTCAGAGCAGAGAATTATTCTTGAACCRGAGCGTGACAAAAGGAGCACTTGTGAAACAGAGGCTGCAAAACACCTTAGCCTACATCGGGAATTTCCTTAGGTTTTCCTTTGGGCAGCCATCAGTTCACACAGCCTAAGCATGAGGAGATACAATGGATGTAACTCAGTTTTCCTCCAGTGCTGACTCACGGCTTAACATCCACTCCTCACTAATTACTAAGAAGGAGGGAGAAAAGAAGAAACTTCTGTGGGCARATCATATGACTGAGGGTCTCCCCAGAGCCCACCGGCTCCCTGGGAGGAAGGCTGGGGTTTTGGAGAGTGGCAGCCTCCCAGCACCCCCAGCAAGGAGCCCCTGGGATGGCCACCACGCTGTTAGGWCTTCCTCGGTTCCTGCAGCTTGGGTCAGCCTGGGCTCACATGCACGTCAGAAGGGTGCAAACCAYCACACAATACATTTCATGACAGGTACACAGAGGCAAGGCAAGGTTTTAGTGGAGCTGGCTACCGTGCTAGACAGTATTTACAACTCATACTTTGCTTTTGAGTAAAAAAACCTCCAGACAGACATGTTTCCAACTCTCAAGGAAGACAAAGCTGCTAAATCATCCAGACAGTTCCTGAGCGATGCACGGGGGGTGGAGGAGGAGGCGTGTGCTGCTAATGGGCAATCCCTGATGTTCTTTCCAGCCTTCATTCCCAGCTAATCCATCATCCAGCTAATCCAGTAGTTAGGGCACATTAGGAGGAAAAGGCTTGTAGCTCAGATTGCCCAGATCCCAATGTAAATGAAGGCATGGGGACTGCTGGGGACCTGAGCAATATTCCCCTTGCTGGAGGTGTTTTCAGACCAGAGTACTTTGGGTTGATAAGACACTTGCTCRTTTGTCCACTCACCAGAAAGGAGCATCGAATGGTGCTCTTTGCAGCGCTGTCCTTAACCTTTGCAGGGAGACCAAACCCTGAGTATTTTCTCCCACTGTTGGCATCTTTATTCCCATTTTTCACAGACTGCTAGTCAAAACACAGGATTTCTCTGCCTCTTCTCTACCATTTTGCTTTCTAGCAGGGCAGGTTGGTGGGGTGAATTAGCCTTGCTTTCCTTGAAAGTACTTTTGTCCCCGCACTGCTTTTCCTTGCATACCTTGGTTGTAACAACCAATTCAGAAATGGGCTGAGATTTCAGCTCTACGGCTTTCAGCTCTGCAGCTTTCAGCTCTACAGCTTTCGTGGTGCTGCATGGTGGCTCTCGTTCCTCAAGGAGAAGCTCTGCTCCTGTGCTGTCATCAGTGCCTGGAGGAGATGAAGCCCTGCTTGGGCATCTTGTCCACTCTTTGCCAGTTTGTTGCCTGCGCACCTGAGATCCACAGAGGGAGCAAAAAGATTATGAAGAAACAGCAAAAAAAAAAATAGCAAGCTGTAATTTGGCTCTTGATATGTGGAGGGAAATTCCATTTTGGCCCTACAGTGGAAACCATGAGTTGATAGAGTTAATAATACAGCTATTGAGTGCATACAGATGCAAATCTCTGTGTATAGGCCAACATTTTGAATGCCCAGGGACATGTGTTTTAGGCTCTTTTTCCTGGGAATGTTGCCATCGCTGCCAGGCTATAGCAGAAAGCAGCTCCCCAGTGTGCTGCCATTGGATAGGAGTTGGGAACATGGGACACCCCAGCTGGTCCTACCAATTCAGTCTTTCCTGCTGAGGAGCCGAATATGACAGCATGTGTGCCCAGTGCTTCACCGTGTTGTCCCTGTGCTGCTCTGCAGTCCCTCGCTGGCAGTGATGGACGGGGTCACAGCGCGGGTTGCAGGGGACAGGAGCCTGGGGTCCCGGGAGCTGCTGGTGTCCCCACGCCACCCTTCCCACCTGCGACGCTCCAGGCAGGCGTTTTGGGTATCCTTGGCTGGCATGTGACACACCATAAACTCAAGAACGACTGGCCAAAAAGGAATTCCATGACTGCAAAGGGAAAGCCAAGCTTGGAAGCAAGCTGAAGCGTTTGGGTGCGTGTTTGGCTGTGCAGGGCTCTGTGCTTTCTAAGCTGGAATTGCAGGTGGCTTTTCTCACTTCCAGCCCCCAGATCTTTCCCGCGCCGTTGTTGTAGAAGCAGGGTAGCCTTCTGTRTGCCAGACAAAAAACGCCATTTAACACAATGAAATGGCTTCTCGAAAAACATCTTAAGGAAAGAAGCATGTTTTTCCATTCACCGCCGTGATGTTGGAACATGGTATAAATATACTTTATTATTCTAAGGCTTTGGAATTATTACCTGACAGCTTAAAACGCTGATTTAATGCAGCCCTGCAGAGAAAAGTGGTGGTTCTGTCATTAGAGAGATAGCCAATACACATCATAAAAGTGATGCATGGCAGCCCCGAGTGAGGCGCTGCACATCGTTCATTATTACATCACTTTATATTAGGACTGCGGAGATCAATAAAAAGCAACAGGATTAAATGCTGCCAATTCCCCCCACAAGGTCCTTTGATTGACATGATTTGCTCTCAGGTGTGACTGAGATCTTGCCGAAAAACACTGCCCGCTGCTTGCAGTTGGGGCAGGTCAGACCTCTTCCTTTTTGCTGTGTTTTGTCATCTCCGTTACGCTGATGGCAACGCGCCCTGAGCCACCACGATGCAGAAATGCAACTGGGACGTGCAGAGCAGGAGCAGCACCCGCCCTGCGGTCTCAGGGGGTCATGCTGGGCTCTTCCATGGGGACCCCGAGACTCTGTGTGGCCCCGTCCCCCCTGCACCTTGCAAGCAGGGCCTCGAGCAGGGGCGCACACCCCTCGTACGCACCGGGAAGTCATCTCGTCCCTCCCCTTGTTTGGGTTGGAGCGATGCAGTCCTTGTTTTCCAGATGTGCAGTAAAATCCAGCTGGGAGCACTGCACTGTGTTTTATGGACTAAAATGTGTCCATGAATAAACATTTGTCCAAACTATAGGCTCCGAAAGAGGCTGTTCAGCAATCCCCAAAGGTCCAGTCCTAGCCAGAGACCTGGGACAGACTTTCTGCAGTGAGGTTGCAAACTGTGCGAGGCAACATCCATGCAACAAAACTGCACCAGAAACCCTGGTGGGCTGGGCAAGGGGCGAGTGCAGGGACGGCGCACCGCGAGTGCAGCGGGTGCCGTGGGTTGGGGTGCTGCAGGTTGGGGTGCCCCGGGTTGGGGTGCCTCGTGCCGGCACTCATGGCAGCCCCCTTGCCTTGCAGGTGCGAGTGCTCGCCCGGCTACAGCGGCAAGCACTGCGAGGTCGACGCCGACGACTGCGTGGGCCACAAGTGCCGGCACGGCGCCGCCTGCGCCGACGCCGTCGACGGCTACACCTGCCTCTGCCCCCAGGGCTTCAGGTAGGCACCTGGCGATCGCGTGGGGCTCTGCCGGCTCCCACAGAGCTCATGGGGACTGGGCCTGGTGTCCTGCTGCAGAGCCCAAGTTGGTTTTAAGGGGTTAAGAGAATCCCCAGGGCTGATCATAGAATCCTTAAGGTTGGAAGGGACCTTTAGAGATCATCTAGTCCAACCCTCCTGCACACTCAGGGTCACCTAGAGCACGTGGCACAGGTTGTGTCCAAGTGGGTTGTGGAGATCTCCAGAGAAGGAGACTCCACAGCCTCCCTGGGCAGCCAGAACTGCGCCCAGAAACTGCATRGAGATAAGGATTGTGTGTGAGGAGCGCAAGAGAGGAAGTAAAATTACACATACATGTCCTGAGAGGTGGCTGCAGGAGATGGGATTGGGAATGCCTCATGCCAGCATCTCCCTGCCCGCTAAATAGCCAGGCGCTGTGTCTGACAGCTGCCAATCTGTCTGACTCCTGGAAACTTCCCTGTCTGTCAAAGATAAGCGTGCTTCCCCAAACGGATTCACTAATCAGTGCCTGAGGCTGGATCCTGGCTCCCTTCCAGCCAGTCTTTCCTGTGTTTGAAATACGCACAGGAGACAAAGTGGAATACCTGAAAAGATCAGTCTTGACAAAGCAGAAATTGCTTGAACACTTATAAATCCTTTATTCTGCCTTGTATCTGCAACTGTTTTCATTCTTCTTGCTTTCATCCTTACTCCTTTTTTCCTCCCAACGCACATTTTTATTGCAAAGCGGACAGGCTTCCCTGCAAGGGCATTGATATATAACACGATGTCAGCCTGCGGCTTCGCAGAATTGGACTTGTTATTTACAGAATATCAGATACCCTCCGCTTTTCAAGTTCCTGCCTCTCTCRCCGTGCTTCATTCTTTGCTTCAGTCCTTTTGGTGGCCTTAGGGATCTCCGGGATTGGAGCACAGGAAGGACAAGCAGGGACAAGCAGGGGCTGTCCCACAGAGGAGCTGTGCATGTTTGGTGCCATCTAAGATGAAGAGTTGAGAGCTGCAAAGCCCTAGCAGAAGTCATGGGTGATTCAAGCCTGCTGCCTACTCGTAGGGCCTTGGAGACCTCTGCTGCAGTGCCCTGTGTTTGAAGTCACCTCAGTTGTGGGCAGTGAAGAACGGGAGGTCTTGCAGGCAGCCGGGACCCCACTGTTTGGCAGAGCTTTTGGTCTGCGACACAGTTGAGCTGCATCRTTAGCATTAGGTGGGAGATGGGGCTGGTCCCTCCTGTGTCCCAGGCAGCTCCTGGGGCAGTTAGTGCCACGCTCCAGGCTGGCCATTGTCCACCAGGGGTTCACCATGAGGCCTTGGAGCAGCCTCGCTCATCCCCACTACTCAGACAAGGGGTTTTCATTTTGGTCCAAGTCCTTGGAGAAGAGGAGACTCTCCATGAAGCTCCAAAATCCCACTGCCAGCTTAGACAACACCTTATAACCCAAGGAAGACTAGGGTGAGCAATATAATAGCCTGGTCCATGCCATTTGCCTGCATGTCCTGATCAAGATCCAAAGGGACAAGTGTCTTGTAGGAGAGAAAAGTGGCAGTGGTCGCTGCCAGGCCCGGGCTGCCAGTGCTGGGAGGGAGTTGTAGACCAGAGCAGTGTCTGTGTGGATGGAGTTCAAGATGAAAATTCTTGTAACAAATTAGGATCTCCTAATTATTCTTGTCATGAATCCAGCCTTTTGCACTTTAAAGGCCTCCTGCTCTGAAGGGGTTTCTGGGGTTTTTTTGCCCCTCTCAAGACTGCAGTTGTCAGTGTGGAGCTTAACAGAGTTCAGGCTTGTGAAGCACAAGCCTGGAAGCTCGCAGAGTCTGCCCCAGGCTCTTGCTTTGAGGCAAGGGGAGCTTGCAGGTAGTTGCAGGATGTGGGTGTTGATGAAGCGCCATAAGATAACCAGGGGACCTCAGAGGAAGATCCATGCAGCTTTTTGACTAAATATCAAGAGTCTTTGCTTGGCAGTGAGTGTTAGTGTGAGTGAGGCTTCCCAGTTACCTGGAGTTTACTAGTTATCTAGTTACCTGACACGATCGTTGCATTTAAAACCTCATTCCCTCACACACATGAAGCATGGTGGGACAAGCAGCCACCTCTGTTATTTTTTAGCAGTGCAGGGCCCCACATTCAAATGCAACAGGGCTTGCAGACTCAAAAAAATATCTTTTACAAACTCGTTCTTCCTTTTCAGCATTTGCTATTAAGGGCTCACTGGTCGCTGGGCTCTGTGCAGCACTCTAGGGGATCACTCAGCTCAAGTGCCTCTTTGCAATCACGTAACACACTTTCTTCCTCAGATGCTTTCTGTGTGTTTTTTGCCCAAAATAAAATCCGTTTACCCCCTGCAGGTGAACACATTGCCTAGAATTTGTGAACCCCATTGGATAAAACCAAGTTATGAAACCTTCCCTTTTGCAATCTGCCTCGCAGTAGTGCTGTCCTGATGAGTGTTTCTCTGCTGGGGAAGCACATATTAAAATTGCTCAGCTCCACGTAAAGCCTAATTCCTCCACTGCGTGGATGTTTCAGAGTTCCCCACTGGGATCGTTTGAGATAATTTGGGATAGTTTGCAGGAAATTCAACCRTGATTGCTTAAATAAATGAGAGTGTAGCATGCAGAACCCAGTCCTGTGGGCTTGGCCAAGCTTTGCCAGGCAGGCTGTGCTCCTCCTGCCACTGCTGCGGAGGAAAGAGGTTCCCTTCCTTTATAGGACAGGGTAGTTCTGGTTTTGGTGGCCAAGTGAGGTTATTGCTCAAGATGTCATGGCTGTTTTTATTTGCTCTTCTTGCACGCCTAGTATTGGTACTATTTATACATGGAAATGGCCTTTTGGTTTCCATTCTCATGGTATCAAGTGAGACTGCCTGTAAATTCCTTGAGTTTCCAAGTCGGGAAGACCTGAGCAGGTCTTCCTGCTTCCCTGCTTGGGAATTTGCCTTCCCAAGTACTCCCACCTGCCTTTGGTGGGCAGCCTCCTCTGGCTCTCGGAGATCTCCCTCCCCTTGGCATTTTTGCTGGTCTGTGACACGAACAACCAGAAACTCAGCTGCAATAAAGCAGAGGAGCCCATTGCTGTAGAAATAACATGTTGCCCAGCAAAAACCCCAGAAAAAAGCCCAGCAAAAAGCGTGGTGTCAGTGTGATTCTGTGCTCTCTGATACACCACAAAGCAAGTGAGGAGGCAGGAAGAAGCACTAACTGAGGCTGTGTTTGCTCCCTCCAAAGCGGCCTCTTCTGCGAGAACCCACCACCCATGGTGCTGCTGCAGACGAGCCCATGCGACAACTACGAGTGCCAGCACGGGGCACAGTGCATCGTGGTGCACCAGGAGCCCGTGTGCCGCTGCCTCGCCGGCTTCGCCGGGCAGCGCTGCGAGAAGCTCATCACCGTCAACTTCGTCGGGAAGGACTCCTACGTGGAGCTGCCGTCAGCCAAAATCCGCCCGCAGGCCAACATCTCCCTCCAGGTAGGCTGAGCATGGCAGTGCCACCAGCCTCAGGGGCTTCCAAGCAAAATAACTAGTTGTTTCCCTCCTGAAGGGAGAGGAAATGTTGTTGGCCGGGATGCAGCCGCGGTTGGAGCCGGCTAACGAGCCTGCTGGCTGCTCTGGAACCATTGCGGCATTAAGGAGCCACAAAGACTTCACCTCACCCGTTTGGACACGTGTCCTGCCCCATAATCTCACCCCTCTTTGATACCCAAGGCTGGCAGCGTAGCTGCTGATGATACGAGGATGCTTCACTGTCGTCTTGCTGATTTACAGTATAGAGACGTCTTTCCTCCTGCAGAAATTAGTGCTTATTATTAGGAGGCCTATTAAGGGAGGCTCCTCTAAATGGCCTTTCCAGGCATTATTTTGCTTACTTGTTTACTGTGCATGGTCCCAAGATGAAAGGCTCGGGATTTTGTTACAGGCCTAATGTTRCACTCAAATTTGGTGTGAGGTCTAAGATTTAAAAGGCAGTGGAAATGGGACACYGTATTTACCATGCATCTGCCGTGGGGTTTGTGTTTTTTGGATCAAAGGTATTTTGGATACTCAGTCCAAAATCATGTTTAAGAGATTGGGAAGTTGCTTGCATTTGCAATTTAATAGGCATTAATTGATGTAACCTCAAATAAATGAAGGAATCATCTTTAGCTTTGTATGTTTTTCTAATAAAGAGATGGGTGGAACACATGAGACCTTATGCATCTGTGTTTTAGGCCACTGATTGTTAATCTGGATTATTTCCATWCTGGACTCACCCTGCGAAGGGAGCATAACGTTTCAGAAGATGTGAGGAGAAAGATCTCTGTATATTTGTTTTATTATATTTATTATTCTCAATTCAAAGAGACTATTCCACAGTTGGAAATCATATTCTGGACTGACTTCTGTAGTTTAATTGTAATTAAAATACCCATGTCAAGACATGGAAAAATAGACCATATTTCCACGAAGGAGGGGATGTGTAAAAGCTTATATGGGTGGTTCCTGCAAAATTTATTCTGCTGATCAAACTGCACTTAATGCTTCTTTTCTTCAGCAACTTGAATAGAAAGTTCATATGAAAAATGACACCCACTCACGTATATTGGACACTTTCAATTTTTCTTACAAATTCTCTTCTATTTAGAGAGGATTTATTTAGAAAAGGTTCTAAGGTGTTCTAAAATACACATGTTCCCAAAGATTTCCCCCACACCAAAGCTGAAAAT
Organism: Nothoprocta perdicaria; assembly: GCF_003342845.1. Lineage (NCBI taxonomy): Eukaryota > Metazoa > Chordata > Aves > Tinamiformes > Tinamidae > Nothoprocta > Nothoprocta perdicaria. The sequence continues at coordinate 1,382,812 of NW_020454816.1, forward strand.
CTGGACATTGTCCTCTTAAGGAAGGTCTGCAAAGCATGCATTACCTCAACCATAGCCTGAAGAATAAATCCGGTTATTACAGCAAGTACTTGCAGATGAACCTCTCTCCTCTTGTTTCCCAGGCTGAATAATATTTTTGCATCCAGAAATTAATTGTCAGGGAATTAAAACTAGAATGTAGCACTGATTATTAAAACCAGATAGAAGAAACTTATTAAAAGTGTTAAAGGAAATTAATCTTTCAAGGGCTAAAGGACAGTACTAAAGTAACACGTCAATGCAAAAAGAAATTTACTGTCTGTTTACTTCTGGCATTTAGCTGCCATCCTAATCAAATAACCAAATARCCTCAAGAAGCTTATGTTGTGAAAATAATGGAGGCAGGTTCTAGCCAAAATCCCCATTAAGTCTCTCTCTTTATTTTCTGTGCTGTAGAGACAGTGGAGCCAGGAAAAGCAGAGTATTTGGATTCTGATGTGGACATGAGGCTTTCCTTTTCTTGGTGTGCTTTAGAGCCAAAGGGACGAAGGCTCCTGGGTCCTGTTGTGTCTTTCCAAACTTCCCATCTGACCTGAGCACGACTTGCTAAATACTCGAGTTGAGAGAACAGCTTGGACTAGGTGTGGGGACAGGCCCTGCTTTCCTTCTTGTGCTTTTAGAAGGTCTACGAGAAGAGCAGCACCTTCTGAGAACGTGTTTGCTTCTGACTGTGATAAACTTCCTTCTCCTAGAGTGGATCTTCCAAAACTCCAGCTCAAAATGGGGAACTAACTGAGAAATGAGACCCATATGTGGCCAAAAATAGTGCCGTAGTCTAGTGAGAGAGAGCGGGAACCAGGCTCCCTTTGGAAGTAAGGGAGCCCTCCCAGCACAGAGAGCCRAAGTGTTGGTGTACAGGCCCCCTCCAGGTCACCAAGAGCTTTTGGGATCTCACATTTCTTCTTGCCTTTGTTAACTATGCATATAGTTCCTTAATAATTCAAGTGCATGTGTTTTCTGTGTTATTTTAATGTATGCTTTCTGTGTGCATTTTAATCGTTCTTAAGGAACCTTACGTGGCTGTTCATGTTTCATAGGTAGCAACGGACAAGGACAATGGCATCTTGTTGTACAAGGGAGACAATGATCCACTGGCTCTGGAGTTGTACCAAGGACACGTGAGGCTCATCTACGACACGCTCAATTCTCCACCCACCACAGTATACAGGTAAAGGCCTGAGCTCTATCAACACAGATTCAATACAGAAAAGATGGAGAGGTAGGAATTTTCAGAATTGTGTGTGGAAGAAGAACCTTTTGTCTTACTGCATCTCTTTTATCTGTTAAATTAGATATGAAAACTGGAGTGAAGCCTTAGCTATGGGCTGTATGGTTAAAAATTTATCTTTTGGTAAATATTGTCCTTGAATCAGTTTCTGTTATGTTGATATTTAACATTAACATGCTGTACCAAGGCACAACAGTGACCTCAACAGTATAAGTGCAGGATTAGCCTGTGTCAAAGTAAGAGAAAGGATGAATTCCTCTCCAGGGGGAGGTTTGTAGAGCCCCCAACTATATCAGAAGTACAGACACAAGCCATGGCAAAGCACGGACTGCAGAGATGAACTGCAGGGCACTGTGGCCGTCGGTAGCTTCTCTTTTTGCCCTGCCAAACAACAGTTTCTCTTCATTAACTGCAAAAAAAAAAAAGCAAATGTAAAAGCAAAACCCATATGCAAAAGGGCTGCTTGAGAAAGGGAGGACGTGCTGCTCGTGTCTCCCTTGGTGCCTTCCAGCGGCTCCCAGATGAGCTGCCTTCTGATTATTTTTAAGCCCTTAAGATGCTCCAGCTGGTTCCTTATGTCATGCTGGGCTCCGGCAGCTCCATGGCATTGCATGGAGCAAGGAGCCCACTTCCCTGCTGGGAAGAGCATCCTATTAGAGCAAGTGCCAGGATGCCACCAGACACCACCAACCACGCTGTGCCTTGTGCTTCTTTAGGAAGGTGTTCTCAGCACACGATAGAATCTCAGTTCTCCGGAAACACAGTAGCTGATTGTAGTTTCTTTTAGGGGAACTGTGTTCTCTGAAAGAAAAGGAGAATGTTGCTTTTAAATCTTAATGCATAAAAGTGAGTGGGGTATCCCCACGCAGGGACRTCTCCAGGAGGAGCTTGTCCACGGTAGGAGCTATGTAGCTTGTCACCAGTGACCAGATGAGAAGCAGTCCTCTGCGTGTGGCCGGTAATCCTGATTGATTTCCTGTTAGAGCGCAGCGTGACAGTGTGAAATGGTTTTACAGCCCTAATTAGAAGATAGGGAGATGCTCCTCACGGGTGGGCAGCGTGCGGGGCGGCAGGTCCCAGCTCCTCGTGGGGACACAACGACGTGGTGGGTGCCAGGAGCCATCGCCACGCACGGAGCATCTGCTGCCTCTGGCCAAGTTGCCAGAGCTGGTGAGCGTCAGCGTCCTCATTATTCCTGTRCCCTTCATATTGATCAAGGAGGAGGTCTCCATGCGGACTGACACCTCATTACCATAAGATTAATGGCCTGTTCACTACATTTTCTACTGTGTCATCTGTTGAGAWGGGGAAGTAGCTGCTTAATACGATGCCCTTTCTGAAATGTCACTCTAATCTTTTATTAGTTTAAGGAGTGGAGCAAGATGGGATTAGCATGGAGCTTGATGGGAAAAGATTAGATTGATGGAGAAAAACTGCAGCTAAAGAATGTCAGGAAGGGCTTCTAAATAGATTAAAAGACTAGTTTTCCTTAAGGGCCAAGGAAGGGAGAGGAAACCTATTTCTCTCCTTACAATCGTAGAATTTAAGGCTAGAAGGCATCAGTGGATCCAGTCTGWCCTCCCTGTGTTTCCTGCTTGACTTTTGACTAAGGCACACGCTGTGTTTGGCTAATGCCTTGACGGGAAAACACCCAGTGAAGGAAAACTCCCCATTTCCCTTAGCAGCTGGGATGATGGTCACCCATTTCCTCAGGATCTTCCCTGGACTTCTACAGTTTTTTCATTTTGCCTGAGAAACAAGAATCCTGGGAGAACACGCAGCGTCCAGAGCTCRGTCTCACCATTGGTAAAACCATTTGCCTTTTGTACCACCTGCTCCGTAGTCCCTCATTTAGGTGTTTCATTTAGCTGTCATCCTCAGCAACAGTGCACTGTTTGAGGAGCTCTGCTGGAGGACTGGTAGGGTCGTTATCCCGGGCAATATCCGTCCAGAGCTGCTGTCCTCCAAGGGGCTCCGCTTCCCAGAAGGGATGAGCGATGCTTGGCCTCTTGGTTTTCTTCAGAAGTGTCTGCCAAAAGAGGAGGAGGCCTTAAAATACTGTCTGTGGGAACGGCCCCAGGGTGTCCACCACTGACCGGGCTCCTGCACCGCAACCCGACGTTGTGCTGGCTGTTTCTGGGACCCCCATCATGGGCTATGGGGCGCCACAGGCATCTCCACCATCAGATTCATTAATGACCCTGAAGAACAATAAATTAGCGAGCTCCTTGGCGAATACCCAGCAGCTATTTCCAGACGATGCCCGTCACCACACGTGTTTGGATCGAGCAGCAGCTCAGGTTCCTTGTGGGTGGTTCTCAGAGGGTCCCCCTGAGGTGCTGGAACCCACAGTGGGCACCCAGTGGTGCCTCCCTGTCCCCTGCATGTGCTGCCAGGGCTAATGTAGGTGTGACACAAACTGTGTGTGCCTGGGACACTGTTGTTTGCTGCAGATGGCCTCACCTGGAGGAACAATGCTGGGAGATGGTCTGAGGGCAGGGATGGGGCAAAATAGCCAGGGAAGAGCAGGTGATTTTACCTCCTCTGTGAGCCCACCTTGACTTTGACTATGGGAGCCAGTGTGTTCCTCTATCTCCTTTGCTTCTCTGAGCAGCTGTGTTTAAGCAGAGCTAAAGTTAGTCCAGAAAAGCCCAAGATTAATTTGCTGTGGGTTTGGATTTGCTTGCCGTGGATCCCTTCCTGTCGTGTGTTCAGGACAGAAATGTTGGAGTTGTCCTGCATTCTGGTCAGCTAAAAGTGGACTATCATGATAGGTTTTATGCTACTRTACAATGATGCTGATTTGAATGCTAGATCAATCCTTCATTAATAGAAATGGAAAAGAGAAATTTGACATTTAAACTAATGAAGTAATTCCCTCCTGAGTACCCAGATTGCCGTGTTGCATGCGAGCTGTCGTATCTGATAAAGAGCTTGATGCAGCTGCTACTGGTGTGAAATCGTGTGTTTTCATGCTTCCTGATGGTAGGGAAAAAGGAAGCAGTTAGGAAAATACAAGAATTAATGGCATGTGTCTTTCTGCGGAGTCTATGCCCAAACTATATTATAGTTCTTTATAAGAGTATTCTGCTGTAATCTGTTTTCCAAAGTGCTCCATCATTTAAAATATGTCTTGCTGGTTTCATTGTGCAATTCTAGGTATCAGGCTAATTCTTAGAGAGACTAGATGGATGCTCTTGTGGTTAAAGCACAAGACCTCGAGTGAAGGGAGCTTAAATTCTTGCTGTTTGTCCCTTGTATGTTTTGTCTGTAGGATGTCAGTTTACCTGGGTATCTGAAGGGGCCTGGGGAGGGTGCTGGGTGTCCAGCAGGTGAGATGGTCCTCCTGGTCCTCTCATCTCCTCTGGGTGCTGGGCCRTGGTGGTCCAGCCAACGTGGCCACCACTGCGCACTTGCCTCGAGGAGGCAGCTCCTAAGAACAGAATTGGGAAATATCCAAGGAATTTGGCCCACCCATTGAGATTTCCAAGGCTTCTCCTCCACCCATGTGTCTCATCAAACCCAGCATTTACCAAAGTATCTCTGTAGAGCTCCCTGCCCAACTGGTCCCTTCCTTCATCGCCTGCAGCTGCTGCTGAGCCTGTCCCTGCTGGGATTCCTGTTCCATACCCCTGGATGGGCTCTAAATAGACCATTTCTCAGAGATTTCTATGAGGCATCAGTGAGCACTTAACAATTCTGCGTATTTGCAATTCATTCCATTCTCTCTCACGCGCTCCCTTACTTTTCCAGGTACTCCTCAGGGAATTTGCATCAACTATAATGAAAGCAACTGGCATTAATCTCTGACCTGCACAGTAAATATTGTAAAATTTGAATGTACTTATACATCTTGCATGAGCCAAGGCGAAGGACAGATGAATTATTTCTTGCTTTTATAAAGGGCTCTGGTGTATTTGAAGGGAACAAAAAGACAAGTGTTTGAGCTCTTGTCAAACTACAAACCGTATTTCCCTGGTTTTCCTCAGATTTTTGTGTAGCAGAACAGTGAAAACTACAAGAGCAAAATCTTAAAACGTCGTCTAGTTTTAATCCCTATGTTAAGAAACAAATATTTGCTCTCACGAAATTCAGAAGCATTCTCCTGATGAGCTGCAGCTTCAAGAAGGGTGAAGGTTTGTCCTTCAAGCTGCCTGAGGCCCTAGCAGGCAAAATCTTGTTAAGCTGAATTAATTCTTATTTGTAAATCTCTTCAGTATGGATCCAGAATCGCCATGCTCCTGACCCACAGCTTTATTTCTAACCTCATTTGTTACGCTGCCGTTGACCTCTGCGTTGGGTGTTTTAACAGAGAGCTTCAAGCCTTTTACATGCAAGTCAGGGTGAGCRTGTCTGCTTGGCAGGTACAGGAGCTGAGGAATAGCCAGCCCGATGCCGCTTGGCCTGTGATAGCGACAGAAGTAGAAGTGAAGATCTCCGAGGTTCCCGAGGGCCCAAAGCTTGTGGATGTCGTCCCGAAGCCGGGTTCRGAGACTGCTCCTTCGCCAGGGCAAACGGGACCGGCTTGTGGCTTCTCCTCGGCTCTTGGGCTGAGCGTTGGAGAACTGGAGTCGCGGCTTGTGAAGGCAATAAACACAGTAGCTGTTCCTCCTGCACACAGGCTTTAGTGCCCTGATGACTAGTTAATTGATTTAACTCGTCTTACAACCGCTTGACGTCAAAACAGGGGTGTTATTCATATCTTTTTAATTAGGAATGCAGTCATCAGTGCTCCTGCTGACACCTTTGTCTTTCCTTTTAAGTCTGAATATTGCTGTGCACGGAACCATGGTAAAAAACATAAGGCAGTCAGAAAGATAACAGTTTTAATCCAAAGAAGAAATGAGAGGTGAGGAGATAGCGATAGATCGTAAAGCAGCAAAAGCTGGAGGGGGTCACAGTKCAAAGGAATCACAAGTAGGAATCAGGAAGCAGTCAGAGGCCAGGCTCTAGATGGGACGTCCCGGTCCCATCCGGTGCCGGGAGYTCCTGCCTGTGAGGGGAACTTGTGGGAATGGGCCCAGGCTTGGAGAGTGAACACAGATACCCTGCCCTCAGCTGAGCTTTAGCCAGTTGGGCCTGAGCCTTAGCACTGCCCAGGCAAACCCCAAAGTCACTGTGAAACCAGAACCGCTCCTTGCACCACAGCAGGAACTGGATTTAGGCATTGCCCTCCCTACAAGGTGGCCCTCGCCGCAGTGGGAGCATCAGTGGGGATACACGGGCGCTCCCGGCAGCTCGGGGCTCTCCGGGTGTCACTGGTGCCCGTCGCCGGTCTGCTTGCTGCCCGCTGGAAACACAACTGGGCACTGAGCCCTCTGTCCACAGAGTAACCGGCAGAGAAGCGTTCAAAAGTCAGTTAAAAGGTATTTTCTTACTGTGCTATAGGGCCCTGGCATGTCGCAGAGCTGGCCGGGGCTGCCTGCTACGGAGGAGGATTGAAGAACCCCCTAATAGACAGTGATGGAATAAAGCTCATCAGAGCCAAGCTAACTCTGTAAACTTCCTATCCACAAATGGCTGGCTTATGTCTTGAATCAGGAGGTTTTTCTCTTACAAAAAGGAAAAAAAAAGTAGCAAGCTAATGTAGCATGTTTATTTCTTCTGCCTATAAATTTCTTGTAAACATGGTGACTAACACAAAATATAGATGTGTACCATGTGTGATAGATGTACGTAGCGTTTATGTGAAACCCCAAGCGCTGGCTTCAGTAAATAACAGTTTCTCTTAGAAGAAGCGCCTGCAGAATTGGTGTTGAGGGTGTCACAGAGGGGCAGTACCGAACTGAGACCCCTGGTCTGCATCTGCCAGGACACCCCAAAGCCTCACAAAAACACTGTGAGATGACTGCGGGTCTCATGGCTTTCAGATTTTAATTTTATCTAAACTTATTTTTATATAGGGAGTCACTCAATCTATGCATGTTGCCACAGATGAAGTGGGAACCACTTAATTTCCTGACTATATATTAGGTTTCTATATAGGCACAGTTTTCTTTYGTAGAGTTTAGTCTCCAGTTTCAACTAGTAAACTTCATTCCCTGCCTCCCATTCAGTTTGGAAGCACTAGAAATTACGTCCTGTGATGGCCCTGGTCACTGTGGCTAACTGTCTGATACCTTGGTATTTTCACGAGGGGAAAAGGGAGTGGATTTTGTGCAGTTATTCCCTCTGGTAGGGTGACCCTTGTGAGAGCTCCTGGCAGGGCTCCGCAGCGGGAACAAGCCAAGATGTCCAGGAGCTGTTTCAGTAGCAGCCCCACATTTCACTGGCCACCGTCCTGGGGCATCCTGGAGCATCCTGGAGCATCCTGCAGTGCTGTCCCTGGTGGGACGTCCTCCCTGCGCCGCGAGGAGGGGACACCGCAGTGCTGGCACCGACTGCTGCTCTGTCAGGGCTCGCTGTCCTCTGCAAACCCATGTTGGCACTCTGACTTTCGGAATAACTGATGCAATGAGAGAATTAGTGACGTATTAAGAGAGCTGCAGAATCTGCATGTGATGATTTTTGCATCCTGTGTTTATTTGATTTGCTATTTTATATGAAGCATGGTACAGGAAGGATATCAAGAGGCAGTTGCTCGTTGCCCTGAGACCTGCCGAGTGCCAGGATGCACCAGCCTGTTCCGGRTAGGGAGGCAGCAGGGCAGCCCTGGGATCTGCCTTTGGGGGAGCCCCCGGCTTGCAGAGCTCACTCGAGTAGTGGTTATTGCCCTTGCACTTGCTTTTAGCAAAGCTGGGTCAGCAGAACGGCGTGTGTGGCTCTGCAGAGACCTCTCGACAGGCAGGAGGCTGCAGCGGCCGCCGGGCATCCGACCTGCTGCCTGTGCCAGGGATACGTGGAGAATTCCCGGCAAACAAGGACTGTGACGCTCGCCGTGAGTCTGACCCGTGTGTGAGGGGTCGGGGCTGTGTGAGTCGCGTGTCGCAGTACAGAAAAGGTCCTTGTTTTTCCCTTAGATGGTCTGTAATACAGTCGCTTTCGGTGTTGGCAGGGGTGCTGCAGGAATGGAGTTAGGAGTGGAAATTAGATATGCAGAGCCCGGCCAAACGATCATTAAGGGAGATAGGCTAATCAGCTGCCAGTGTTTYGGGGTTGTAAACACCACGAGGAGGAAGATGGGTGGCCTGCCGAGCTGAAAGGGCAAGGAAAGGAATAAAACCAAGCAAATGGAAATGGAAATAGCCAGGAACCTGAGTCTTCATGTCGGGTCTCCCAGGCGGAGAGCGCTCAGCGCTGCAGTCCTGCAAAACAGGGCTGACCATAATGCAGGAGAGTAACTTTTGAGCTGGAAAGGAACTTGACTGCTTTAATATGTCTTTTTTTTACCTCTTCCTTCCCTGGTTTTGAGTTTTGTTAATGTTTTTTCTTGCTTTTTCCCAACATGTGTTTTTTATTTGGCTTCTGAAGACGATAGCGCTTGAAGTGCTGGGTTATTGTAGGAATGGCACAAACGCGACTCCAATTATGATTTTGCCTGTGTTGCCATGGAGAAGTTTCAATCTCTTTCAGACTTTCTATAACTGTAACTAAGGACGGGAGGGAAACTCTGCCTGGGAGAGACGAAAACCCATCACCACCCCTGAAACCTTCAGCACTCCCAAATCGCTAACACCTTGGTACATTTTGCTGCACCAAGCAGCAAAATTGCAAGGACACATGTCCTGCTTTGAGTCTTCTTGTCCCATTCCCGCCCTTCTCATGCGCTGCTCTGCTTTTGGAAACGATTCCAGGCTATTTCACTCTGGGTGTTTTCAGACGTTGCTTAACTTGAGCGTTCTCCGTGTCCTCCACTCCTCGCTCGCTTCTCATCTCCGCGTTAGCTTTGTTCTGCGCTTCAAATGAGCCATGTCCCCATTAAGATGGAGGTCAGGAAAATCTGGAGATCATCGTTAATGAATTGATGTCCTCGTTTGCATAATTGATGGTTACACATTTCCTCGGTGACATGGTGTGCTGCAATACTTAAAGCTATTTTTGTTTTTGACTTCTCTGTTCCCTGCTAAAGGCGCTTTACACATCAGCAAAAAACAACCACCCAAAGCCCAAGTTTTACAAGTTCAAATTGACTGTTTAATCAAGTTTAATCCTGTTTTCACTGGTATATTTTCAGGGGTTCAACCCTAGATCTCTGGTGGGTATCTTAGCAAGAGGAGGCTGCTCATTACAACAGTGTGTGTACGAGGCTGAAGCAGAGGGGAAAGGAAATACAGGAGGGAGAAGATAAACAGACCAAAAACAAGCAAGAAAATCATTTTATATATATATTTGCTGTGTTTTTAATGTTACATACATTAAAGGAGGAMGCATACATTAAAGGAGGGAGCATAAGGGGCTGAACCCCTAGTGTCCCCATGAGCTCTGGGAGTTGGGCTGTCCCCGTGTCTATTCCCTCTTCCCTGTGCCGCTCTGGTGGCTTGTTTGATCTGTAGGTGATTTGCAGGAATCTTAAGCAGATCACAGAAACTGAGAGCGACATTCCCATGGCTGAGCTCTCGGGCAGCTTTTCCCCTGTGGGCTTTTTCTTGGGGTTTCTCAGCACAGTATTTGGACCATCTGAATCCATTTCCAGAGGCTTTCAGAAGTGCTTGGCTGCTTCTGATGCCTACGTAGAAGAACCTGTGGAGCGTTTACCTACATCCAAAGACTTCTGTGGAATATAAGTCTCCAGTGAGACTTTTATTAGAGACTTAGATGGGTCATTATGTACCTGTGAGGAAAAGAGGAAATCAGGGAATCTTCAGTGAAAATAATAGGCTATCCAGATCTGAAGGAGACATCATAACCTATAGCCTGAGCTTGGAACTGCTAAAGCTATAATTTAAGTGACCTTAAAATGAGCAGTTAAAGGCGATGCCTTCCAGTAATTTCTCATATGAGGTTCAGTGGTGATGATGATTAATACGTACTATTTTCTTGGTGTTATTTTTGTATGTAGGCTTCAGTGCACTGCGAGGGGACACTGCACTGCTTGAAGATTACAATAAATCTAAAACTCGTGTCCGAGCGCGCTGCTGCTGCTGCTGCAGGGGTATGCTTGGCAAGAGCACCAATCTCAGCCCTGTTTTAGTGTTTTCCTGCGTGTTTTTGACAGCTCTCATCTCTCCAAAGCAGTGAAAGGCAAGGATGAGCTGGATGAAAGCTGGATGCCTTCGTGGATTGTGCGCAGTGTGTAACGTGGGCTGGGAGAACGTGGAGGTGACGAGGAGGGAGGCGAGCTGCTGCTTGTGTCGTGGCGAGGTTGCTCTGTGCGAAGCTGGTGGGTGCACCGTGGGTGCAGGTGGGACCCTGCTGTGGGAACAGGCTCTGTGCGGTGTCTGCGGTGAGGCGGGCGCTGAGCAAGCTGCTCGCTGCGGTCAGCGAAGCCATTCCCGGGTCCGAGCAAGAATCTTTCCGTTTTATATAAAGCTGGTCTTTTGGYTCCTTTTACTGTTTATTGTTCAGCAAGCTGCATTATTGAATTAAATTCCTGGAAATCCTTGCTTATGCTTCAAGTATTTACACTTAAACATATCCCTTCCTTTATTTAACAAGAAAACTATATATATATATATATATATATATATACACATGTATGTATATAATCTCCAGTGGTAGTGGCCCACAATAGTGCAGTTATGCTGGATAAAAAAATCATGACTCTCTAATAGTTTGGAAAATCTCCCAAACCAGAACTTGGTTTTGTCAGTGCCCCTGAAAGGGAAATGGGTGCAGATCCAGCAGCCGTTTGGCTTCTTCCTCCTGTTCCTTTCGCCTCTCCCGTGCCTTGCTCCGACAGACCATTTGGATTGAATGGGGAAGCTTGGAAACCTTTGCAGAAGGAAGGGGTTGTGCRAGATCAGCTGTCAGGTGAGAGATGTTGCAAGATCTGCTGTAGGAAATAAAYCCTAAGCCACAAGAAACGTGCAGCACCAGGTTGTTGTGCCTGGCTCCGGAGTGCGGCAGGGCTCTGTGCCGGCGCTCGGATGCATCCGCAGGCGCCCGCGGCCCCGCTGCGCTGCAGCGCGCGGCCGCTTTCCGCGAGGCTCCGTCTCCCTCTCGCGGTCAGAGGCCCGCTCGGTTCTGCTGCGCAGCGAGATGTGGGTCTCCTGTCCCCGGCCTTGCCGGGGCCGTGTCCTCCTTACACCTTGTGCTTCCCGCCCGATCCCGCAGCTCCCGCYGGCCACATCTCTGCCCGTGGAGGGCACCGCTGCAGGGCGCGATTACCTGCGGAACRCAATAAATCCCCAGCTCGGAGACAGGTATTTACATAGCACAGGCTGCGRCAGGAGGATGAGCTCCCTAAGACCACCTGATCCCCAGGGAGGWTTCGGTTAAGGTTTTAATAAAACCCTCGCAGGGAGCTGGGGCAGGAAGCGGCCCCGCGTAGAAAAGGCGAGTGCAGCAAGTTTGTGCTCGGAGCGGCGTGCTGATGTGCTGCTCAGCGTCTGTGGCTTCCTCCCCTTCATCTCTGGCCAAGCCACTGTCTCCAACTGTCTCAGACGGTTGCGGAGGCTCCTAWGGGCCCAGCTATGGAAGAGGCTCGGAGCAGAGTTGGTGTTTCCCTCTCCGCTGGCTTCTCCCCAGGGCTGTCTGAGTCTCTCTCAAAGAGCAGTTACTTTTTAAAAGTTGTTGTCAGCAACAACAATAAGAGCTTTAATACAAGTATCTGCTGGGAGGGAGGCCGGGAGGAATCTGGGGATTTTCTGCCATCCTGGCCATCCATGTTCAGCTCTTCCATCATGTGTTAGTGTCTTAAAAAGCACATGAGTGCTCTGCCCATTCGGCCTTTATCTGCTTTGCAGAGCTGCAGTGCTGGCTGATGGCTTAGCCTTCTGTTCCTCAAGCTATAGACATAAAATATTTCACATCTCATACGAGTTAAAAAGCATAAGAGTTAGACCTGAGCAATATTCACCACCGGTACCTGTAGCTGGAAGCACCTCTCTGCTTTCCCAGTGCAAACATTAGCTCCGGGTCTGCCGAAAAGCGGGACCGCTGCGTGGGGCGGCCGCTTGCACTGCCAGGACACACAGGCTTTTGTTTGCCTATTAGTCAGGGCTCTGGTGCATAATCTGGAGCAAGCACATGCTGTGGGGGAGTAGGTGATTAATGCCTGTGAAATCCTGGCCCAGGGACGAGCGAGCGCTGCCAATTGTGATAAYGCTGTCCTCTGACAAATGGTCACGGCTTGGCCTCCTCCAGATAAGGATGTAGTTCTGTGTGTTAGCCCCAGATATTGATCCCAGCAGTGGGAAGGGGTCCTTGTCCTACAGCTCCTCCTCCCAGCTCCTCAGCACACAGCTGTCAGAGCCAAGGGGTTTTGGCTGTTCTTCTTCCTTTCGCTGGCACTTCTGCATGCACTAACCCAAATAGGCATTTCCATTTATCTAGCACCTTTCAGCTGAAAATCTCAGTACTTGGAACGTATGAAGTAAGCATTGCAACACCACAGTTAGATCAGCAGCGAGGACATGGGGRTCATCCAGGCTGCGCTGACAACACAGCTGTTTCCCATACTGGGGCAGATCCTTAGCAGAATTCAGGAATCCTGAAGCACAAAGTCTGGACCAGCTGTTTGCAACCTTGAGGTGTGAACCTTAAAATTTCTCTGACGGATGTTTGGGCCTTAATACAGAAAATTCAAGTACAGGAGTGCAGTAGCAGAAATGAAATGCCCAGTCTAGATTTCCAGCCAAGCAGCATCTCACGATGTCTAAATCTCACATGGGTATTTTTTCCTGCATCCTTACATAACAGAAGYGCCGCTCGGCTCGCAAGCTGGCCGGGAGGAATCCGTGGAAAGGGATGCACTCAAGCCAAGCTCCAAATGTATTGGCCGCACTGAACATGCAGGCAGGTTACGTAGCCACAGCTTAACTTCTGCTTCAACCACAACTGCTATTAGAGTCTCATTATACATTAGTGTTTGYGTGCGTGTGGAACAGAGGCTGTAACGTTTCATTGCGTTTACAGCAATGGAAAAGTCCCATCGTTTCTAGAAATACAATTAGAATTTGAAACTTTGCTGCAGAGCAGGTCATCACGTGTGTATCTGTTGCCCCTCTGTTTGGTCTCTTCCTGCTTTAGGTGCAATGAAACTGTGGTGGTGTTTGGGAGAACTGCAACATGCAGCATTTGTAAATGCTCAAGAGCTCTTTGGAAAATGTGTTTGATTGGTAAAAGCTGAATTCTAGCCCTGCACCTCCAAATGCAAGTGTAGACTGTATGTGGTACGGACTGGCAAACWGCTGCCGAGCTGCCTGACGGACTGCGGGCCTAATAGGCTTGAAAAACACCACTCAGAATACCCAAGCCATAATAAACTGTGTCTTTAATATATTGCCAGCTGAGATAGCTAGTTCATAGGAACACTTTTTGTCCTGTTATAATCAATCTACCTCTAAACGCTTCTCRAAGAGGAGTAGCAATCTGTTGGTTTTCCTTGTGTTCAGGTGGGACTGTGTTGTCTGAACTGAAGTATCCCCGTCATTTTCACATCTCCGAGTCCTAAATTCCTCCTTTGGCTTTACATCTTCCTCTCTTTTGGAGGAGAAGCTACTTTCTGAAGGCCCTGCTTGCTCCTGCCCCACGCTGCTGTCCCCAGCTGCATGTGAGATGCTCAGAGTTGACACTAACGATCAGGGCAGCGATGTGGGCAGCACGACAGGTCTGCAGGCTGTGGCTGAGGGCAGAGAACAGGAGGTCTTTCCTGAGGTAATTTTGCCACCAAGGCCATCACAGCTTGGGAACAGCACTTGTGTTCTGCCCTGCGCTGTGCTGACCGTGTGGGGCAGCTGGGATGGCTCCGTGGTAGTTTGCGAAGCAGCCTGAGCGTGTGTGCAAGCACAAATTCTGAATGAAATTCATGAGTGATTCATGAAATTCATGAAATTCATGAAATTCATGAAATTCACTCATGAAATTCGTGAGTGAATGAGAGATTCATTACTCACACACAGTAATCTGCAGTCCTCTCCAGTGTTATATATGTGTAGGTAATGTCTGTGCAGGAGTCGTCGTGCTGGACTTTATACCTTGGAGACTCTGGCAGAAGCCTTGAGGAAACTATTCACAAAGGAATGTGAATGTGAGGTATTCTTTTCAAAGAGTAATAGTAGGAGACAGGATGTCACAGGCATAATCATGGGTGATGTGATCTTCTAATTCACTCTTTTCTACCTTTTATTTTTAGTGTGGAAACAGTAAACGATGGGCAGTTCCATAGTGTCGAGTTGGTGATGCTGAATCAAACTCTGAACCTAGTGGTGGACAAGGGGACCCCCAAGAGTCTAGGAAAACTCCAGAAACAATCTTCAGTGAACCTCAACACTCCTCTCTACATTGGAGGTAYGACCAGTTGCTCTTGACTTGGGTTKAAAGGGTGACTAGTCCATGCAGATSACCTTCCATCCTATGGAAAGGATTTAGGTGGGACAGAAGTGAAAACACCTTTGAGAGGAGCACAGCCACTGTACAGCAGGATCAGAACTCGATTTGTAGGAAAAGAGGGGCCAAGTAGGGTGGGGAGCAGATGCCCAGAATAACAAGTATCCCCCTGATAAGGTGTCTRGATATGAGAGAGAGAGGCTGAAGTCTGTGCTCTGCACAATTGCTTTGTCTTTCCTAGAACACCCCAACCCMCCAGTTCCATTCTGGACTGAATGTTGAAATCTCCCCTTTTCTGTGACCTGGAGTGCTTGTTTTTCTACCCAGACTGTTCTAAATAAAAATACTCAGCAGATCTATAATAGACTGGGAAAGTCTTTGGGCTTTTTTTGACCCTGGACTATTGAAGCCAAGTTAGAAACTCTTATCAGCTGGGTGCTAGTCAAACCTTTTGTAGAAAATTCCTTTTAATAACCCTTTACCAAAACAATTTTTATTACCCTTGTAAAYAGAAAACTGGCTAATCCTGCTTTGGGCAGAGTTGAATTTTTATAATTGGCTCCTTTTTGGAATGTCACAGATTATTAAAAAGCATTAAGCATCAAAATTAATTTTGTATTGAGGGTATGCAACTTCTCCCTCTAGTTGAGGGTGAAAGATACTAACAACAGGCAGTTCATTTACAGAGAATTTGGGAAGTAATCCAGTGAGAAATATTTTGTTCATGGATGATCCTTGTGGATCAATAYTAATTCTCAAAAGATACCTACAAAAATGTCTTTGCAGGACAAATCTGAGACTTGAGATGAACAACTGCCTTGGATGCCAGTAGCTGTGCGCCCAGTGGGGACTTTTTAGCACCCAATACAGTCTTGTTGAATTCTTTGTCAACCTGCAGCATGGGCCAAGTGTCCACGTTTMGCATTCCTGTGGTTGGCAGCTGCACCCTTCCCCCTCAGACTGCTTAGTTAATGTAATTAATTACATTTTCTCCGAGCAATGTTTCCTAAGCTTCATTAATCGTTATTCAGCCCATCTAAGACTCACCTGAGGCTTCACGTGTCCAGAATCTTGTCCATCTCCCCAGCTACATCAGCTGGTCCATCAATTCTCCCCCTAAAGCATAGTTAAGCAAATGTGGGGTTTAAGAACTGTCTTTTAAAATGGAATTCCTGATGGGAAGCAAAATTCAGAGGMTTTGGGCAGCTGAAAACAACCGTGACTGAGCTAATGCAGCTGCACAGCTTGAATGGGGCTCAGTGTGAGAGCCCTGCATGGCCTGGGGGGACTTCTGAAGCGCCTAGGGGTGCAGGGTGCCAGCCCAGGGTCCCATCCTGCCTCCAGGGGTGCTGGTCTCTGCCTTGAGGTCCCCCTGTGCTGGTTTCAGTGGGATCAGTCCCCGCCTTARCTATGTGGTGGAGAAACGTTAGCTGGGGTCTTGCTGTACCCCACAGGCGGTCACTGCCTGCTGCCGAGATGCTCTTAAACCTTCCAGGAGGATAATTACTGTAGAGCTATAGACAGAAGGACAAGAACATATGTGACAGTCAGGAAACCAGAGCTTTTGTGTATGGTTGATTTTTGTTTTGATTCCATTTTTCTTCTCTTTTTCTGTCCTATGTAAGCTTGGGGGAGCGATTTGATTTTTATACCTTTTCATTTCCACAATGAGAACAGTAGCGCTGGGCTGCCTTACAAAGGATGCATGAAAATTAATTCTTTAAAGATTACAAGACGGAGGCTGTGGCAAATAAATGTGAGCAATTCTAATTTGCCAATTTATCATTGTACCTGTGAGTAAGCCTTCCCTTTTTGTTTTATCTGAAGGGATCCCAACCTCTACTGGATTATCTTCACTGCGCCAGGGTGCAGATAAGACCCCAAACGGTTTTCACGGCTGTATTCACGATGTCCGCATCAACAACGAGCTGCAGGATTTCAAGGATTTACCACAGCAGTCGCTGGGAGTCTTTCCTGGTTGCAAATCCTGCAATATCTGCAAACATGGCATCTGCCGGTCCCTCGAGAAAACCAGCGTGATTTGTGAATGTCACCCAGGCTGGACAGGCCCCCTCTGTGACCAGGAAATTGGAGACCCATGTCTCAACCACAAGTAAGCTTAAATAGGTGTTGAAGGGGGAAGAGAAACTTTACGGCTAATGCATATTTCACTTCTGGCTTTCTAAAATGACATCTGACAGTTCTTTGGAGGTGCTGGGTTCCCATGTAAAATTACTGGCAGTTGTGAGTCAGCATCCTTGGCAGCTCCTAATAKCCACTTCTTCTGATGCTCCTTGATGCCTCTCCAGATGAGCTCTTGGTCCTGGAGGAGTGAAGTTATTAATAACTACAGGTCAGTGCTAGCTATAAGAGGAAGGTCTGTATTTCAGTGATACACACATAGCTAAAAGAAGGTCCTCGTGAAAGCAGAGCTAGGCACAATATTCAGACTARCTCCCTGAAGACCATTATTAACTCCAGTGTGAATGGGTTTCAATTTTAAGTTGCCTGCAAAGAGGGGACGAGTGAAAACTGTTCCCAGTTAAGTTGTTCACAGTTTCAAAGACTCAATAGCCACATTTCCATTAGAAACCCTGGATGAAGAACTGGCTTACGGCAGGAGCACAAGGTAAGAGGCCAACACAGATGTGCAGCCTGAGCAATCCAGTGCCAGTTCAGAAGCAGATGGAAGCACAGTTGGGTGAGAAGCTGCCTTGGTTGGGGTGTCTATGGAGGGTGCTTTTCACAAGCAGGACAGCTAGGCTGCCTGAGCAATCCCTGCTCGGGCTGCTTGGTCAGGGCAAAAATTTAAGTTGGCAGGGGCACCGTTTTGGACTTGCCTCTGGGTCTAAATCTACACGGTACTGAGCTCTGGGAGGTGGTGATAAGCACCTGACACATTACAGACCAGAGGGATGAAAACTCAAGTAAAGAAAGTCACAAAGACCCAGATGTTTCCTTGAATTTCCTACCTCAATATCCAGCTGTCATGCCTGGACAAAGAGAAAAGTGAGGGAGTTCCAGATGTTTAACCGATGAGGAATTATTTCCCCCAACCCGAGGAGGGTTATGCAGTACTGAACATGCCCTGTTGTAAGGGAAGTAATTCTGTCTATTTTTATTATTCTTTTGATGCCCCACTTCCCATTAAATGTCCTTAGATGTTGGGAGTTGTCGCCTTACAGAGCTTTGTGTCCAAGGRAGGGCGGCACATGGAGATGGGCATCAGCTCCAGCGCCCCCACGTTGATCCGAACAAAGAGAGCAAATGTAGAGAACAGGCAGTTCAGTCAGCAACGAGAGTTACTATCCAAGTTGATATTATCTGTTAGTGGGGCAGGAAACGCTGATTTTGAAGACAGTGAATCCCTTAATTATTGTATTTTGCATATCTTGGCATGATTGCTGTTGCTCTTCCAATTTATGCTTTTCATTTGTGCAGCTTAGAAATGAAATGGACAAGGGTTCAACATAAGCAGGAAACAGTTTTAAA